>NC_067479.1:83393836-83711702 GCF_947179515.1 Apodemus sylvaticus
CCTTTCTAAATTGATTGTGTTTTCTTTGACTACCATCTTCAGCCATGTTGAATCAGCACAACAATGTTCAAAGGTGTCTGTGGAGATGTTGGGGAAGTCAGAAGTCCAGTCTATCTCTTGGATAGTCAGATGAATATCATTTATGGAGAACTGGAGGGCCTAATTAATGAAAAAGAAATAGAGTATGGCTAACTGATGATCTCTGGGCCTGGAATAAAATTGGGGAGGCATTCCAAACAAATACTCTAAGCATGAATCCCCCCCCCCCGTATTTGGATACAATAGGCCCCAAATTAAGAAGGAATCCCATCTACCATTCCCTGAACTCTCCTGAGAGTTTTGTTGTGTTTCCATTAGTGAACTTTTCTTTATATCCATGGGACCAGAATTATGATGTCTGCATGCACAATGAAGGTTCCATCTGTTCATAAATCATTCACTGGTAATTGATAAGTTTTGGCTATGAACACTCAACTATTGTCTGAAACTATTCCAAAGGAGTGGTAAAATTCCAGTACCTTGACAAGGGTTTGAGCATTTTCAGATTAGTGGATATAGCTTTTACCCAACCAGAGAAAGTATCATTGAAAACAAGCATGTATTCTTATCCTCTGCTACCAGGCCACATATCAGTGAAGTCAGTTTCCTACAATTGACCGTATCTCTGGCCCATCATATGTGGCCAATTCTGGGAGAAGTATTTCTGGTTACCTTTATTTTGTTATAAATCTGACACATTGCATAGATAAATGAGGCCAGGATGTCAAGTCTCATTATAGCATACTTTGTTCTGTGCAACTGAAAACTATTGTAGATACTAGTCAGATAGCTGGTGAAGGTTAGTTACCAGAGCCCTGCAAATATTTTCTGGCAGAGTGAACCCATACACCTGTGGTCACAAAGCAGCTAAAACCATCCAGTAGAAAAAAGATAGCCTTTTCAACAAATGGTGTTGGTTCAAATGGCAGCTAGGATGCAGAAGAAGGCAAATTGATTCATTCTTATCTCCTTGTACTAAGCTCAAGTCCAAGTGGATCAAGGACCTCCACATAAAACCAAACACAATGAAAGAAATAGAAAAGAAACTGGGGAAGACTCTTGAGTACAGGGGCACAGGGGAAAATTTACTGAACAGAACACCAATAGGTATGCTCTAAGATCAAGAATTGACAAATGTAACCTCATAAAATTACAAAGTTTCTGTGTGACAAATGTCACTCTCAATTCAACACAACAGCAACCAACAAATTGGGAATAGATATTAACAATCCTACATCCAACAGAAGGTTAATATCCAATATATACAATGAAATCAAGAAGTTAGACTCCAGAGAGCCAAAGAACCCTATTAAAATCAGGGTACAGAACTAAACAAAGAATTTTCACCTGAGGAATATTGAATGGCTGAGAAGCACCTAAAGAAATGTTCAACATCCTTAGTCATGAGGGAAATGAAAATCAAAACAACCCTGAGATTTCACCTCACACCAGCCAGAGTTAAAAAACTCTCTCCTAAGAGCATATACCAGCAGCTAATGACACACCTGATAGCCCTGGAGCAAAAAGAAGTGAATTCACCCAGGAGGAGTAGAAGGCAGGAAATCATCAAACTCAGGGCTGAAATCAATCAGGTAGAAACTAAGAGAAGCATACAAAGAATCAAAAAAACCAGGAGCTGTTTTTTTGAGAAAATCAAGATAGATAAACCCTTAGCCAGACTAACCAAAGGGCACAGAGACAGTATCCAGATTAACAAAATTAGAAATGAAAAGGGAGATATAACAACAGAAACTGAGGAAATTCAAAAAATCATCAGATCTTACTACCAAAGCCTATACTTAACACAACTGGAGAATGTGGAGGAAATGGACAATTTCCTAGACAGATACCAAATACCAAAATTAAATCAGGATCAAATAGATCATCTAAACAGGCCCATAACCCCTAAAGAAATAAAAGAGGTCATAGAAAGTCTCCCAACCAAAAAACGCACGGGACTAGATGGCTTCAGTGCAGAATTCTATCAGATCTTCAAAGACCTAACACCAATACTCTTCAAACTCTTCCACAAAATAGAAACAGAAGGAACACTACCCAACTCATTCTATGAAGTCACAATTACACTGATACCAAAACCACACAAAGATCCAACAAAGAAAGAGAACTTCAGGCCAATTTCTCTTATGAATATTGATGCAAAAATGCTAAATAAAATTCTTGCCCACGGAATCC
This sequence comes from Apodemus sylvaticus, assembly GCF_947179515.1. Lineage (NCBI taxonomy): Eukaryota > Metazoa > Chordata > Mammalia > Rodentia > Muridae > Apodemus > Apodemus sylvaticus. The sequence continues at coordinate 83,396,069 of NC_067479.1, forward strand.
AAGAACACATCAAAACGATCATCCACCAGGATCAAGTGAGCTTCCTCCCAGAGATGCAGGGTTGGTTCAATATAAGGAAATCCATCAATGCAATCCACTACATAAACAAACTCAAAGAAAAAAAAAACATATGCCCATTTCATTAGATGCTGAAAAAGCATTTGACAAAATTCAGCATCCTTTCATGCTTAAAGTCTTAGAACAGGAATTCAAGGCCCATACCTAAACATAGTAAAAGCAATATACAGCAAACTGGTAGCCAATATCAAACTAAATGGAGAGAAACTTTAATTAATCCCACTAAAATCAGGGACTAGACAAGGCTGCCCTCTCTCTCCACATCTTTTCAATATAGTACTTGAAGGTCTAGCTAGAGCAATTAGACAACATAAGGAGGTCAAAGGGATACAAATTGGATAAAATTATCAGTATTTGCAGATGACATGATAGTATACTTAAGTGACCCTAAAAACTCCACCAGAGAACTCCTACAGCTGAGGAGCCAGCAAAGGGAAAATCATTGGAAATGTAATAAAGAATATATGTAATAAAAAAGAGTGATCCTTCTCTCTGGTGTCCAACAGCAACCTTTGGATTTAGCTATCTTTTGAATATTTTTACATGTCCTATTTCCCCTTGGTTATACTATGGAGTCTCAGGCATCATTGGGTCACAATATGTCACCAGAATGTCAGTCGACCCCACTGTTCTTTGCGCCAATTTTTGGACAGCCAAGTCAGTGAGCTGATTACCTCTGGCATCATGGAGTCATTAAGTTGATGTCCTTAGCACTGAAACCAAGAAACTCATGGAGAAAGTGAATAGTTTCCAGTAGAGGCAAGAATTCCTCTTGTTTCCAATGTCCTTTCTGCCAGCAGTGATGCACCCTCCTTCTCTGTAGATCATAATATTCACATGTGCAGTATCTAAAGCATAGTGACTTTTCTGGTATGTGATAACAAGTCTTTTTCACCCTGCATTTGGAATATAAGTCTTGGGTCCAAATCAATTCACTTTCAATAACTGCTGAAGCCCTGTGTACCTGGTTCCATGTTTAATGAAGATGTTCCCATCCATGTAGAGCATTGCATCAGAATCTTTTATGTGATGCAGGGGTGTCTAATAGCTCTAGACTGATGCCTTTCATCCTGTTTTTTAACTCATACAATTCTTGATGAACTTCTGTGGGTCATCATCTGGCAAGATGGGAGCTTGATTAATGATAGTTGGTTTTTCAAACCAGACTCCAGGAGCTGCTATTGTTTGACATATGAAATGAACAGCCAGGATTCTGGTGTTCCTTTGAGAGGAATCTCAACTGCATGGGTTGATGTAAGTATAAGATGCTGACCCAGAGTTCACTTCTCTGCTTCTTTCACTAGAATACTGGTAGCCATTCCAGCTCTTAGACAAGTGGACCAGCCTGATGATACATTATCAAATAGCCTGGATAGGTCCACTACACAGTGCTTCCATGGACCTAATATGTCTGGTTCCTCACCCTTTGCAGTAACGTTTGTTCCATGGGTCTGTAGATGAGAAGGCTTGGAGGCCTGGAAGTACTAGAGTTGCATCCAAAATCACCTGTCTTTAAGGTCTCAAATGTGATATGTGCAGACTCATTCCAGATTAGAGAATCAATTCACTCATTTGTGCTGGTGTTTTTTTGGTTTGGACGTTTTTAATGACTACTTCTATTTCCGTAGGGGTTCTGTCACTGTTTAGATAGTATACATTATCTTGATTTAAATTTGATATGTGGTATTAGGCTGGAGAGATGGATCAGCAGGTAAGAGCACTAGCCGCTCTTCAGAGGTCCTGGATTCAATCCCATGCAAACACAGGTGGGGGCACACAACAATCTCTAAGGGAATCTAATACCCCATTCTGGCCTGTGGGTGTATATGAAGCAGAGCACTCATCCCTTTAAAAATAATCAAATAAAATATTCCTTTTTGATCTAGATTTTCCAGAATTGGTGAGCATAGGCTTTTCTTGTAAGAGGATAAGTTTTGTATTTCCTCAATTTCTGTTATTATATCTCCCTTTTCATTTCTGATTTTGGTAACTTGGGTACTGTCTCTGTGCCCTTTAGTTGGTTTGGCTAACATTTTATCTATCTTGCTGATTACTCAAAGAACCAGCTCTTGGTTTTTTTGTTTGTTTGTTTGTTTGTTTTGATTCTTTGTATATTGCTTTTTATTTCATTTTTGTTTATTTCAGTCCTGAGTTTGAGTGTTTCCTGACATAATTCCCTTAAAAGTTTGCTTATTTTCTTCCTTGATATTTCAGGTGTGCTTTTAAGGTCCTAGTACAAGATGACTCCAAATCCTCCTTTTTTCCCTGTCACTAGCCTATTCCCTTTTTTTTCTTTAATTGGATATTTTATTTATATACATTTCAAATCTTACCCTCTTTCCAGGTTTCCCCTCTGCAAACCCACTATCCCTTCCCCACCTTACCCTACTTCTATGTGCATGTATCACCACCCACCTCCCCACTCCTGCCTCAATGTCTTAGCATTGCCACTGAGGTATGTTTCTTGTCTGCAGCAAAATGCTGCGTACTATTTCTGTTTCCAGTTTCTTTACCTATGTCTTTATTGGGGAATTGAATCCATTAATGTTGAGAGACATTAAAGTGAGGTTATTGTTAATTCCAGTTATTTTTGTTTTCGTGGTGGTATCGTGAGTGAGAGAGATTCTCTTCTTTAGGGGTTCTTGTGGGATGACTCATTTCTTGTGTATTCTTGGGTACAGTGACACTCCTCTGTTGGAACTGTGATCCTAGTATCCACCATAGTGCTAGATTGGTAGAAAGAAATTGCTTAAATTTGGTTTTGTTGCAGAATATCTTAGTTTCTCCATCTATGATGATAGAGAGTTTTGCTTTGTATAAGATCCAGGGCTGGCATTTGTGTTCTCTTAGGGTCTTCATGACATTTTTTCCAGATCTTCTGGATTTTATCATCTATGGTGATAATTCTGGTGAATACTCATAGGTCTGCCTTTGTAAGTTACTTGACCTTTTCCCATTACAGTACATACTATTTTCCTTCCCTTTTCTGTCCATTTACTGTTTGGATTATTATGTGACAGGATGATTTTCTGTACAGGTCCAATTGACTTGGTGTGTTATAGGCTCCTTGGACATTTATGGCTGTCTCTGTTTTTTATCTATGCTTTTGTTGAAGATCTTTTCTGGGCCTTTTAAGTGATAATCTTTACCCTGTTCCATTTCTATTATTCTTATGTTTGATCTTTTCATTGTGTCAGGAATTTTCAGGATGTTTTGGATGTTAGCAGTTTTTTACACTTTATATTTTCTTTGACTGACTTTTCAATACAACCTATGGTATCTCTTATATTCTGTTGGTGATGCTTGGGTCTGTAGCTCCTGATCTCCTTTTTACATTGCCCATCTCCATCGATGCCTCCATTTGTGATCGTTTTAATGTTTTTTGTTCTTTTTTTTTTTTTAGTTATCTTCTTTATTTATATTTCTTTTTTTTAATTTTCTATATTCTTTGTTTACATTCCAAATGATTTCCCCTTTCCTGGATCCCCCCTCCGCATATGTCCCATAAACCGTCTTCTCTCCATCCATTCTCCAATCACCTCCCTCCTTTTTTTCTCTGTCCTTATATTCCCCTCCAATGCTAGATCAATCCTTTCCAGGATCAGGACCTTCTCCATACTTCTTCACGGGAGTCATTTGTTATGTGATTTGTGCCTTGGGTATTCAGGGCTTCTGGGCTAATTAATATCCACTTATCAGAGATTGCATTCCATGTGTATTCTTTTGTGACTGGGTTACCTCACTTAGGATGATATTTTCCAGATCAAACCATTTGCCTAAAAACTTTGTGAATTCATTGTTTCTAATTGCTGAGTAGTATTCCATTGTGTAAATATACCATATTTTCTGTATCTATTCCTCCTTTGAGGGACATATGGGTTCTTTTTTTTTTAATTTTTTTTTTAAATTTTTTGACATCTGGGTTCTTTACAGCTTCTGGCTATTATAAATAAGGCTGCTATGAATATAATGGAGCATGTGTCTTTATTGCATGCTGGGGAATCCTTTGGATATATGCCCAGGAGAGGTATGGCGGGGTCCTCTGGAAGTGTCATGTCCAGTTTTATGAGGAACCACCAGACTGATTTCCAAAGTGGTCGTACCATCTTACAGCCCCACCAGCAGTGGAGGAGTGTTCCTCTTTCTCCACATCCTCACCAACACCTGCTGTCTCCTGAGTTTTTGACCTTAGCCATTCTCCTCCACAAACCAATATTGCCTCTTTCCAGGTTTCCCCTCTGCAAACCCACTATCCCTTCCCCACCTTACCCTACTTCTATGTGCGTGTATCCCCACCCACCTCCCCACTCCTGCCTCACTGTCTCAGCATTGCCACTGAGGTATGTTTCTTGTCTGCAGCAAAATGCTGCGTACATTTCAAATGTTATCCCCCATCACACATTCTCCTCCACAAACCAATATTGCCTCCACAGCTACACCTGTCACCATGAGGATGCTCCTTGACACCACTACCTGCTCCTGCCTCAGTGCCCTAGCATTTCCCTACCCTGGGTAATCAATCCTGCACAGGACCAAAGACCTCCTCTCCCACTGATGCGAGATAATGCAGTCTTCTGCTGCATATCTAACTGGAGCTATGAATCCTGCCATTTGTACTCGTTGGTTGGTGATGGTTGGAAATTTGGGCATTCTGGTTGGTTGATATTATTGTACTACTTAGGGGCATGCAAACACCTTCAGCTCCTTCAGTCCTTGCCCTAACTTTTCAATCAGCTTCCCCATGCTCAGTCCAATGTTTGGGTGTATTCTGCATCTGTATTTGTCGGGATCAGGCAGAGCATCTCAGGAGAGAGCTTTATCAGACTTCTGTCAACATCAGGCTTCTTGGCATCAGCAGTAGTGCCTGGCTTTGGTGTTTGCAGATGGGATGGATCCCTAGGTGGTGAAGTCTCTGGTTGGCCTTTCCTTCAGGCTCTACACCACTCTGTGTCCCTGCATTGCTTTTGACAGGAGGAATTCTTGATTAATATTTTTGAGGTGGCTGTCTGACCCCATCCCTCAAACAGGAGACTCCTTACCCATTGGATGGGATCTCTATACTTTCTATCTCCCCTTTGTTGTGTATTTAGGCTAATGTCCTCCCTGTTGGGCCCTGGGGATCTCTTCCTAGGCTATCCACAGTTTATAATGGCTATCCACAGTTCCCAATCTCCCACAGATACAAACTTCCTTTCAAATTACTGACCCTCTATACTTCTCCCCCACCTCCTCCAATATCTGAACCAACACCCCTTTTACCACCCCCTCCTCTTTCCCTTCCAGAACCCTCTCTTCCTCTACTTTCCAAGATTTTCTTCCCCCATCTCAGTAGAACTGTACCGTCCACACATTGATGTGGTCTTCCTTCTCATTGGGTTTCATGTGGTCTGTGAGTTGTGTCATGGGTATTCCAAGCATTTATTGGCTAAACTCCATTTATCAGTGAGTACATGCCACAGGTGTTCTTTTTTACCACACTCAGGATGATGTTTTCAACTTCCAATCATTTGCCTATGAATTTCATGAAGTCATTGTTTTTAATGGCCGAGTACTACTCCATTGTATAATGTACCACATTTTCCCTATCCACTCCTTTCTTGAGGGAGATATGGGTGTTGTTCAGCTTCTGCTTATTATGAATAAAGCTGCTATGAACATTGTTGGTCATGTAACCTGTTATATACTGGAGCATCTTTGGGGTATATGCACCATGGTAGGTCTAGCTGGGTGTTGAGGTAGAACTATTTCCAAAATTCTCGGGAACTACCAGATTGACTTCCAAAGTGGTTTTGCCAGGTTTCATTCCCAATACCAATGGAGGAATGATCCTCCTTCCCCACACCCTTGCTAGCATCTGCTGTCACCTGTTTTTTTGATCTTAGCCATTCTGCCTGGGATAGTGGAATCTTAGGGTGGTTTTGATTTGCATTTCCCTGATTACTGAGGATGGTGAACATTTCTTTAAGTACTTCTAAGACATTCAAGATTCCTCAGTTGAGAATTCTCTGCTTAGCTCTGTACCCCATTCATTAATAGGGTTATTTGGTTCTCTGGAGTCTAAATTCTTGAGTTCTTTGTATATTTTGGATGTTAGCCTTCTATAGGATGTAGGGTTGGTAAAAGTCTTTTCCCTATCTGTGGATTGCCAATCAGTACTATCGACAGTGTCCTTTGCCTTGCAAAAACTTTTCAATCCTATGGGGTTCCATTTGTCAATAGTTGATCTTTAGAGCATTAGCCATTGGTGTTAGGTACAGGAACTTACCACCTGTGCCAATGTGGTCAGGGTTCTTTTTCACTTTCCCTTGTATTAGATTCAGCATATCTGGTTTTATATGGAGTTCCTTGATCCACTTGGAATTGAGCTTTGTCCAAGAGATAAGAATGGATCAATTTGACTTCTACATGCAGACTGCCAGTTGAACCAGGGCCATTTGTTGAAAATGCTTTTTCCACCAGATGGTTTTGGTTCCTTTGTCGAAGATCAAGTGACCATATGTGTGTAGGTTCATTTCTAGGCCTTCTCTTGTATTCCATTGATCTGCTTGCCTCTCTCTGTACCAATACCATGCAATTTTTCACTATTTCTCTGTAGTATAGCTTGAGAGCAGGGATGGGGATTTCCTGATATGTTCTTTTATTGTTGAGATTGGATTTTGCTAGCCTTGGTTTTATTTTATTCCAAATCAATTTGACAATTGCTCTTACTGTCTCTGTGAAAAATTGAGTCAGAATTTCAATGAGAATTGTATTGAATCTGCAGATTGCTTTGGTAAGATGGACATTTTTACTATATTCATCTTGATGATCAATGAGCATGAGAGGTCTTCTCATCTTTTAAGATCTTCTTCGATTTCTTTGTTCATAGATGTGAAAGTCTTGTCATTCAGATATTTCACTTGCTTTGTTAAAGTCGCACCAAGATATTTTATGTTAGTTTTGACTATTATCAAGGGTGTAGTTTTCCTAATTTTTTTCCTTCAGCCCAATTATTCTTTGAGTAGAGGAAAGCTACTGGTTTGTCTGAGTTGATTTTATATCCATCCAATTTGCTGAAGTTGTTTATCAGCTGTAGGATTTCTTCCTGGATTTTTTTTGGGGGGTCGGTTATATATAATATCATATAATCCTCAAACAGTAGTATCTTGATTTCCTCCTTTCCGATTTGTATCCCTTTGATCTTCTCTTCTTGCCTAATTGATCTAATTAGACATTCAGTACTATACTGAACAGATAGGAGAAGAGTGTGCAGGCTGGGGAGTGGTCCATTATAATCTTTTCTCTGATTATAATGGGATTGCTTCAAATTTCTCTCCTTTTAGATTGATATTGACTACTGTTTTGCTGTATGTTGCTTTTCTTATATTTAGGAATTGACATTGAATTACTGATCTTTCCAACACTTATAACAAGAAGGGGTATTATATTTTTGAAAGTATTTTTCAGCATCTAATGGAAAAATCAACTAATTTTTTTCAGTTTGATTATATAGTGGATTATGTTTATGGATGTCCATCCACATATTGAACCATTCCTGCATCCCTAGGTAATGCCTATTGGATCATGGTGAATGATCATTTTGATGCCTTCTTAGATTTTGTTTTTGAGAATTTTTTTTTTTGTTTTTTGTTTTTACTTTTTTTTCATTCTTTTTTTTTATTCGATATAATTTATTTGCATTTCAAATGATTTCCCCTTTTCTAGCCCCCCTCCACTCCCCGAAAGTCCCGTAAGCCCCCTTCTCTTCCCCTGTCCTCCTTCCCACCCCTTCCCAGTTCCCCGTTCTGGTTTTGCCAAATACTGTTTCACTGAGTCTTTCCAGAACCAGGGACCACTCCTGCTTTCTTCTTGTATCTCATTTGATGTGTGGATTATGTTTTGGGTATTCCAGTTTTCTAGGTTAATAACCACTTATTAGTGAGTGCATACCATGATTCACCTTTTGAGTCTGGGTTACCTCACTTAGTATGATGTTCTCTAGCTCCATCCATTTGCCTAAGAATTTCATGAATTCATTGTTTCTAATGGCTGAATAGTACTCCATTGTGTAGATATACCACATTTTTTGTATCCACTCTTCTGTTGAGGGATACCTGGGTTCTTTCCAGCATCTGGCAATTATAAATAGGGCTGCTATGAACATAGTAGAGCATGTATCCTTATTACATGGTGGGGAATCCTCTGGGTATATGCCCAGGAGTGGTATAGCAGGATCTTCTGGAAGTGAGGTGCCCAGTTTTCGGAGGAACCGCCAGACTGCTTTCCAGAGTGGTTGTACCAATTTGCAACCCCACCAGCAGTGGAGGAGTGTTCCTCTTTCTCCGCACCCTCTCCAACACCTGCTGTCTCCTGAATTTTTAATCTTAGCCATTCTGACTGGTGTAAGATGAAATCTTAGGGTTGTTTTGATTTGCATTTCCCTAATGACTAATGAAGTTGAGCATTTTTTAAGATGCTTCTCCGCCATCCGAAGTTCTTCAGGTGAGAATTCTTGAACCCACACACCTATGGCCACTTGATCCTCGACAAAGAGGCTGAAAACATCCAATGGAAAAAAGATAGCCTTTTCAACAAATGGTGCTGGTTCAACTGGAGGTCAGCATGCAGAAGAATGCAAATTGATCCATCCTTGACTCCTTGTACTAAGCTCAAATCCAAATGGATCAAGGACCTCCACATAAAGCCAGACACTCTGAAGCTAATAGAAAAGAAACTGGGGAAGACCCTTGAGGACATCGGTACAGGGAGAAAGTTTCTGAACAGAACACCAATAGCGTATGCTCTAAGAGCAAGAATTGACAAATGGGACCTCATAAGGTTACAGAGTTTCTGTAAGGCAAAGGACACCATCAAGAGGACAGATCGGCAACCAACAAATTGGGAAAAGATCTTCACCAATCCTACATCAGATAGAGGGCTAATCTCCAATATATATAAAGAACTCAAGAAGTTAGACTCCAGAAAACCGAACAACCCTATTAAAAAATGGGGTACAGAGAATTTTATTAAGTATATTTGCCTCGCATTTTTTATGGTTTGTGTATCCTCAACCCAGTGAGTGGCACTATTAGAAGGTGTGGCCCTGTTGGAGTAGATTTGTGACTGTGCGTGTGGGCAAGACCCTTATCCTAGCTGCCTGGAAGTTGGTCTTCTATTAGCAGCCTTCAGATGAAGATGTAGCACTCTCAACTTCTCCTGTATCATGCATTCCTGGGTACTGCCATGTACCTGCCTTGATGATACTTGATTGAACCTCTGATCCCATAAGCCATGCCTAATTAAATGTTGTCCTTTAAAAGACTTGCCTTGGTCATAGTGTCTGTTCAGAGCAGTAAAACCCTAATTCAAACAGAAGTTGGTACTAGGAACTGGGGTATTTCTGTGATAATCCTGACTAAGCTTTGTTGGGAGGAAAGTGGATTTTGAGACTTTGGAAAGCAGAGGAAAACTTTAATGTGGGCTTAATGGGCTATCCTAGGAGGAATATGAAAGACTTTGTTGCTGAATATGATATGAATTGTTGTTGTTTTCACTTCAACATTTTTCTGTTGCAGACCGAATGTCTTCCTCTCTGGAGCAGCTCCTGTCATCTTACCCTCTGCATAGTGTTCCTGATTATGCTTTTGACGTTCTCACTGTTTCTGCAAATTGGTGTCCGTGTATTTGAGTACTCTGCTTTCTGGCACCCATTCCTCCCAATTTTCATTCCAACCACTGTAATGGATGAAATACTTCACTTGTTTGTTCTTTCTTTTTTTTAATCATTTTTTGTTTGTTTAAAATTTTTTATTCGATATATTTTTTATTTACATTTCAAATGATTTCCCCTTTTCTAGCCCCCCCACTCCCCGAAAGTCCCGTAAGCCCCCTTCTCTCCCCCTGTCCTCCCACCCACACCTTCCCACTTCCCTGTTCTGGTTTTGCTGAATACTGCTTCACTGAGTCTTTTCAGAACAAGGGGCCACTCTTCCTTTCTTCTTGTACCTCATTTGATGTGTAGATTATGTTTTGGGTATTCCAGTTTTCTAGGTTAATATCCACTTATTAGTGAGTGCATACCATGATTCACCTTTTGAGTCTGGGTTACCTCACTTAGTATGATGTTCTCTAGCTCCATCCATTTGCCTAAGAATTTCATGAATTCATTGTTTCTGATGGCTGAATAGTACTCCATTGTGTAGATATACCACATTTTTTGCATCCACTCTTCTGTTGAGGGATACCTGGGTTCTTTCCAGGATCTGGCAATTATAAATAGGGCTGCTATGAACATAGTAGAGCATGTATCCTTATTACATGGTGGGGAGTCTTCTGGGTATATGCCCAGGAGTGGTATAGCAGGATCTTTTGGAAGTGAGGTGCCCAGTTTTCGGAGGAACCACCAGACTGATTTCCAGAGTGGTTGTACCAATTTGCAACCCCACCAGCAGTGGAGGAGTGTTCCTCTATCTCCACACCCTCTCCAACACCTGCTGTCTCCTGAATTTTTAATCTTAGCTATTCTGACTGGTGTAAGGTGAAATCTCAGGGTTGTTTTGATTTGCATTTCCCTAATGATTAATGAAGTTGAGCATTTTTTAAGATGCTTCTCCGCCATCTGAAGTTCTTCAGGTGAGAATTCTTTGTTTAACTCTGTACCCCATTTTTAATAGGGTTGTTTGGTTTTCTGGAGTCTAACTTCTTGAGTTCTTTATATATATTGGAGATTAGCCCTCTATCTGATGTAGGATTGGTGAAGATCTTTTCCCAATTTGTTGGTTGCCGATTTGTCCTCTTGATGGTGTCCTTTGCCTTACAGAAACTTTGTAATTTTATGAGGTCCCATTTGTCAATTCTTGCTCTTAGAGCATACGCTAATGGTGTTCTGTTCAGAAACTCTCTCCCTGTACTGATGTCCTCAAGGGTCTTCCCCAGTTTCTTTTCTATTAGCTTCAGAGTGTCTGGGTTTATGTGGAGGTCCTTGATCCATTTGGATTTGAGCTTAGTACAAGGAGACAAGGATGGATCAATTCGCATTCTTCTGCATGCTGACCTCCAGTTGAACCAGCACCATTTGGTGAAAAGGCTATCTTTTTTCCATTGATGTTTTCAGCCTCTTTGTGGAGGATCAAGTGGCCGTAGGTGTGTGGGTTCATTTCTGGATCTTCAATCCTGTTCCATTGATCCTCCTGCCTGTCACTGTACCAATATCATGCAGTTTTTAACACTATTGCTCTGTAGTTTTGCTTGAGGTCAGGGATACTGATTCCCCCAGACTTTCTTTTGTTGCTGAGAATAGTTTTAGCTATCCTGGGTTTTTTGTTATTCCAGATGAATTTGATAATTGCTCTTTCTAACTCTGTGAAGAATTGAGTTGGGATTTTGATGGGTATTGTATTGAATCTGTAGATTGCTTTTGGCAAAATGGCCATTTTAACTATATTGATTCTACCGATCCATGAGCATGGGAGGTTTTCCCATTTTTTGAGGTCTTCTTTCATTTCCTTCTTCAGAGTCTTGAAGTTCTTGTCATACAGATCTTTCACATGTTTGGTAAGAGTCACCCCAAGATACTTTATACTGTTTGTGGCTATTGTGAAGGGGGTCATTTCCCTAATTTCTTTCTCAGCCTGCTTATCCTTTGAGTATAGGAAGGCCACTGATTTGCTTGAGTTGGTTGTATAACCTGCCACTTTGCTGAAGTTGTTTATCAGCTGTAGGAGTTCTCTAGTGGAGTTTTTTGGGTCACTTAGGTAGACTATCATGTCATCTGCAAATAATGATAGTTTGACTTCTTCCTTTCCAATTTGTATCTCTTTGACCTCCTTATGTTGTCGAATTGCCTGAGCTAGTACCTCAAGTACAATATTGAAAAGATAAAGAGAAAGGGGGCAGCCCTGTCTAGTCCCTGATTTTAGTGGGATTGCTTCAAGTTTCTCTCCATTTAGTTTGATGCTGACTTCCGGTTTGCTGTATATTGCTTTTACTATGTTTAGGTATGGGCCTTGAATTCCTGTTCTCTCCAAAACGTTAAGCATGAAAGGATGCTGAATTTTGTCAAATGCTTTTTCAGCATCCAATGAAATGACCATGTGGTTTTTTTCTTTGAGTTTGTTTATGTAGTGGATTGCATTGATGGATTTCCATATATTGAACCAACCCTGCATTCCTGGGATAAAGCCTACTTGATCATGGTGGATGATCGTTTTGATGTGTTCTTGGATTTGGTTGTCAAGAATTTTATTGAGTATTTTTGCATCGATGTTCATAAGGGAAATTGGTCTGAAGTTCTCTTTCTTTGTTGGATCTTTGTGTGGTTTTGGTATCAGCGTAATTGTGGCTTCATGGAAGGAATTGGGTAGTGTTCCTTCTGTTTCTATTTTGTGGAATAATTTGAAGAGTATTGGTGTTAACTCTTCTTTGAAGGTCTGATAGAATTCTGCACTGAAACCATCTGGTCCTGTGCTTTTTTTGGTTGGAAGACATTCTATGACTCCTTCTATTTCTTTAGGCATTATGGGACTGTTAAGATGATCTATTTGGTCCTGATTTAATTTAGGTATTTGGTATCTCTCAAGGAAATTGTCCATTTCCTCCAGATTCTCCAGTTGTGTTGAATACAGGCTCTTGTCATAGGATCTGATGATTTTTTGGATTTCCTCAGTTTCCGTTGTTATATCTCCCTTTTCATTTCTAAGTTTGTTAATTTGGATACTTTCTCTGTGCCCTTTGGTCAGTCTGGCTAAGGGTTTATCTATCTTGTTGATTTTCTCAAAGAACCAGCTCCTGGTTTTGTTGATTCTTTGTATGGTTCTCTTTGTTTCTACTTGATTGATTTTTGCCCTGAGTTTGATGATTTCCTGCCTTCTACTCCTCCTGGGTGAAATAGCTTCTTTTTGTTCCAGGGCTTTCAGGTGTGTCATTAAGCTGGTAATGTATGCTCTCTCCATTTTCTTTTTGGAGGCACTCAGGGCTATGTGTTTTCCTCTTAGCACTGCTTTCATTGTGTCCCATAGATTTGGGTATGTTGTGTCTTCATTTTCATTGTGTTCTAAAAAGTCTTTAATTTCTTTCTTTATTTCTTCCTTGACAAAGGTATCATTGAGTATAATATTGTTCAATTTCCACGTGTATGTGGGTTTTCTGTTGTTTTTGTTGCTATTGAAGACCACTTTTACTCCATAGTGATCTGATAGGAGGCATGGGATTAGTTCGATCTTCTTATATTTGTTGAGGTCTGTCTTGTGACCAATTATATGGTCGATTTTGGAGAAGGTACCATGAGGTGCTGAGAAAAAGGTATATTCTTTTGCTTTAGGATAGAATGTTCTATATACATCTGTTAAATCTAATTGGTCCAAAGCTTCAATTAGTTTCATTGTGTCCCTGTTTAGTTTCTGTTTTCCTGATCGGTCCATTGAGGAAAGTGCAGTGTTGAAGTCACCCACAATTATTGTGTTAGGTGCAATGTGTGCTTTGAGCTTTAATAAAGTTTCTTTTATGAAAGAGGGTGCCCTTGCATTTGGAGCATAGATGTTCAGGATTGGGAGTTCTTCTTTTTGTATTTTTCCTTTGACCAGCAAGAAGTGTCCCTCAGAGTCTCTTTTGATGACTTTGGGTTGAAAGTCAATTTTATCTGATATAAAAATGGCTACTCCAGCTTGTTTCCTGAGACCATTTGCTTGTAAAATTGTCTTCCAGCCTTTTACTCTAAGGTAGTGTTTGTCTTTGACCCTTAGGTGTGTTTCCTGTAAGCAGCAAAATGTAGGGTCCTGTTTACGTATCCAGTCAGTTAGTCTATGTCTTTTTATTGGGGCATTGAGTCCATTGATGTTAAGAGATATTAAGGAATAGTGATTGCTACTTCCTGTCATTTTTGACGTTATTTTTTAAATTTGATTGGTTAACTTCTTTTGGGTTTGATGAAAGGTTACTATCTTGCTTTCTCCAGGGTGAAGTTTCCCTCCTTGTATTGGTGTTTTCCTCCTATTATCCTTTGTAGGGCTGGGTTTGTGGATAGATATTGGGTAAACTTGGTTTTGTCATGGAATATCTTAGTTTCTCCATCTACGGTGATTGAGAGTTTTGCTGGATATAGTAGTTTTGGCTGGCATTTGTGTTCTCTTAGAGTCTGCATGAGATCAGCCCAGTATCTTCTAGCTTTCATAGTCTCAGGTGAAAAGTCTGCTGTGATTCTGATAGGTCTTCCTTTATATGTTACTTGGCCTTTTTCTCTTACTGCCTTTAATATTCTTTCTTTGTTTAGTACATTTGGTGTTTTGATTATTATGTGACGGGAAGTATTTCTGTTCTGGTCCAGTCTGTTTGGAGTTCTGTAGGCTTCTTGTATATTCATGGGCATCTCTCTCTTTAGGTTAGGGAAGTTTTCTTCCATAATTTTATTAAAGATATTTGCTGGCCCTTTAAGTTGTAAATCTTCACTTTCATCTATGCCTATAATCCTTAGGTTTGGTCTTCTCATTGTGTCCTGGATTTCCTGGATATTTTGGGTTAGAAGCTTTTTGCATTTTGCATTTTCTTTAACTGTTGAATCCATGGTTTCTATGGTATCTTCAGCATCTGAGATTCTTTCTTCTATCTCTTGTATTCTGTTGTTGATATTTGCATCTATGTCTCCTGATTTCTTCCCAAGGCTTTCTATCTCCAAAGTTGTCTCCCTTTGAGTTTTCTTAGTTGTTTCTACTTCTGATTTTAGATCCTGGATGGTTTTGCTTAGCTCCTTCACTTCCTTGTTTGTGCTTTCCTGTAATTCTTTAAGAGATTTTTGTGTTTCCTCTTTCAGGACCTCAGCCTGTTGACCAAAGTTCTCCTGTATTTCTTTAAGTGTTTTTTGTGTTTCCTCATTATTAGCTTTTGTATTCTCCTGGATTTCTTTCAATGATTTTTGTGTTTCCCTTGCAAGCGCTTCTAACTTTTGATCCATTTTCTCCTGAATTTCTTTAAGTATGTTCTTCATGTGTTCCTGTACCAGACTCATGACCAGTGGTTTTAAATCCAAAGCTTGTTTTACTGGTGTGATGGGGTATCCAGGACATGCTGGTAAATGAGAATTGGGTTCAGATGTTGCCATATTGCCTTGATTTCTGTTAGTGACGTTCCTGCGTTTGCCTTTTGCCTTCTAGTTCTCACTGGTGTTAGTTGGTGTTGTCAATGCTGGACTCACCAGTGCAAGCTGCCCCTTCCCAGGTGGCCTCTGGTGCACAGCTTACCTCCTGCACTGCCTGGAGACAGGGTGCTGTGGCCCAGGCTGTTCAGACCCCGAAGCAGACACCTGAAGGCTCCCGCTGGGGCCAACTGGATTCACCGGAGCACAGGGACTTCTCCCCGCTGGCCACCCGGAAGCCCCTCCTGCCTCTTTCAGGACCTGGAGATGTGGTGTTGCCGCCCAGGCTGATCTGGATCCGGAAGTGGAGAGGTCTGAGGGCTACTTCCAGAGGCCTCAGGACTGAAGCCTAAGCCCTGTGCCACAGGAATGAGCTGTGCTGTGAGCCCCCAGACTGCCTCTGGGTGCACACCAGGTCTCCCGCACTTCCTGGAGACCAAGTGCTGTGGCCCAGGCTGTTCAGATCCCAAAGCAGGCACCCGAAGGCTCCCGCTGGGGCCCGCTGGACTCACAGGAGCACACCGACCTCTCCCCACTGGCCGCCTGGAAGCCCCTCCTGCCTCTTTCAGGCCCTGGAGATGTGGTGTTGCAGGCCAGGCTGATCTGGATCTGGAAGTGAAGAGGTCTGAGGGCTACCGCCAGAGGCCTCAGGACTGAAGCCTAAGCTCTGTGCCACAGGAACGAGTTGTCCACTTGTTTGTTCTTTATGGCAACCTTTACACACTTTGCTTCATAAAGAAAGAGGCCCATGAAAGCACAGTACTTGCTCAGCCTCCTGGAATTTAGGCTTTGGGTCCTGCTTGGGCACCATTTATAAGTGATTCTGTCTCATGCTTCTTTGAAGGTCAGTTATATAGTACCTACCTCTTCTCACATTTCTATAGTGCAGAGTTTTCTTGAACATGCTCTGTTTGTTTCATATACCCAGATAGAGAAAAGTTTCTGGTCTATTTGTGTCAACTGGCCTCTTTCAGATGCCAATCGTGATGTCTCTCCACATCCCTATCCCCCTGCCACAGACACTGCTGCTTCAGCTGTCATTCCTTTGCTGCCAAGATGGACAGAGCCCTCCAAACCATGAGCCAGAGTGAGTCCTCTTGTTTTAGGTTGCAGCTCACAGGGTATTGGGTCAAAGCAATGAAAAAAGTAAATTGAGACTCAGAAGTGGAGCCATTACTGTAATAAACATGACTGTGTGGTTCATAGGCTTTGGGGACTGGTTTGTTGGAGAGTATGGGCTGGCAAAGCCCTACCATGCTATATGCAGAACTCAGTGTACCATTCTCATGGGCGAGTGGAATGGAATACCGACATCAGTGAAAGGCTGGGTTCATGATGTTACAAGTGAGAATGGGGATCCTAGCTGGAATTGAACTAAGGCTTCCAAATGGAGAAAAAAAATCCTGAAAAGAATAAAGAAAAGTATCAATATTTGGGAGTCTAATTCAGTATTAGAACATGGGCTTAATGCATGTGAGAAAGTGTGCATCTGATTCCCACCTAGTACGACATATATGTAAACAAAATGGACTGAGACAGTGAGAGAAAAGGATATCATGTGGAGTAGTTAGCACAGTGTGGTTACATAGCAATGGAAAATCACTACTGATTATCATCATGATTTGTAAATATATATACACATACATACTAATAAAGCATCAGAGAATTGATCCCTCGGGTCTTAGGGATAAGAAGTGTCGCGACACCTTCTTGACAAGAAAGAGATGTTTCTTCCTCAAAGAGAATTTCTTCCTTCCTCAAACAGTTTATTCGGGAACCTTGAACAAAGCTTCTTCTTCTCCTGGGGAGTGCCCACCAACCCTTTTTATGCTGTCCCAAGATCAAATCAGGTTAAGCCCCGTGGTAACTGCTGGTAGGCTGTCTCTATGCAGAAGGGGCAAGAAGCAACAGGCTTTCCAAATAGGCGTGGCACTTAGCAGCTTCCTACAGTTCCCCATTTTTTATTTTAAACACGCTATCAGGCAAGAGTAGAGGTCTGACCCCTGATGTTCTCAGCCCATCGAGTGGACTCATGGACTTTGTTTGGATGCCCTTTTGAGCCATCGGCCCAATGGATTTCATCAAATCCGTATGGTACCTTTTGCTCAGGGATGGGTTCTGGGGTACCAACCCGTATGCAATTAAACGTGCTCCCCTCAAGGGCTCATCAGTCATGGTCCCCTGAGTGCAGTGCTTAGCCTCGCATCTTGAGCGTGGAAATCGTCTTATTAGGCCTTTAAGGCTGCCAGCCAGGCCTGGGGAGACTGTCTAGCTTCAATAGCTGTGAGTGCCTGCACCATCATTGTGGCCTGTCTCTGTCCTCAAACCTTATCCTACAGATACACCACAGGCAAGCAAATGCTATTAAAATCATGAGAACAGCAAGGACTCGAAGTTCTGCCCACTCCTTCAGATGATGCATTGCCGAGCTGATCCATGATGACAGTCCTTCAGCCGAAGACACATCCACTCTAGTGGAATTCACGGTCATGATGGCCATACGGAGTTGGTCCATCAGGGCGTCAAATTCACCAGTCCAATTTCCTAAAAGATACTTAGACATTTGCTTAGACAAATTCGCAGCTCTTGTAAAATTCTCATACTGAATGCTGGTAATACATAAACTAAAATACTTCTACTGACATCCCAATTGGGCTAGCTGCCACAAGGTCTCAATTTGTTCTTGTACTAAATCAATTCTTTGGTTTATAACCATTAATTCTCCTTTCAGTTGACCATTAAGGCTCGATTGCACATCAATTGCGTGGGCAATGCTAGATGACAGATTACTCAGGGCATGAGCCGTCTGTACCGATTGGCTCATGGCAACAGCTGCAGCAGTGGCTCCCACAGCAGCGAGGGATATGGCAGTAACAATGGCTGCAGTGATGCCAAAGTCCCTCTTCTGTCTAAACAAAGTCATAGCATGTGGCGCATCCACAGGAATGGCCACCCATCTGGGCATGCGAGCAACCATGGCAATATTAAACCTTTTTACATCCCAGCATTGGCTATAAAAGCAAATATCATTAGAGCAGCATAAAATTCCATCAAAAGCACTACTAGCATTATCAACAATAAACACAAAAGGAGGATAAACACACACTGGGGTCGGCTTAGAAACAACCCTCTTATTATTGAGACTGTCTTCTCTGCCTTTTCTTATGGGGCAATTGACTACTCTATGTTCACCACCACCAAGCATAGCCAAGGGCTCTAAATTCATACAACTACCATTAATGCCACACAAAAGCCAATCATCAAAGGGATTAGTAGAATAAATGATTTTGCACAAACCTCCAACACAATCCTCTTCCCTAGTTCTAAAGCCTAATTTTACAGCAACTATCAATGACCTGATAGTCTTTGCTCCTGGGGAAAATGTAAAAAACTCATTAATCTGGCTCACTCTTCTAGATTGGCACCCTGTCCAGGGCCATAGATGTCCCCAGTCCTGACTATAACAGTGCGGTGCCATTTTTGGCTGGCCAATCCCTCTCCTCTGTATGGTCTTATTAGTGGTCTCCTTTGGCCACCAGCCAGTAAACCATGTAGTCAGACCATCTGCACAGCTCTCAACATTGTTTAAATCAAAATAGTGCCAGGATGTATTTTGAAAATGCAGGCTAACACATGAGCCGTCAGGTGACTTATTATCTCCAAATGCAAAGCATAGGCTACCATGGTCATGTTTCTATTTTCACCTATTCCAGCTATTTCTTTATCTAAAGGTAAATAGGGAATATCAAAAGTTTTGTTAGCACTAAAAAGATGGGGAAACAATTTGGCATCATGGCGTATCGGCATGGGTTTGGGAAACATGGAGAGTATTCCCTATCTCTGCTCCATCCAAACCATCGTCTGGCTACCATCGTCTGGCTCCCATCGTCTGGATCCATGGCTGAGGATCAGTAGCAACAATAGGATCTTCATTCTTGTTGCACTTCCGAATCAATCTCTCAGGAATCTGCACCGGGTCTTGTCGATCCTGAGGGAACACGCAAACAGAACCCCTCGGCCATGCTAAAACTGGATCTGGGCCATTCCACAGACCAGTAAGCACATCTTTCCATTTTACATAGCCCTTCAATGAGCTATCATAACATTGATGTCGATCAGCGGCAGAGCGGCCGTCATGATCCAAATTTAAAAAATTTAAAGTAAAGAGAGCTAATGAGAGTCACTCCTTTGGTGTTCTGCCATTGTTGGCACTCCAGCACGATCTGGCGTGCATCTGCACAGGAAAGATGGAAATTTTGTTGTAATGTCTTAGCTGAAACATGAAATTGCTGATGGAACTTTTGTACAGCTTCCAGGGGTGAGGCCAGGAAGGCACATTCCATTTTGGTGCATCAATCAACAAGGTCATTGCCCTCACTCAGCGGGCCTGGCAGACCAGAATGGACTCTAATATGTTGTATAAAAATTTTTGAATCCCTGGACCAGATAATTTTCTGTAATTCCTTCATTAGATGGCTCACTGTACTAGTGGGTTTTATGGGGCCAGCTACTTCTAATATCCTAACAGCATTCACCACATAAGATGAATCCGAAAGTAAATTAAATGGAAAGGAGCATTTTTTGAAAACTTCTAACACAATTTGCAACTTAACCACCTGTGGGGAGCCAGGCTGATATTGGCACAAAACGGGCTCATTACGCTCGATCATATAAGCCCTGCAGCCTGTTTTTGATCCATCTGTAAATATATTGGGGGCACCCGACAAGGGTGCTTGTGCAGTTACTTTTGGAAACACCACGGGATGTTCCTTAAAAAAGGAAAGCAAAGGATGTCTGGGATAATGATTATCTATTAATCCATCAAAGCAGCAGCGCAATATGGCCCAGTCATCAATCGTCCCACATAAATCCTGCACCTGAGAGGCAGTGTAGGGAACTATCAGTGATGCAGGATTCTTCCCAAAAAACTGTAGACATTGTTGCATCCCACGGAGGGCCAATTTAGCAACTGCAGTAGGGTAATGATCAATAGATTTTACTGGTGAAGCTCTAGGATGTACCCACAACAGGGAACCTTCCTGCCATAGCAGGCCTGTAGGCTGCAAAAAGGTAGACAAAATGCATAAAACGATTTTCTCTCCTTCCTTTCAGTGAGACAACATTGCGTCTTGCAACCCTTGTTCTACTCTCTTGAGGGCTACTCTGGCCTCCTATGTTAATATTCGGGGTGAATCCAAGGCCGAATCACCCGCCAAGAGGCTGAACAATGGCTTCAATTCATAATTAGGGATCTTAAGATACATTCTAATCCAATTTATATCTCTAGCAATTTTTGAAAATCATTAAGGGTCTTAAGATTATCTTTCCTCAACTCTATTTTTTGAGGTACAATAGTTAAGGGACTTATTTTTGCCCCCAAGTAGGAGACCAAACTGCCTTTCTGAACCTTTTCAGGGGCTACCACCAGCCCCTTATCTCCTAATAATTTTAACAAATCATGATAAGCATGGTCCAAGGCCTTCTCCTCTTTACTAGTCAATAAAATATTATCTGTATAGAGGACACATCTGAGCTTTGGATACTTTTCCCTAATAGGGGCAATAACATTTCTCACAAATAACTGACACATAGTGGGGCTATTTGCCATACCCCGTGGTAAGACTTTCCATCCAAATCTCTTATCAGTCTCTTCATGATTAGAAGACGGGATTGTAAAGGCAAATCTCTCCCTGTCCTTCAAACAGAGGGGAATTGAGAAGAAACAATCCTTGATATCGATCACTATCACGGGCCAAGTACTGGGCAATGATGATAATAATGGGAGCCCACGCTGCACAGGGCCCATAATTTGCATTTGCTGATTGATGGCCCGGAGGTCGTGCAATAGTCTCCATTTCCCTGTTTTCTTTTTAATAACAAATATGGGGGTATTCCAGGGGGAAACTGGTGGCAGTATATGTTTAAGGGCCAACTGCTCATCCACAAGGGCATTCACAGCTTTAAGTTTTTCAGATGAGAGAGGCCACTGAGGAACCCACACTGCCTCCTCTGTCTTCCAGGTGATGGGTATGCTCTCCTCAGCGGCCCCTAGGAAAAACCCAGGCCATGCCGGTCGGATTTCGGCTGGCCTATAATTGCACTGGGATTGCCTTGTAAATACTTCCCCAATCCTTTTCCGGGAACATGCCCCATTTGCTTCGTGAGGTGTTGTGACACATCAGAATAATCATTTGTTAACTTATAACCCATGTCCTTCAACAAGTCCCTTCCCCAAAGGGAAATGGGTAGCTCTAATACATAAGGTTGCATCATCCCTGAATGTTCTTCCTGGTCTTGTCAACTCAACTGCCTTGCACTGATATCTGGAGTCCTTGCATAACCCAGGCCTTGTAAGGTCTGGGAGGAAGTTTGAAGTGGCCAACTTGATGGCCAGTCCTTTTTTGCAATGATACTTTTGTCAGCTCTGGTATCTAACAGGCCTTGTAATCTTTTTCTTTCTACTTTGAGCTCCATAACAGGCTGTTGGTCAAGATCCAATGCTAAGTATGCCAGGGAATTGCCCGAGGACCCAAATCCTTGGGTCCCCCGTTGTATAGGATGGGCACTAAATGTGCGATGTAGACTGGGGAGGACTATTAACTGAGCTATCTTATCTCCAGGAGAAATGACAGTGATCCCTTTTGGTGACTCAGCCATGACCTTGACTATTCCTGTATAGTCAGGGTCTATAATTCCTGGGTGGATCCTGATTCCTTTAAGGGTTATAGAGGATCTCCCAAAAAGCAGGCACGAAGTATCAGAGGCAAGGGGTCCCTTAAAATCAGTATCTATTAGCTGGACCCCCATTTGAGGGGTTAATACAAGCCTGGTGGTGGAGGAAAGGTCCCACCTTGCAGAGCCCTTAGTGGCTCTCCGCGGTCTCTCGGAGGAGTGAGGGATGGCCATTGTTCTTGATTCTGGCTCACATTCTGCTCCTCCACTGCCCCATATATTTGCGGGCCCTGAGGACGGGGGGTGGGGGGTCCCGCTGGCCATTTTTTGGCCGAGTGCCTCCATAGCCAAGGTTAAGTGGCTGTCCTTGGGCATCTTTGACTGAGCAGCATTCATTAGCCCAATGGTTCCCCTTTTTGCATCTTGGACACAGCCCTGCCTGTCTAGGGCACGGAGGACCATCGGCAGTAGCCGGATTTTCTCTTTCAGGGCACTGGCATTTAAGGTGCCCCATCTTGCCACATTTAAAACATGCTCCTGGCTGTGACCTCTTGCCTTGTGTTAGCTGTACCACAGCTGCAGCGAGGCCTGCGTAAGTCAGTGGTCCCCCCAGGTCCGTACACACCTTCATCCATTCCTCTATTCCTTTATTTTTATAGGGAGTTATAGCCGCTCTACACTCCTTTGTACACTGTTCCAGTATGAGCTGTTTCAGCATGGGTCCTGCCAGATTCACATTGCTAAAAATTCTAGTGGCAGTTTCTAAAAGTCGGGCAACAAAATCAGAAAAGGGCTCCATCGGTCCTTGTATAACCTTGGTAATGTTACAGGTCCCCTCTCCCTTATTAGGGAGGGATTTCCAAGCCTTTATAGAGATATTATTAACCTGCTCATATACCGGGACTGGATAGTGAATCTGCTGATTGGCATGTCTCCCTTGCCCTAAAAGCATCGCTCTGTCCCACTGCGGGTTGCCTGCTGCGATATTGGCAACCTCCTGTTCAGTAGCAAATTCTATGAGAAAGGCTCTCCACTCTAAGTATTGTCCTGGGGATAGGCAGGCACGAACGAGTGAGTTCCAATCTCCAGGAGTTAAACACTGCCTTGTAAGCGATTCAACCTGAGCCACTGTAAAGGCAGCAGAGGTCCCATAGTTTCTGACTGATTCAGCTAAAGATTTGATAAATTTAAAATCTAGGGCTTCATAAACCCCCCTCTGGCCCTGCGGATCCTGGAGCACTGGATAAGCCAAGGAGAGCTCCTTGTGCAAGGGGAGGGGGCGGGGACACACTGAAGAAGCACCCTCCTGATAAGGAGGCAGGGCTGACAGAGTGGAGTGGTGGTCTGGCACCCTAGAGGGCGTCTCTTCTTTATTCTTTTGTTTCTTTTTCCTTTTGATGGCCGCCCTCTCTAACTGACTCATGAGAGCCTGAAGCTCTTCTTTGCTATCAGAATCTTCTGATTCTGTCTCCTCTAAGTCCTGGAGGCTGGGATATAGGGACGACCATCTCCTATCCCCCTTTTCGCTTTCAGCTTTATTTGACCTTTCTTCTTTGAGCATTTCTAGAGTGCTTTGGCCTTTCTCGAGGGCCTTGCAACATCTCTAATCTTCTAGGCAACCTCTCACAAGCTTGCAGATAGGCTTCACCCCCAGTTTTAGGGTGCCTTGTTCCCAGGCAAAATCCAAGTCCCTGCCTACTTTATCCCAGCAGGCTACCGTGAGGTTTCCTGACACGGCAAACCAAGGAGCCACCATATCACATTCATTCAGGAATCTCTCCAGGGTGGATTTCTTAAGTTTTAAAATTTTGGATAATAGTAGCTCTTAAAGAGCCAAAACAATTGGATGCGACTGAGAAGTCCCCATCCTAATAGGTTTCTTTTATCACTGCTGTTGCCTATTGGCACAACTCAGGTAGCAGCACTGAAAAACTGCTCCCCCAAAAACCACACAGGCGAGCAGAAAGCACACTGCTATGAGAGCAGGGTTCATGAACTTCCTTTATTTCCCATGGTTCTTTAACTCCCGGACTTTACTTTCGGTTCACTACTATGCAAATCCCCTTTCCTTTTGTTTCGCCATGAACTTCTTTTGCTCTCCCTTAATCTGCAGGGCGGAGCTAACTAGCCGCACTCTCAGCAGTTTTTTATTGTCCCACCTTATCTTGGGAACTTGTATTGCTCCACACCTGAGACTTTGTGGCCTCTTTTATCGAGGACTTTTTCCTTGGTCCCTCCTTACCTGGGAACTTTGTCATCTCTTAATAATGAGAACTTTACCTCGTCCCACTTACCCGGGAACTTACCAGCGTGCTACCCCGACTGCAGGAGGTTCTGAAAACATATTCCCTGGTCCCAGTATGGGCCACCAATTGTCGCGACCCCCCTTCTTGACCAGCAAGAGATGACACAACACCAGAGAGTTTCTTCCTCAACCAGTTTATTCGGGAACCTTGAACAAAGCTTTTTCTTCTCCCAGGGAGTGCCCACCAACCCTTTTTATGCTGTCCCAAAATCAAATCAGGTTAAGCCCAGTGGGAACTGCTGGTAGGCTGTCTCTATGCGGAAGGGGCAAGAAGCAGCAGGCTTTTTAAATAGGCGCGGCGCTTAGCAGCTTCCTACAAAGAAGGAAAAGCATTTGAGGCATTTATTCCCTTGAAAACAGAAGACAACAGAAGGGCAGCTAACCCTGAATCACTGTAGTGTGCTTCTCCTGGTTTTACTCAGATTGCATATGCTCTGCTCCTGTTAAACAATTACCCATCGCTTCTGTAGAAAATGTCTTTTCACCATCCCCTGTACAGAGTTCTGACCTCATCCCTCTCCAATAGACCACAGGTACAGGTCTCTGCCTCTCATTTCTATGCTTGTGGGTAAGAGGCTGAACTGTGAGAACTTCTATATGGCTCAGAGCATAAGCTAGAGGTTTGAGAATGCCGTCTGTACGTGTGGATCCAGGTGCGCCTGTAACCCAACAGACTCCAATGTCTCCAGCTGATAGTTTAATAGCGCTCTTTTTTGCTTATTGGGGTTCAATTTTCATTCCTGATACTGTTTTAAATGCTTATATCCAAGCAAAAGCCTTTCGATCTATGGTTAGGTATGTGCTCCTGTCAGCACAAATGGTGGTCTACAGTTACTCAAAAAGAACCATGCATTTGTGAGTGAGGGTACAGCAGAAATGCAAGGCCCTGAGGAAGGGAGGAGCTGACCAGCATCTCTCTGTGGGAGAGGGGAGGATGAACCAGAGGCCTGCCTCCAAGTCAGGGCTAACCCTAGAAAAAGGGAGGCAGCACCTTTGCTGCTCTGTGCTCAAGAGTATGGACAGAGTTCCTGTTCTCACAACTCTGTGCAGTTGGGGAAGACCTAGAGCAGGCTGGAGAGATGGCTCAGCGATTAAGAGCGCTGGAATGCTCTTTCAGAGGTCCTGAGTTCAATTCCCTGCAACCATGCTGGTGGATCACAAGCATGTGTAATGGGATCTGATGCATTCTTCTGGTGTGTCTGAAGACAGCGACAGTGTGCTCATATAAATAAAATAAATAAATATTTAAAACAAAAAAAGACCAGGAGCAAAGGACAGGGTTCCCTGACCATATCTTCAGCAGCCAGGGACATCGGAAAAGATCTGGTGGTGAGAGAAAACTAACTTAGGAGAAAGGAGCACTGTGCCAAATCCTCGGGAAGAAACGGAGGCAGGCGGAAGCACGTGAAAAACGTTTTCTTCAGTATTTTAGTCACAGAAGGAGCCAACACAAGCAAATGCAGGAAATGTGGCTGTAAGCTATCAGGTCTCCTCATCCACAAAGAAACCACAACCTAACAGTGAGGAGCCCTTGTTACCGGCTGTAGTGTCGGCGATCGCCCGCTAGGGGGAGGAGGAGAGCCCACAGATGGTCTCCCTGCTGACTTCAACTCATTCTGATCCGTGTTGGTCATACAACCATCTCTCAGAAGTTTTAGAGGAAATTACTGTGTGGGCCACTGAGCAGGAAAGTTGTCTAGAAGTATGTCTCCAAATTGTAGTTCCCAGATTCCCAGGACCCTTGATTCATGGCATAGGGTCCTGATTTCTCTGTTATTCGCACCTTTCTTTGCCTCTCTCCCTCCTCCCTCTCCTTCCTCCCTCTCCTTCTCCCTTTCCCTCTTCTTTTCTCTCTCCCTCTATCTGGGATTTAGGGGCTTGGGTATGGGACATAATTTCCAAAATAGCCCTAATCATATTTGTTGTCATATATACTAAATATTAAGTGAAATCAGCATTGACGATTATAAGAACAAAATATCGATCATCTCTGAAAAAGTTTAAGAAGCTCTCCGTCCTGCTGATCATCAGCCAGTATTTCTTTGTGTAAAAACATTGTTTCATAAATTTATTTTCATCTTTAAAAAATGATAAATTTGATGTGTACACAAAAGAATCACTTTAAAATAAACTTCCTTATTAGTAGGTGATTAGCTTGTATGCCAATTTTATAAATTTAGCCATGGAATTTTCCTGTCACTCAGTGGGAAAGGCAGCCCTTGACTTGAGACCTAAAGGGGATTTTTCCAGTTTGGCCGCTAGAGGGAGCCAGAGGACTTCTTCTGCCAGCGGTTGCCAGGGAGAACTGCCTTCTGCAGACCTGGTTCCCATTGCTGCCTTCAGTCTGTCTCATCTTAGTTTCCGGTAGAAGTGGACAGACAGGACGAAATAAAAGAGAAAAACAAGTATGCAGTTCAAGACTCTTTAGGGCTTAAGAGTAGTTTATAAGATCTGTCAGCAGAGCCTGTGTTTCCCTTTGGCACCCCAAGCATTATGTCCTAGGAGCCTCAGACTTCTGTGAAGACGGCAGAGAAGGCTCTGAGGCCCGCATCACCTTTGGCAAGCAGGGTTGTTTTATTTGGGACACTGAGCTGGTGGGGTGGGGAGAGACCCGCCACCTCAGCCAACCTAAGACCCGCAGCTCCCTTAGTGTATGAGGAGGACCAAGGAGCCAGTTTCTGAGTTAGTTGCTTTGGGGTGGGGCCTGAGAATGAGCCTTCTCAACCACTAACCCCAGATGCTACGAGTCCAGAGCCTGAGAACAGCTTTAACACACACCTTGTTTGCTAATTTGACCCACACCCTGTAACTGGAGGGTGGCGCCCATGCCTGTGGAGGAACTCACCTCAAGGGCCAGTCTGTTTCACTGCTGAGGAAGATAAATGGGTGTAAATCCCGGGTTCCAGGGGCCATTGACAGAACTTGATACTGTCCTGAGCAGGCCCAGGTCTTCTGCTCCTGAGGCTAACTGTCTTTCAGAATTTTCTTTAACAGCAGGCAGGGATGCTTGTCAGCTGTTCCTTGGAACGTGTCTCACATTAATGGGGGAAGGGCTGGGTTGAGTCTCTAACTGTGGACCTTACCCCTCTACAGCCATGTCATGGTTTCCCTCCCCGGTTTCATCAGTCTCTGCCCCTGCAGCAACCTAGTAAAGTGTTTCCTCTGCACAAGATACGTAGGAATCACGTTTATGTTAGCTTTACATGGAGTATAATGTAAGGAAACAGGAAAAGAGGGCCCTCCCTGTTTTCATCTATGGCATAGTGTAGAGATAAAAATATCCTTGGGTGTTGAGTGTGCCTAAAATTATCAGAGAAACAGAAAATGCCAAATTTCTCCTCCTTAGAACTGTCTGTGTAAATGCTGTTGGGTTTTTTTCTTCTAACATTGTTTCAATGAGTAACAGCTAGAGCTAAAAATAAGATCCTGACTACAAAAAGGGCTCCAGCTTAAAGGAATTTACAGTGGAGTAGGGAGAAGCAAAAGGTTCATAATTAACTTCAGTATCACACCTGGCAAATGAAAGTACACACACACACACACACACACACACACACACACACACACACAGGGGGGGGCTGGAGACAGAGAGAGAGAGAGAGAGAGAGAGAGAGGTGGGAATGGGAGGGAGAAGCCTGTTTTTACTTTGGGAAGATGGATGACAGCTGTAGAAGAAGAGGTATCAACCTGATTCTAAATGGCAGGAGGACCTTTTTGTGTCAGCCTCCCAGAGAGCCATGTGGGGAAAAACTCAGGTAGGTCCTTTCATCTGTGAACTGTGCAGAGCCTATGAGTGGAGTGAGTCCCACAGACACATCACTGAAGCAGGAAGAGCAGTTCTGACCTGGGAGAGACCTGCACATGGGTCAGAGCCATTCTATAGCAGAAGCCAAGGAAAGGCAGCTTTCAGTGATGAGGAGAGAAAAGTGGAGTGTGGAACAGTAAGGAGGACACCCCCTCCTTGCAGACTGACAGAGTTAGTAAGCTGTTTGGGGAAAATGGGTTCACTATCTTTGCTGTGACAACCAACTCCTTGGACTTTGGTTTTTCTCACCTGGTGCTGTGTAAACCAAATGAAGAGATGCTAGACTGTATTTGCCCTGAGCCCATTATCTGGTATTGACATCCATGAAAATGTAGTCTTGGGTGTGGGAGGTTGAAGCTGGATTTCCCTGACTCCCTGGAGACCTGAGGAGTCCAGAATGGAGGGTGTGGCATCCATGCATCTGTGATGAAGAGCCTGGGGCCAGGGGCTCCCAAACCATGGACAACCAGACACTGAAATTCAGGGAGTTAGGAGCAGATTTGTGTGTGCCGGCCTGCAAGGAAACCAGGGGGAACGTTCTCAAAAAATTGGACATGCAGACACCGTGAGAAGTCATGTAGGAGCTTAGAATAGAGGAGGTCAGCAGGCTGAGGATAAGCCCCGAGGCAGGGGAATGGGGAATTATGGCTAAGGTGACTGTTGACTAGTCCAGGAATGTGGAGGGGCCTTCTGCAGGAGACTTAGGTGGCAAGTCTCTGTAGAGAAAGGCTTTCTCCATGTTCCCCACAGTTGTTCTTGATGAGAAAGACAGTCCTTGGTTCTAAACTATTTATTGATTGTTTATCATGGAAATGAGTGCATACCACCACTTCAGGGTGAACCTGAAATTAAGTACCTTGTAAGGAATGAAGGTCCAGCAAGGAAAGCTTATTGGCTGAACCCTAGCAGCTTCTAGATACCTCAGTAGCATGGAGAACTCTATTCTGATCTAAATGACTCTAGTATATGTTCCTAGGTAGATTTTGCTCATGTGACAAAGGCCTGGTAGGAAGGAGGTGAATCTCTCTCCATCCACTTTGGGTTCCAGGACTTCCAACCCCTCATCTTTACCAATTTCCTGACATGGTCTATTGTCTTACATCTTAGTTTGGATTTTATTGATGTGAAGAGACACCAGGACCATGGCAACATTTCATTGTTGCTGTCTCACAGGTTCAGAGATTCAGTCCATAATCAACAAGGCAGGAAGCATGGCAGCATCTAGGCACACATAGCACTGGAGAAGAAGTTCAGAGCTCTACATCTTGTTCTGAAGGCACCCAGAAGACTGTGTTACAGGTGAGTAGAAGGAGAGTCTAAAAAGCTCATCCTCCACAGTGACAGACGTTTTCCAACAAGGCTACACTTCCTCTAACAAGGCCACAACTCTTAAAATCCCACTCCCAGAGTCAAGCATACTCCAACCACAACACCCTTCTACAATCTCTCACCACATTTAAGTCTTTCTTTCCCACTGCTTCTGTGTTCTCCTTCGCAAAATCTGTGTTCTATCATTTTATTGAATTATCCATCCATAACCCCTCACCTGTGAATTACCTTTTGTGGGTACACCAATTTAAATACACATCTATAGAGTCTAAGTGTTACTATCCACAAAAGACACAATGTGTGGCATTTGTCTTTCTGGGTCTGGGTTATATCCCTCGGAATGGTTATATTTGGCTCCATCCATTTACCTGTAAAATTCACTTTTCTTCAGAGCTTAATTTCGTTGTGTATATGAACCATATATTCATTATCCTTTCATAGATTAAAGGACATCTAGGTTGTTTTCACTTCCGGGCTACTGTGAATCAAGCAGCAAGGATCATGAACAAACGTGAGTCTCTGCCTTAGGACAATGTCCTTTGGGTGTATGCCCTGGAATTGTGTCCCAGTCAGTGTTCTAATGCTATAAAGAGACTCCATGACCATGGCAGCTCTTTTTAGAGAAGACATTTTTAAATGGGTCTGCTCATAATTTCAGAAATTTGGTACATAATTGTCTTGGTAGAAGTGTGGCAACACACAGGCAGACATGGTGCAGGAGAAGTAGCTGAGACTTCAGGATCTGGATCTGCAGGAAGCAGGAATAATGGCCCTGAACTGGCTTTTGAAACTTAAAATCCCACACCCACAAGGCCACAACTCCTAATTATATCAAATAGTGCTACACCCTGGTGACAAAGTATTCAAATCTATAAGCCTATAGGCATCATTCTCATTCAAATGAAACATCTGTGATGATATCCGTAGGTATTGTACATGTGAATCCATGTTCTCCTACCCCACACCCATGCCAACACTTGTTCTAATTTGGTCTATTGATAATAGCCATTGTTTTGAGTAAGATGGAACTCCAATGATATTTTAATGTTCATTTTTCTGATAACTAAAAGATTAAACATTTAAAAACATACTTCTTCTTTCTTTCTCTTCTTGAGAAGATTCTATTCAGTTCCACAGATCATTGGAAGGTGTTGTTTAAGACAGGGACTCTCTTCATATCCCAGGCTATCTCATAACCTAGTATATATCCAGGCTGACCGTAAGCTCACACAGTTACTCTTGCTTTTGCCTTCTGAGTGCTGGGATTAAAGGTGTGTACTATCATATACAGCCATACAACATTTTGAAAGGTTTAAACTTAAACTGTTTAAATGTTTAACATGGCAGGTTTCCTGGTATTTAGGTTTTTATACTATCATATTGTCTAGAGACTAACTGTCTGCTATGAGTACACTTGGTGAACATTCTCTCCCATCCTGTATGCTGACCATTCAAGCTTTTAAGAGTTTCTTCTCCTGTCTTATTTACTGTTCTATTTTTGTGAGGAGACATCTTGATAAGAATAACTTATAAAGATAGTATTTAATTGGGGTTGGTTTCCAGTTTCAGAGGGTGATCTAGTATCATCATCATGGGGAAAATGGTAGCAGGCAGTCATGCATGCATGCTGTCAGTCTGGCACTAGAGAAATAGAAGAACTTATATCTGCTCCACAGCGTGGACACAGAGGACAGAGAAATAGATAGATAGATAGATAGATAGATAGATAGATAGATAGATAGATAGATAGAAAGATAGATAGATAGATAGATAGATAGATAGATAGATAGATAGACTGAGACAGAGAGACAGAAACAGAGAAACACAGTGAGAGACACAAAGACAGAGAGACCAAGACAAGACAGAGACAGACTCAGGGCTTGGTATGAGCTTTTTAAACCTCTAAGCACACCTCCAGTGACATACCTCCTTCAGCAAGGACATATCCCCTAGTCCTTTCTCTTTTTTAATATATTTATTGATATATCTTTTATTTACATTTCAAATGATTTCCCCTTTTCTGGGTCCCCACTCCCCACAAGTCCCATAAGCCCTCTTCCCTCCCCCTGTTCCTCCATCTACCCCTTCCCGCTTCCCTGTTCTGGATTTCCCCTATACTCTTGCACTGAGTCTTTCCTGAACCAGGGGCCACTCCTCCATTCTTTTTGGACATCATTTAATATGTGGATTATGTCTTGGGTATTCAAAGTTTCTAGGCTAATATCCACTTATCAGTGAGTGCATACCATGATTGGTCTTTTGAGACTAGGTTACCTCACTTAGTATGATATTCTCCAGCTCCATCCATTTGTCTAAGAATTTCATGAATTCATTGTTTCTAATGGCTGAATAGTACTCCATTGTGTAAATATACCACATTTTTTGTATCCATTCCTCCGTTGAAGGACACCTGGGTTCTTTCCAGCTTCTTTTGGGTTTGATGAAAGAAGTTTAATATCCTGCTTTTTCCAGGGTATAGTTCCCCTCATTGTAATGGTGTTTTCTCCCTATTATCCTTTGTGGGTTTGTGGAAAGATATTATGTAAATTTTGTTTTGTCATGGAATTTCTTGATTTCTCCTTCTATAGTGATTGAGAGTTTCTCTGGGTATAGTAGTCTTGGCTGGCATTTGTGTTCTCTTAGAGTCTGCATGAGCTCTAACCAGGATCTTCTAGCTTTCATGGTCTCTGGTGAGAAATCTGGTGTAATTCTGATAGGTCTTCCTTTATATGTTAATTGCCTTTTTTCTCTTACTGCCCTAAGTATTCTTTCTTTGTTTAGTACATTTGGGATTTTGATTATTATGTGATGGGAGGTAGTTCTGTTCTGGTCCAGTCTGTTTGGCGTTCTGTAGCCTTCTTGTATATTCATAGGCATCTCTCTCTTTAGGTTAGGGAAGTTTTCTTCCATAATTTTGTTGAAGATATTTGCTGGTCCTTTAAGTTGTAAATCTTCACTCTCATCAATACCTATAATCCTTAGATTTGGCTTTCTCATTGTGTCCTGGATTTCCTGGATGTTTTGGGTTACAAGCTTTTTGCATTTTGCATTTTCTTTGACAGTTGAATCCATGGGTTCTATGGTATCTTCGGCATCTGAGATTCTTTCTTCTATCTCTTGTATTCTGTTGTTGATATTTGCATCTGTGGCCCCTGATTTCTTCCCAAGGTTTTCTATCTCTGAAGTTGTCTCCCTTTGTGTTTCTTATTGTTTCTACTTTTGTTTTTATATCCTGGACGTTTTTACTCAGTTCCTTCACTTGCTTCTTTGTGTTTTCTTCTAATTCTTTGAGAGATTTTTGTGTTTCCTCTTTCATGATTTCTGCCTCTTGCTCAAAGTTCTCCTGTATTTCTTTAAGTGATTTTTGCATTTCCTCCTTATTGGCTACTAAGTTCTTTTTTCTTTCTTTTTTTTTTTTAAAATTTTTTTTATTTGATATAATTTATTTACATTTCTTTTCTTTTCTTTTCTTTTTTTTAATTTTTTTATTCGATATAATTTATTTACATTTCAAATGATTTCCCCTTTTCTAGCCCCCCACTCCCCGAAAGTCCCGTAAGCCCCCTTCTCTTCCCCTGTCCTCCCACCCACCCCTTCCCACTTCCCCGGTCTGGTTTTGTCGAAGACTGCTTCACTGAGTCTTTCCAGAACCAGGGGCCACTCCTCCTTTCTTCTTTTTTTTTTTTTTTTTTTTTTTGCTGTCTCCTGAATTTTTTTTTCTCAACCCATTATTTTTTTTTATTCGATATAATTTATTTACATTTCAAATGATTTCCCCTTTTCTAGCCCCCCCCCCCACTCCCTGAAAGTCCCGTAAGCCCCCTTCTCTTCCCCTGTCCTCCCTCCCACCCCTTCCCAGTTCCCCGTTCTGGTTTTGCCAAATACTGTTTCACTGAGTCTTTCCAGAACCAGGGACTACTCCTGCTTTCTTCTTGTATCTCATTTGATGTGTGGATTATGTTTTGGGTATTCCAGTTTTCTAGGTTAATAACCACTTATTAGTGAGTGCATACCATGATTCACCTTTTGAGTCTGGGTTACCTCACTGAGTATGATGTTCTCTAGCTCCATCCATTTGCCTAAGAATTTCATGAATTCATTGTTTCTAATGGCTGAATAGTACTCCATTGTGTAGATATACCACATTTTTTGTATCCACTCTTCTGTTGAGGGATACCTGGGTTCTTTCCAGCATCTGGCAATTATAAATAGGGCTGCTATGAACATAGTAGAGCATGTATCCTTATTACATGGTGGGGAATCCTCTGGGTATATGCCCAGGAGTGGTATAGCAGGATCTTCTGGAAGTGAGGTGCCCAGTTTTCGGAGGAACCGCCAGACTGCTTTCCAGAGTGGTTGTACCAATTTGCAACCCCACCAGCAGTGGAGGAGTGTTCCTCTTTCTCCGCACCCTCTCCAACACCTGCTGTCTCCTGAATTTTTAATCTTAGCCATTCTGACTGGTGTAAGATGAAATCTTAGGGTTGTTTTGATTTGCATTTCCCTAATGACTAATGAAGTTGAGCATTTTTTAAGATGCTTCTCCGCCATCCGAAGTTCTTCAGGTGAGAATTCTTTGTTTAACTCTGTACCCCATTTTTTAATAGGGTTGTTCGGTTTTCTGGAGTCTAACTTCTTGAGTTCTTTATATATATTGGATATTAGCCCTCTATCTGATGTAGGATTGGTGAAGATCTTTTCCCAATTTGTTGGTTGCCGATCTGTCCTCTTGATGGTGTCCTTTGCCTTACAGAAACTCTGTAACCTTATGAGGTCCCATTTGTCAATTCTTGCTCTTAGAGCATACGCTATTGGTGTTCTGTTCAGAAACTTTCTCCCTGTACCGATGTCCTCAAGGGTCTTCCCCAGATTCTTTTCTATTAGCTTCAGAGTGTCTGGCTTTATGTGGAGGTCCTTGATCCACTTGGATTTGAGCTTAGTACAAGGAGACAAGGATGGATCAATTCGCATTCTTCTGCATGCTGACCTCCAGTTGAACCAGCACCATTTGTTGAAAAGGCTATCTTTTTTCCATTGGATGTTTTCAGCCTCTTTGTCGAGGATCAAATGGCCATAGGTGTGTGGGTTCATTTCTGGATCTTCAATCCTGTTCCATTGATCCTCCTGCCTGTCACTGTACCAATACCATGCAGTTTTTAACACTATTGCTCTGTAGTATTGCTTGAGGTCAGGGATACTGATTCCCCCAGATTTTCTTTTGTTGCTGAGAATAGTTTTAGCTATCCTGGGTTTTTTGTTGTTCCAGATGAATTTGATAATTGCTCTTTCTAACTCTGTGAAGAATTGAGTTGGGATTTTGATGGGTATTGCATTGAATCTGTATAGTGCTTTAGGCAAAATGGCCATTTTAACTATATTGATTCTACCGATCCATGAGCATGGGAGGTTTTCCCATTTTTTGAGGTCTTCTTCCATTTTCTTCTTCAGAGTCTTGAAGTTCTTGTCATACAGATCTTTTGCATGTTTGGTAAGAGTCACCCCAAGATACTTTATACTGTTTGTGGCTATTGTGAAGGGGGTCATTTCCCTAATTTCTTTCTCAGCCTGCTTATCCTTTGAGTATAGGAAGGCCACTGATTTGCTTGAGTTGATTTTGTAACCTGCCACTTTGCTGAAGTTGTTTATCAGCTGTAGGAGCTCTCTAGTGGAGTTCTTTGGGTCACTTAAGTAGACGATCATGTCGTCTGCAAATAATGATAGTTTGACTTCTTCCTTTCCAATTTGTATCCCTTTGACCTCCTTATGTTGTCGAATTGCCCGAGCTAGTACCTCAAGTACAATATTGAAAAGATAAGGAGAAAGGGGGCAGCCTTGTCTGGTCCCTGATTTCAGTGGGATTGCTTCAAGTTTCTCTCCGTTTAGTTTGATGCTGGCTACCGGTTTGCTGTATATTGCTTTTACTATGTTTAGGTATGGGCCTTGAATTCCTGTTCTCTCCAAGACTTTAAGCATGAAAGGATGCTGAATTTTGTCAAATGCTTTTTCAGCATCCAATGAAATGACCATGTGGTTTTGTTCTTTGAGTTTGTTTATGTAGTGGATTGTATTGATGGATTTCCGTATATTGAACCAACCCTGCATTCCCGGGATAAAGCCTACTTGATCATGGTGGATGATCGTTTTGATGTGTTCTTGGATTCGGTTGGCAAGAATTTTATTGAGTATTTTTGCATCGATGTTCATAAGGGAAATTGGTCTGAAGTTCTCTTTCTTTGTTGGATCTTTGTGTGGCTTTGGTATCAGCGTAATTGTGGCTTCATAGAAGGAATTGGGTAGTGTTCCTTCTGTTTCTATTTTGTGGAATAGTTTGAAGAGTATTGGTGTTAACTCTTCTTTGAAGGTCTGGTAGAATTCTGCACTGAAACCATCTGGTCCTGTGCTTTTTTTGGTTGGAAGACTTTCTATGACTCCTTCTATTTCTTTAGGCTTTATGGGACTGTTTAGATGGTCTAGTTGGTCCTGATTTAATTTTGGTATTTGGTATCTGTCAAGGAAATTGTCCATTTCCTCCAGATTCTCCAGTTGTGTTGAGTACAGGCTCTTGTAGTAGGATCTGATGATTTTTTGGATTTCCTCAGTTTCCGTTGTTATGTCTTCCTTTTCATTTCTAAGTTTGTTAATTTGGATACTTTCTCTGTGCCCTTTGGTCAGTCTGGCTAAGGGTTTATCTATCTTGTTGATTTTCTCAAAGAACCAGCTCCTGGTTTTGTTGATTTTTTGTATGGTTCTCTTTGTTTCTACTTGATTGATTTCGGCCCTGAGTTTGATGATTTCCTGCCTTCTACTCCTCCTGGGTGAAATAGCTTCTTTTTGTTCTAGGGCTTTCAGGTGTGTCATTAAGTTGGTAATGTATGCTCTCTCCATTTTCTTTTTGGAGACACTCAGGGCTATGAGTTTTCCTCTTAGCACTGCTTTCATTGTGTCCCATAGATTTGGGTATGTTGTGTTTTCATTTTCATTGTGTTCTAAAAAGTCTTTAATTTCTTTCTTTATTTCTTCTTTGACCAAGGTGTCATTGAGTAGAGTATTGTTCAATTTCCACGTGTATGTGGGTTTTCTGTTGTTTCTGTTGCTATTGAAGACCACTTTTATTCCATAGTGATCAGATAGGAGGCATGGGATTAGTTCTATCTTCTTATATTTGTTGAGGTCTGTCTTGTGACCAATTATATGGTCGATTTTGGAGAAGGTACCATGAGGTGCTGAAAAAAAGGTATATTCTTTTGTTTTAGGATAGAATGTTCTATATATATCAGTTAAATCTAATTGGTCCAAAGCTTCAATTAGTTTCATTGTGTCCTTGTTTAGTTTCTGTTTTCCTGATCGGTCCATTGAGGAAAGTGCAGTGTTGAAGTCACCCACAATTATTGTGTTAGGTGCAATGTGTGCTTTGAGTTTTAATAAAGTTTCTTTTATGAAAGAGGGTGCCCTTGCATTTGGAGCATAGATGTTCAGGATTGAGAGTTCTTCTTGTTGTATTTTTCCTTTGACCAGCAAGAAGTGTCCCTCAGAGTCTCTTTTGATGACTTTGGGTTGAAAGTCAATTTTATCTGATATTAAAATGGCTACTCCAGCTTGTTTCCTGAGACCATTTGCTTGTAAAATTGTCTTCCAGCCTTTTACTCTAAGGTAGTGTTTGTCTTTGACCCTGAGGTGTGTTTCCTGTAAGCAGCAAAATGTAGGGTCCTGTTTACGTATCCAGTCAGTTAGTCTGTGTCTTTTTATTGGGGCATTGAGTCCATTGATGTTAAGAGATATTAAGGAATAGTGATTGTTACTTCCTATCATTTTTGACGTTATTTTTTAAATTTGATTGCTTAACTTCTTTTGGGTTTGATGAAAGGTTACTATCTTGCTTTTTTCAGGGTGAAGTTTCCCTCCTTGTATTGGTGTTGTCCTCCTATTATCCTTTTTAGGGCTGGGTTTGTGGATAGATATTGGGTGAACTTGTTTTTGTCGTGAAATATCTTAGTTTCTCCATCTATGGTGATTGAGAGTTTTGCTGGATATAGTAGTTTTGGTTGGCATTTGTGTTCTCTTAGAGTCTGCATGAGATCTGCCCAGGACCTTCTAGCCTTCATAGTCTCAGGTGAAAAGTCTGCTGTGATTCTGATAGGTCTTCCTTTATATGTTACTTGGCCTTTTTCACTTACTGCCTTTAATATTCTTTCTTTGTTTAGAACATTTGGTGTTTTGATTATTATGTGACGGGAAGTATTTCTGTTCTGGTCCAGTCTGTTTGGAGTTCTGTAGGCTTCTTGTATATTCATGGGCATCTCTCTCTTTAGGTTAGGGAAGTTTTCTTCCATAATTTTATTGAAGATATTTGCTGGCCCTTTAAGTTGTAAATCTTCACTCTCATCTATGCCTATAATCCTTAGGTTTGGTCTTCTCATTGTTCTCATTGTGTCCTGGATTTCCTGGATATTTTGGGTTACAAGCTTTTTGCATTTTGCATTTTCTTTAACTGTTGAGTCCATGGTTTCTATGGAATCTTCAGCATCTGAGATTCTTTCTTCTATTTCTTGTATTCTGTTGTTGATATTTGCATCTCTGTCCCCTGATTTCTTCCCAAGGCTTTCTATCTCCAAAGTTGTCTCCTTTTGAGTTTTCTTAGTTGTTTCTACTTCTGTTTTTAGATCCTGGATGGTTTTGCTTAGCTCCTTCACTTGCTTGTTTGTGCTTTCCTGTAATTCTTTAAGAGATTTTTGTGTTTTTTCTTTCATGACCTCAGCCTGTTGACCAAAGTTCTCCTGTATTTCTTTAAGAGATTTTTGTGTTTCATCTTTCATGACCTCAGCCTGTTGACCAAAGTTCTCCTGTATTTCTTTAAGTGTTTTTTGCATTTCCTCCTTGTTGGCTTTTGTATTCTCCTGGATTTCTTTCAATGATTTTTGTGTTTCCCTTGCAAGGGCTTCTAACTTTTGATCCATTTTCTCCTGAATGTCCTTCATGTGTTCCTGTACCAGCATCATGACCAGTGATTTTAAATCCAAATCTTGTTTTACTGGTGTGATGGGGTATCCAGGACTTGCTGGTAGAGGAGAATTTGGTTCAGATGTTGCCATATTGCCTTGATTTCTGTTAGTGACGTTCCTGCGTTTGCCTTTTGCCATCTAGCTCTCACTGGTGTTACTTGGTCTTGTCAGTGCTGGACTCACCAGTGCAAGCTGCCCCTTCCCCGTTGGCCTCTGGTGCACAGCTTACACTCTGCACTGCCTGTAGACAGGGTGCTGTTGTCCAGGCTGTTCAGATCCCGAAGCAGGCACCTGAAGGCTCCCGCTGGGGCCCGCAGGATTTATTGGAGCACACCGACTTCTCCCAGCTGGCCGCCCGGAAGCCCCCACTAGCCTCTTGAGGGACCTGGAGATGTGGCGGCCACCCAGGCTGATCTGAAGCGGAGAGAGTTGATCTGGGGGCTTCTGCCTGAGGCCTTGCCCCAGATTGTGTCTGTGGACCAGGTGGAACCCGTTTGCACCCCCAGGGAGCTCCGAAGGTGAATGTTGCTGTGACCTCCCCTGTGCTCCGCTCACTCCACTGGGCAGCCGATTTCCCCAACCGGGCTGGCGCACACTAGGTTAGCCTTGTCGCCCGGGCCCTGAGTCCAGGCAAACGCCTGGGAGGCCAAGGTCCGAGCAAAGTTCCCCTAGGGCTATGTCTGTTATTTGGGTCCGCCAGGTGACCCGGATGGCGGGCGTGCGCGTCCGCGCTCCCCGAAAGCACCGGGAGAGTCTGTTGTGCTAATAACCTCCTGGGCGGGTTGACACACAGATGGCCCACCAAGCCGCCCAGTTCTTGGGGTCAGTCCTGTGCCTTTTGGGGCCTAGACCTCCGTTTTGTTAGCCTCAGGCTACGCTTGTTAGCAGTCTCTGCCCTCCCGAGCACTCTGGCTCCTGTAGGCAAAATGGCGGCGCGTGCGCCGGCCGGGGCAAAAAAAAAAAAACTCCTGGCTGGGTTGGCGCCCCGATGGCCACTTGAACAGCCCAGGGCCTGGGTGCAGGCCAACGCCCGTCTGGCTCAGACCCCTGTGGTGTTGGGCCTAGGATTATGTTTGTGTACCTCAGTCTGACCGATCTCTGGAGCCCGGGATCAAGATGGAGGTGAGTCTCTCCTGACTGGCGGGAAGCCGAGTTCTGAAGTGGCTTCCCTGCAGCTAAAGGCTCAGCAGAACCGCAGTTGCTTGCCGCCCGGCTGGTCAGCGAAGGTCAGTGGTCGTGGGCGCAGGCCCTAGCTGGACCCTGTGTCGCCTTGGTTCCACCGCTGATGGCCCTTCAGCTGGAGCAGCCACTGCTCGTCTGCCCAACAACAATACTTTAAAAAGCCCTCCTTTCTTCTTGTATCTCATTTGATGTGTGGATTATGTTTTGGGTATTCCAGTTTTCTAGGTTAATATCCACTTATTAGTGAGTGCATACCATGATTCACCTTTTGAGTCTGGGTTACCTCACTGAGTATGATGTTCTCTAGCTCCATCCATTTGCCTAAGAATTTCATGAATTCATTGTTTCTAATGGCTGAATAGTACTCCATTGTGTAGATATACCACATTTTTTGCATCCACTCTTCTGTTGAGGGATACCTGGGTTCTTTCCAGCATCTGGCAATTATAAATAGGGCTGCTATGAACATAGTAGAGCATGTATCCTCATTACATGGTGGGGAATCCTCTGGGTATATGCCCAGGAGTGGTATAGCAGGATCTTCTGGAAGTGAGGTGCCCAGTTTTTGGAGGAACCGCCAGACTGATTTCCAGAGTGGTTGTACCAATTTGCAACCCCACCAGCAGTGGAGGAGTGTTCCTCTTTCTCCACACCCTCTCCAACACCTGCTGTCTCCTGAATTTTTAATCTTAGCCATTCTGACTGGTGTAAGATGAAATCTCAGGGTTGTTTTGATTTGAATTTCCCTAATGACTAATGAAGTTGAGCATTTTTTAAGATGCTTCTCTGCCATCCGAAGTTCTTTAGGTGAGAATTCTTTGTTTAACTCTGTACCCCACTTATTTTTCTCTTACTGTTTCATTCTTTTTTTTTAATTTTTTTATTCGATATAATTTATTTACATTTCAAATGATTTCCCCTTTTCTAGCCCCCCACTCCCCGAAAGTCCCGTAAGCCCCCTTCTCTTCCCCTGTCCTCCCACCCACCCCTTCCCACTTCCCCGTTCTGGTTTTGCCGAATACTGCTTCACTGAGTCTTTCCACAACAAGGCGCCACTCCGCCTTTCTTCTTGGACCTCATTTGATGTGTGGATTATGTTTTGGGTATTCCAGTTTTCTAGGTTAATATCCACTTATTAGTGAGTGCATACCATGATTCACCTTTTGAGTCTGGGTTACCTCACTTAGTATGATGTTCTCTAGCTCCATCCATTTGCCTAAGAATTTCATGAATTCATTGTTTCTAATGGCTGAATAGTACTCCATTGTGTAGATATACCACATTTTTTGCATCCACTCTTCTGTTGAGGGATACCTGGGTTCTTTCCAGCATCTGGCAATTATAAAAAGGGCTGCTATGAACAAAGTAGAGCATGTATCCTTATTACATGGTGGGGAATCCTCTGGGTATATGCCCAGGAGTGGTATAGCAGGATCTTCTGGAAGTGAGGTGCCCAGTTTTTGGAGGAACCGCCAGACTGATTTCCAGAGTGGTTGTACCAATTTGCAACCCCACCAGCAGTGGAGGAGTGTTCCTCTTTCTCCACACCCTCTCCAACACCTGCTGTCTCCTGAATTTTTAATCTTAGCCATTCTGACTGGTGTAAGGTGAAATCTCAGGGTAGTTTTGATTTGCATTTCCCTAATGACTAATGAAGTTGAGCATTTTTTAAGATGCTTCTCTGCCATCCGAAGTTCTTCAGGTGAGAATTCTTTGTTTAACTCTGTACCCCATTTTTTATAGGGTTGTTCGGTTTTCTGGAGTCTAACTTCTTGAGTTCTTTATATATATTGGAGATTAGCCCTCTATCTGATGTAGGATTGATGAAGATCTTTTCCCAATTTGTTGGTTGCCGATTTGTCCTCTTGATGGTGTCCTTTGCCTTAAAGAAACTTTGTAATTTTATGAGGTCCCATTTGTCAATTCTTGCTCTTAGAGCATACGCTATTGGTGTTCTGTTCAGAAACTTTCTCCCTGTACCGATGTCCTCAAGGGTCTTCCCCAGTTTCTTTTCTATTAGCTTCAGAATGTCTGGCTTTAAGTGGAGGTCCTTGATCCATTTGGATTTGAGCTTAGTACAAGGAGACAAGGATGGATCAATTCGCATTCTTCTGCATGCTGACCTCCAGTTGAACCAGCACCATTTGTTGAAAAGGCTATCTTTTTTCCATTGGATGTTTTTAGCCTCTTTGTTGAGGATCAAGTGGCCATAGGTGTGTGGGTTCATTTCTGGATCTTCAATCCTGTTCCATTGATCCTCCTGCCTGTCACTGTACCAATACCATGCAGTTTTTAACACTATTGCTCTGTAGTATTGCTTGAGGTCAGGGATACTGATTCCCCCATACTTTCTTTTGTTGCTGAGAATAGTTTTAGCTATCCTGGGTTTTTTGTTGTTCCAGATGAATTTGGTAATTGCTCTTTCTAACTCTGTGAAGAATTGAGTTGGATTTTGATGGGTATTGCATTGAATCTGTATATTGCTTTTGGCAAAATGGAAATTTTAACTATATTGATTCTACAGATCCATGAGCATGGGAGGTTTTCCCATTTTTTGAGGTCTTCTCCCATTTCCTTCTTCAGAGTCTTGAAGTTCTTGTCATACAGATCTTTCACATGTTTGGTGAGAGTCACCCCAAGATACTTTATACTGTTTGTGGCTATTGTGAAGGGGGTCATTTCCCTAATTTCTTTCTCAGCCTGGGCTACTAACTTCTGACCCATATTCTCCTGAATTTCTTTAAGTGTTTCTTGTGTTTCCCTTGTAAGGGCTTCTAGCTTTTGATCATTTTTTCCCCTGAATTTCTTTAAGAGATTTATTTATGTCCTTCATGTGTTCCTCTAAAAGCATCCTTACCAGTGATTTTAAATCCAACGCTTGTTTTTCTGGCATGTTGGGGTATCCAGGACTTGTTGGAGAGTTGGGTTCAGATGTTGCCATAATGCCTTGGTTTCTGGTAGTAATGCTCCTATGTTTGCCTTTAGCCATCTAGTTCTCACTGGTGTTAGATGGTCTTGTTGTCACAGGCTGGAGCGTCAACCTACTGTGTGGATCTTTAAGGCTATTTCTGCAACACTGGATGACTGGGTTTCCTCTGTCACAGATTGTTGATATATGCTGCCTTCCTCTTTTCTGCCTTTGGAGCCCTGCTCAGTCTTGCCTCAGGCAATGTTATACTTGGTTCGTCAACCAGGTGTTCCCGGGCTGTTCTGTCATGGAGCAAAGATGGCGGCCTGGGGTGAGAGGGGGCAGGTTACTTCCTCTGTTGATGGGTCCTCATGTAGGACACAGGCCCCATGACAGACTGGCTGGCAGATGAACCGCCTGTGTGCTCAGGTCCTGGGCGCAGGTAGACCCCTGGAGATTTGCACCCCCAGAGATCTTAAGCTCAGGATAATATTGTACCTAGTGATGTTTTTCTGCCCTGGCAGGCAGCGAAGATGGCTGCGGGGAGTTGCTCCCTCTGCTGCTCTTTGCACAGGACACAGGCCCCACGCCTGACCGGCTGGCAGATGAACTGCCTATGTGCTCAGGTCCTCTGCGCAGGCAGTCCTCTGGCGGTTTGCACTCACTGAGATCTTAAGCTTGGGGTAATACAGTACCTAGTGATGCTTTTCTGCCCTGGCAGGCAGCAAAGATCTGATATTTCTATTGTTACAGGACCCTGAACCACACATGAATAAAGAAGGTTCTAATAAGAGAAAAATAGAGATAATATTGTTATTGATGAGAATACATTAATTTTATTTAATACCATCTTAAAGTGGGGAGTCAGTGTATACAATATATAGAGGTAGGAAAATTAATTACAATAACAAAAAGATAAGAAATAATAACAAAATGAAAACAAAGCCAAATACCCAAAGCAATCAACACTCTAACCAAAAACCAAACACAATAATCAAAGTAAGCAGCATTCTGTTGCTGCGGATTTTCAGCACAGGCCTACAGCCTGTTGCTAGACTTAGAAAAATAGTGTAAAGGCAGTCAATAATGGTAATAATGTCTTCAAAATGAACGTAGTCATTCATCTTTGGGGGGTGGGTTCTGATAGAAAAGTCCTTCCAAGGCTATGCATAAGATATGGTACAGACCATATCTCAAAGGCTTTCAAATTCACTGGACTGATCACCGTGAAATTATTCTTGATAACTCATAAGAACCAGCAAAAATTGTGGCTTCTCAGGCTCCTCCTAGATGCCCAGCAGATTTGATGTTCTCAGCACCTCTCTCAAACATTCCAAATCTGCACTCTTGCAAGACTAGAGGCTAGACAAAAAAGCAAAGAGGGAAAAAATGCAGCGTGAGATTGCCATGGTTACAGGGAGGAGCTGCAATGGTGGCTCACTTGCTTTGCACACTCAGTGCTGCTGGTGAAGAGTTGTGTCTGAGGGAGATCTTGACCTGATCTGTTCCCCGTTTGAGCTCCTGTTAGAATATTTCAGACCAAGGGAAAGAAGAGACAAAAACCTGCTGAGAACCTGCTATGTCTGATCTCTAGCAAACTCCAGGTTTACTCAGCTGGGCAGTGCAGTATGACCTTTCAGCACAGGTCATTCCCTGTATCCCCAAAGAAGAGGTGCCAAAGAGCACCTGCTCCTGGATGTTTTTCTGGTTCTGGAATTGCCGGGTCATTGGGTATTGCAGTCCAACTTCCTGAAATGTTATACATGGAATCTCAAAGGGATACACCATTTGACTCCACCAGCAATGTCTGAGGGTATTCATTTCTCCCAGCACTCCTTGACAAGATTTTAACTCAGAACAAATGATTTTGAATAAAAGTGGTTACAGAAGGCTACAGACAGAACACAGTGTTTGTGCTTTAGACTCTCAAGAGTCTGAGGCAGACCAGTTCTTGTACTGCACCGTAGTTATGGCCCTTTGTCTTGGTACAGATGCAACACCAAAAAACTCAATCATTAAAATTATAACACCCTGGACAAAATTCACGGT
The DNA here is from genome assembly GCF_947179515.1 of Apodemus sylvaticus. Lineage (NCBI taxonomy): Eukaryota > Metazoa > Chordata > Mammalia > Rodentia > Muridae > Apodemus > Apodemus sylvaticus. The sequence continues at coordinate 83,440,499 of NC_067479.1, forward strand.
CAAGGAAACTGAGTCAAATGTAGTTAAAGTTGGAAAGAAAATGGTAGCATGTAATGAAGAAAGCAAACTAGGATGCTAAGATGATGTACTGAGCCGCCTGACCTTCCAGTGGACAGGCAGGATTCTCCAAGAGCAGACAAGGGACACAATGTCTAAGCCAGTCTTTATGATTCTCAGGAACATGTGACAGAGCAGCCTCCTCCATTTCTCCATGTACCACAGTTTTTTTCCTACAAATGATTTCAATGCAGATAAATACTTTTTCTTCTACAAAGCCTTGAAAATCTGACATTGCACCATTTTTGTTTCCTTTTGTTCTAATGAGAAGGTAGAAAGGCATGATGGTGGGTTTCCCTGATTCAAAATGAACTGACAGTATTTTTCTCATTAAAGTTGTCCTCTATTATCGTTTAATATGTTTGCTGACCCCCAGGCACTCTATCACACGCAGAATCATAGGATCAGAGGTGAGAAGGGCACAACATCTGTCCCAACACTGGGAGTAATTTGGATTAGTGGGACCCAGGCATGTAAAAACTCCTCCAAATTTGTTGCACACATTCCTTTCAATCTGTCTGGGCCAGTGCCCTGAGCAGACACTGGGCACAAATTTTGCCACCAGTCCCACAACATCTGGAGGAAGCTCCACTCCCAGCTTATCCAGCATGTCCAGGATCACAGGATCACAGGATCTTGATCACACCAGGATCTCAGGGTCCCAGAGTCAGCTTGTCTCGCAGGACTTCAGACACACCCAGCTTCTCAGGATCACAAGATCCCAGAATCACAGGATCACACAGACAGCTTAACTCTGAGGAGTTCTGACACAACCAGGATCACAGGAAGGACAGGCTGCTGTAAGGTATAGCAAAGGCAGGTAGCATTAGAGACAACCAGATGGCAGATGGCAGGAGTCCCGCATAAGAACGTAAGCAACAGAAACCAATGTTACTTGGCATCACCAGCACCCACTTCTCCCACCATAGCAGATCCTAGATATGCCATCACACCGGAAAGGTCTCATGATAATGATAGAGGAATATAAGAATGGTATAAAGGGGAAATCATTTGAAATGTAAATAAAAAATATATCGAATAAAAAAATAAAAAAGAAAAAAAATATAAGTAAAGAAAATATCCAATAAATAAAGATTATAAAATGAAAAAAAAAAAGAATGGCATAAATAATTCCCTTAAAGAAATACAGGAGAACACAGGTAAATAGCTAGAAGCCCTTAAAGAGGAAATACAAAGATCTCTTAAAGAATTACAGGAAAACAATCAAACAGGTGAAGGAAATGAACAAAACCATTCATGTAAAAACGGGACTAGAAACAATAAAGAAATCACAAAGTGAGACAATCCTGGAGTTAGAAAACTTAGGAACAAGATGAGGAACCATAGATGCAAGCATCACCATCAGAATACAAGTGATAGAAGAGAGAATCTCAGGAGCAGGAGATACCATAGAAAACATTGACACAACAAAGAAAATGCAAAAAGTACAAAACTCCTAACCGAAAACATCCAGGAACTCCGGATATAATAAAAAGACCAAACCTAATGATGATGGGTATAGAAGAGAGTGAAAATTTCCGACTGAAAAGGCCAGTAAATATCTTCAACAAAATTATAGAAGGAAACTTTCGTAACCTAAAGAAAGAGTTGCCCATGAATATCCAAGAAGCCTACAGAACTCCAAATAGACTGGACCAAAAAAAAGAAATTCCTCTGATAATAGTCAAAACATCGAATGCACTAAATAAAGAATTTTAAAATCAGTAAGGCGAAAATGTCAAGTAACATATAAAGATAAGCCTATCAGAATTACATAAAACTGTTCACTATAGACTATGAAAGCTAGAAAGGTGGATGTCATACAGACCCTAAGAGAACACAAATGCCAGCCCAGGATACTATACACCCCAAAATTCTCAATTACCATAGATGAAGAAACCAAATTTACATAACGTCTTTCCAAAAATCCAGCCCTACAAAGGATAATAGATGGAAAACACCAATACACAGAGGGAAACTACACTCTAGAAAAAGCAAGAAAGTAATCTTTCAACAAACCAACACAAACATAATTCTACCTCTAACAAAAATAACAGGAAGTAACAATCACTTTTCCTTAATCTCTCTTAATATGAAAATTAATATTACCAACCTATCGTTTTCTATTGAAATTCAAAAATATGAGGAATTAGAAGTTTGTTGTCTGTCATCCAGTGGTCTCTCTAATTTGGTAATTGGAGAAATAGGTCCAATATTGTACAATCCATATACACTTTCTGTTTGTTTGTACATGACAGTGTCTTGCTGTGTGCCATGTAATGGTCTTGAAATCATGCTTCTCCTATCTCAGCCTCTCTGTTGGTAAGTTTGCTTATTTGATGTTTTTACACTGTACTATGGCTTTTCAGAACAGCTTACATATTACAAAATTATTTTACAACCAAAAGAAACGTAGACAATTAATTTGAGAGGTGGCTTGCAAGAGAACAACAAAGAATGAGACTAAATGTTTTGCTTGATATTTATAATTATTGTATCAATTTCGAAGAAGAGGACCTTACTCTTTTTCTAAGATGAATGCTTTTCAAAATCATCATGGGCAATGAACCTGAAGCTTACCTTCACATAATGTCTGTGCCACCATGCTCCCAGCAGAACTATTGTTTATTGTAACAGTTGATGAATGACTTCATGGATACACCATGTTAATACACACACCATTTTTTAAATGAATGTATCCTGTTCTCTGTGGACTAAGGATGATGACAATCTCTCAAGTCAAATAGCTTTAACCATAGCAGGAAATCTGTATCCAATAATCGTGCCAAAAATTCATTCCTTGGTGCAGCAGAACTGTCAACTCTTAGCTTAGCTACTGGGGAAGTAAAATCCTTTGGCAATGTGAGGGACATTGAAGTACAGCTTAATTGCAATGAACTCCAATGTCTAAAAATTGTTCTTATTTTGTGTTTGTACCACAGTAATTGCCAAGATTTTAAGCTCTAGTACAAATAAATCAAACAAACAAAAAGATTTTATCTATTTATGTTCATTTAATACCATGTCCATCATTTTCATGATTAGTATAAAATATATGTTTTGAATATAATAAAAATAAAGATGTTTGCTGACCAAGTGAATATATGAATATATACATACTTACATATATGTATAGAGATACACAAGTGCTTATCTTCACACATACATGCACACATGCATACAATAAAATATATAAATATACATTTGTATATGCGAGCACCTACTACGGGGATCTACCATTACTATATACACAATATAAATATCCTAAAACACACCTGGGCTGGAGCACACACACTTATACACCCACCGCACACACGGACATACATCAATGAAAAGACTACTAAGTTTCTGCACATTTAATGTCACTTGAGGAGGCACTAAGACCTAAGTTTGTACAAGGCTCTTACATTAACCCAGGCTGTGCTGCCCAGCCTGTACTTATTTCTGTGTCAGGAACTTTTTCGGTGCAGATACTTGCTGATCCTAGCAGTATGTTATAAGCTTTGCACAGAGGTCTAATTTTAATTTTAAAATAATCATATTATTTAACTTTTTGTTCATTACTAAAGACTTTAATTACAAAATAATAAAATTCGAGCTGTTCTAGGAGGGGGCGTGGCCCGAGCCCCTCCCAGTGAGGAGCCATAGAGCAGAACCGAGGACCTGGCTCCTAGATAATTCCGGAAGTGGCATCCTGAGGCACCTCTGCATACCATAGAGTTGGCATGGGTTGCTGTTAGGCATCCAGGAACTCCTCTGCCTAGAGTGGCAAGCTAGAGGGTGCCAACTGGGAGGGGAAGGATAGGGCAAGTTTGAAGTGGACACCGGCGAAAGGTCACTTCAGGCCTGAGCTCAGGTCTCCCTGATCCCGGGGTCTGAGAAGCCTCTACCAACACAGATGCCATCCTCTCCGCAGGGGAGAAGAACAGAGCTGTGTGAAGATCCCAGGGCAGTGGAGGGACCCAGACGTGGAGCTTCAGGAAGAAGCTTGGTCTCCGGGGCCACTGGACCCTGAGGACCACCTGAAAGCCAGTCATGACAACCCAGATGAGGTAGCCTCGGTGGTCTCCCATTCAATCACACTGTTTTCCCACCAGGCCAGGGAACCATCATTTTTAACTCTGGAGTGCCTGGACTCTTGCTCCTTGCCCTTCTAGAGCCCCGTATTCCCTCCTGTCTTAGAAGGAGAGGATGGTGTTCAGGACCCTAAGGGTAATTTCTTTTTCTTTTTAATTTTATTCGATATGTTTATTATTTACATTCCAAATGATTTCCCCTTTCCTTAATCCCCTCGCCCAGAAACTCCCATAAGCCTTGTTCTTTCCCCCTGTTCCCCAATCCACTCCTTCCTGATTCCCTGTCCTGGTATTCCCCTGCTCTGCTGCATCTAGCCTTTCCAGGACTAGGGGACTCTCCTTACTTCTTCTTGTGCACCATTTGATATGTGATTTGTGTATTGGGTATTCTGAGCTTCTGGGTTAATATCTGTTTATCAGTGAGTACATACCATGTGTATTCTTTTGTGATTGGGTCACCTCACTCAGGATGACATTCTCCAGTTCTACCCACTATCCTAAGAATTTCATGAATTCATTGTTTTTAATAGCTGAGTAGTATTCCATAGTGTAAATATTCCACATTTTCTGGGTACTTTCAATAGGACCACCCAGATCCTTGAAGCCATGCTTTGTCTCATGTCTGCAGCTAGCTGTTGTTGAGCACCACTTCTGTGCCCCATATCCTGCTCTGGCTCTAAGAGTTCCATTTCTGTTTTGTGGTTGTTACTCACATGGGTGGACCTCCAAACCCAGGGTCTCGAAGTGGCAATTTATGAGGAAAGGACAGGAAAGGGAATTTGAGGTCACATGGTAAGGTTTGGGAAGGGTTGGCTGAGCTAAATATGAAATTACTGAAATTTAAGTGTTGGCAATATGGTTTCTGATTGTTTAATAAGGCATTATTGGGTTGAAAACCTCACCTTTGGGTGACACAGAGCCCAGGTGTGTTGGGTAAGACCCATCCTGGCCACCAACTCCTTCCTCCCTCTTCCTGGTGATTCCAGCCTGATGATAAGAAAGCTCATGAGAAGGAACAGGGGCCAAGATGTGTATTTGAGGAGACAGCATTGACTTCCTCCATGATAATTAATTTCTGCTTACAAAAACAAACCAAAAAGTCAAACTACTGAAATATTTGTATAAAAAATACAGAAAGCTACCATGTTCTTCCTCTGTATGACCAATTAAATCTTGTAACAATGACTTGAGACAAACAATACAAGGAGCTCTGTCTGGCAGGTGACAGTAGATTCTAAGATGCTGGACAGACAGCTTAATAACCAGCAAGTTTCAGATTCAGTGAGAGACCTGGGCTCACGGGACTATATTATAGAAAGACAGAACAAAGCCACATATAAATACCTGACCTCTCAACATACCCACCATGCATGTCTGTCTGTCTGTCTGTCTGTCTCTCTCTCTCTCTCTCTCTCTCTCTCTCTCTCTCTCTCTCTCTCACACACACACACACACACACACACACACACACACTACAGAAATCATAAGTGAGCAGGAATGTATGAAAAGACCACAATGGTGGACGAACAGTTGAATGTAGAGTATGAAAAGCTGGTGTTTCAAGTGAGACTCAGGACTCTGCTATCCATTCCTTGAAGACTGAAAATGCTTAGAGAACACACATCTTAGACTATGTTGATGGAGTTGGAGAAATTTTAGTCCTGAAGTCTCACATCTCTCACATCAACCCTCAGCCTGAGAGAAGCCTTTCACAGATTCCTCTTAATCTAGTCAGTTCTACTATGTAAGTTCTAGGAAGAACTCTAGCAAACGTGACATAAATCAGGACTGACAAGATGTTTCAGTGTCAAACAAGATCTAGGCAGGGGAAAGCGACCATCTTGCAATTCAGGGAAAGGGGAGAGAAAGGATACAAGCACCCCTTCTACAAATAGAAAAATGCAATTATGACCACTCATTTGTCAATTCCATGGGCTCTAATACTTGTAAATTGTTTCCTACCTGGGACCTCACATTACCTCTACATAGCCAATGAGCTAAAGACCTGACTTCATCAAAGTTCTGTACTACTACAAGGGAGGCACCTTCATAGAACCCTTCTAGCATAATGGCATGTAGGTGTGTAATGTGTGTCCAACCTATATATTATAAGGAACTGCAGCTGTTAGCTAAGCAGGAGAAACTACTTGCCTATCTACAGTGTCCTGCAATTGGTTAACTCCACAGAAATCTTGTAAATGATTGGAGAAATGAACAACTGGATGAGACATAGGAGAGTGCCTGGATAAGGTTCAGGATGGTTACATGGGCTTCACTGTGTTTATGGTTAGACAAGAGAGCAGCCTGCCCCTGATGCTCATTCATCCTACCTGATGCTGCTTGGTACATAAGTCACACAACTTTTCACAGACTTTTATACACAGACTGTTTGCTTGTTGCACTCTTCCAGTGAAATCTTCTCCAGAAGCAGTTGTCTGTTATCAGTCCACAACATCCTGACTTTCTGCTTGACATCGTTATATTCACACAGGAGGTGGCAATTCCTGATCCTGAGCCACAAACACAAAAATCTACCTTCCTACTCCTCCTCCAAGTATCACCTGCCTTCTAGGGTCCTGATCTGCAGACAGCCCCAGACTACAGTCTAGATTAGCAATGGAATATCACATAGAGGAAGGTAAAATCCAGAGAACAGCTACTTTACCAAAGACTCAAGGCACTTCTGAAAACTCTGACACCAACAGGGACTCATGTATCTTCCAGTCGAGGACATGGGCCTCATGTGTGCTAATGTGTCCATGGTATTAAAAAACTACCTGTAGTTAGAGGGAAAACCATCTCTACGAGAGGAGAAGAGATCTAACAATTACACATTCTTTCTGTGTGTCTCATTGAAACTAGATGTATAATTCTACTTTCAAACCCCAAGGGGCTCAAGGATATCTCCATCATATTGCAAACCTATTGTATCTCATGGATAGTGACTTGGAAAGAATAATGATTGGAGAGGCTCACAGAATCTTCACACTTGGTCAAAATGAGTCCAAGAGGTAAAAATCCTAGGGTCTTTCTTTGTAGGAGGCAGGCTTCCTGTTAAAAGGCAAACAATATATAACCTGAGCCCTAACTTTGGTTCATAGACAAGGATGGGTAGACATATTGTGTGCCTAGTGCTTGGGTCATGGCCACTTTAGCCACTAACCAGTAGAATTGATTTTCATAGTCAGTTCCTTGCACTTGTACAAGCTCTCCCTGATCTCCTGTGGCATTTTCTTGAGGTCAGTCATCACTTGATAGTGTTGCATTGTAAGCATGAAAGTCTCAAAAGTTGTTCCAGTGGGAGAGCATGACCCAAGGAACAAATAATCCTGTGAACTAAGGATACAAGTATTATGTCAATTCAAGCTGAATTGTGGACTACAGCTGCCCACAAACACACTGGAACACACACACATACACACACACACATACACTGAAACACAATCAGAATGTCACATGAACACAATGATGAGGCATCATCTCAGAGTATCATGAACAAAATTTTAGAAAAGCAGTGATGATCTGCAGCCAATCGAGACACAATTAGAGGCATCACATATGACCATGCCCCTCTACCTGTCAACAGGACCAACTGTACCCAAAGCACCTCCAGGTCAATTACAACAGTGATTTACCATAAATACATAGTACCTAGTATCACCCACAAACCAACACCTGTCCAGGCTTCTTAAACTGCAGGATGAGAGCTCTCACACTACTCCCCTTATCACCAAACTCTGATTCCACCTGCTCTGATTTACTTTTGGAAGTATCAAAAGGGCCTGAGACCACATCTCATTCCTATCTGAACTTTCTGTGTAGAAAATCCAATTAGCAAAAGGAATTTGTACATGGAGCCTGGAGTTGTAGCCTCCTGTGATAAAAGGATATCTGGGGTGAACAGAGAGGTCTGAAGATAGTCAGCAAAGCTCTAGGAATAATGATTACTTGTTCAAATTCTTGTCAGTGTAATGGACCAGGGTTCCAGAGAGTCGTCTCTCTCATTTTGCATCTTCTGGAGGATCCCTTTTGACCTGGTCCAACCTCTTCATTCTCTGTGCCTCTTCATTGATGGTTGAGAGATTTGATGATGCCTTCCCATCAGAGCTTGTAGGTAGATAAACACTAGGAAACTTATAGAGCTAATAGGACAGGTAATATTGAAACCATTCTTGTTCCTGAACACAAGCCTGAGGAAGAGGAAATTCTAGAGATACAGGAAATCTCAGAAAGAGCAGGAAATCATCTTTTAGCTGCCCTCCTCAGCTATGTCCCTGCTCCCAACCACCATCACTAAACATCTGCCTCACTCACTATTGCAGTCTTCTTAGCCATAAAATGCATAAGATGTCGACAGGCAAGAAGATTGGAGGGCATTGTTAGCTCTTATCTGACAATGAATGTAGTTAGTTGGTACTGCTAAGCACAAAAAAGATTGACAATAATCTCCAGCACCTAACATCTCCCACAAGCCAACACCTTTCCAGACTTCTTAAAATACATGATACAAGCTCAAATTCTACTACACCAACCCAGACTGTGAATCAGGCCACATCATGTGTGTTCAAAATTAAAGTGTATGAGACCTTGATTCATGAGCAGGGGAATATCCCTGTCTGTCCTTCGTATCATATACTCATGTACCCTATAGGAAACTCTTGAGGATGAAGTGCTCCAACACTTTATCCTGAGAGCAACATTTTGATATTCTCATAGAGCTTCCTCCTGTAATAATTTGTCACTCAAGAGGAAATTAAGATATCTCAGCAAAAGGACTGCAGACTTGTCAATTCCTGGCTCTCTGAAAAACTAATCATCTGAAATTGTTGACTCTGGTTCTGCCATTGAGTAATATCAAGGATCCAGATCATAAGCCCTACCTACTCTCTTGGAAGGACAAGCTCCCTGACCCTTGCCCAGGACTCACTATGCCTTCCCCAGGACCATTTTTTCCTTCCTGTTTCCCAACATGACAGAAAGCCAGCCTCCTCCAGCCTAGGTCTGGTCTCTGTCAGTATTCTCCCTCTGAAATATCCTGAGCAGCATGGAAAACATGCCTGCTTCTGAACCCAATAGGCAATGAAGGAATACCCCATAGGTATTTGGTATCACCACAACACTTGTGACATCACAGAAGATTCTAGGGTTCTCCTGGATACAAGAGATTGTCCATGGAAGTGACTACTGATGAAGTCATAGGGAAGTACCAGGGCCTACCAGCTAACCAGCTTGTCCCATATTGGCCAGTTTTTGAGGAGCCCTTTCCTGCAGTCTTTCTTTTGACCCTGGAGAGAGCCTTCATGTTCCAAAGCTAAGGGCTTTCCTCTGCTTCATTACAAGTCAAGTAATTTGGATGGGAAGAGTTTGTTAGTGTCTAGGAATGGGCAGTTCATCTTTGTTAGGACCTAAAGCTCTAGGATTCTTGGATGAGGGAGATTCTTTTCCATTATAAATCTACTTCTGGGGTCTATTCATGTAACATACAGTCCAATTCCCCAGGTTGCCCTGTTTTCCAGAGCCACAATCATTCCCCTGAACCTTCAATTTTATGAAAATTGGATTATTTTTTTTAATTGTGCACATACCTTGAGAGGAGACATATTTTCAATTTATACAGACATGTATTTTCATGAAATGTCTGTTTTACAATCCCATTTTTGCAATGAATACTTCCTCATTCTTGGCAATATTGGAACTTAAGAACAAGGGAAGATCAAATTGTAAAGTTTATGTCCCTTCTTCAAAAGATAAAATCTTAAGTACTACCATTCTCCAATACAACCAGACAAAGTAGGCATCTGTGAATAAATGTCAATAGGGAAATTGGATTGCTGCTCTTTAGTCCTATTAGCTCCCCCTTCTCAAGTACCTACCTGTCCGAGTTCCCAGTTCTGTCCTGAGGCTATTGGGGGACTATGATCCTCTATTCATAAGATACTCAAGACTGAATAGGATGGATAGGGGATCGAATGGCCTCAGGTCCAGTGAAACCTCAATCTTAATGGGTCCATAATTTCAGGAGGGACTCCATTTGCCATTGTCATCTGTGGCTTCCACCGTTGTGACCTGAGTGTGCTGAATGCATGGTAAAATGCCACCTAACCTCTCAGATTCAAGAGTAAAAGGATCATGTACATCTTTAACAATTTGTGTTGTCTTTGACTACTACCTGCAGCTATATAATATAACTACAACAACGTTCAAAGGTAGCTGGGGAGATGTTTGGGAAGTTGGAAGACTAGTCTGTATATTGGCTAGTCAGATAAATAGCCTTCATAGAGAATTGGAGTACCTGGATAATGAAAAAGAAATAGTTAAGAGTTTGGCTAAATGATGATCTCTGAGCCTGGGAAGAAATGGTAGAGTCATTCCAAGCAAATATTATAGGGATGAATCCTTCCCTATATTGGGTACAATAGACCCAAGGTAAGAAGCAGGGCCTTCCCCCATTCCTGAACTCTCCTGAGAGTTTTGTAGTGTTTCTATTAATATACTTTTATTTATTTGCACAGGGCCAGAGCTCTGAGAACTGAATGCACCAGAATGTAAGTAGACCCCAGTATTCTTTGGCTTAAATTTTGGCAGGCTGGTCAGTGCCCTGGTTACTTCTGACCTCAAGGAAGTCATTAAGTTTATGTCCTCAGCATTTAAATCAAGAAATTCATGGAAGAAGGCAATTAGTTTCTGGCAGATGCAGGAATTCCTCTTTCTTTTTTTTTCTTTTTTTCTTTTATTTTAATTGAGTATCTTCTTCATTTACATTGCCAATGGTAAAACCTTTCCAAATTTCCCCCCTCACAAAAGCCCCTCTTCCCAACCCCTCTTCCCACCCCCTGCCTCTATGTGTATGCTTCTCTACCCAGCACACTCCCACCTCCCCCAACTCCCGTCCGTTTCCCTTTGTTGGGGACTCTATTGAGCCTTTACCTGACCGAAGACCCCTCATCCCACTGATGGCCCAACAAGGCATTCCTCTACCACATTTTTGGCTGGAACCATGTGTACCACTTTGTTGATCATTCAGTCCCTGGGAGTCTTCAGATGTCTGGATGTCTGAAGTCATTGTTCTTCCCATGGGGCGGTAAACCCCTTCAGCTCCTCTGGACAATCCTCCAGATCCTCCGTTGGGGACCCCTTACCCAGTGCAATAGTTTGTTGCTAGTTTCTGTCTCTGTATGTGTAGGGCTCTGGCAGGGCCCCCCTAGAGATGGTCATGGCATGCTCCTTTTGGTCCATGCTTCTTGTCATAGTGTCAGGGTTTGGTGACTGTTTATAGGATGAATCCCCAGGTAGGGCAGTCTCTGGGGGGGAGGGGGGCTTTAGTTCAGACTCTGCTCCACACATTGCCTCCCTTATTGCTCCTGTGAGCATTATGTTCCCTTTCTCAGAGGAACCTTAGAACCCTCACTTACGTCCTCCTTCTTCTTGAGCTTCCTGTGCTGGGTGTATTGTAAATTGTTTATTTTGAGCTTTTGGACTAGCATCTGCTTATTAGTGAGTGTGTACCATGTGCATTCTTATGTGACTCAGTTGCCTTGCTCAGGATGACACTTTTTAGTTCCATCCATTTGCCTAAGAATTTTATGAATTCCCTGTTTTTAATAGCTGAATAGTACCCCATTGTGTATATATACCACAGTTTCTGTTCCCATTCCTCCTTTGAGGGACATCTTGTTTCTTTCCATCTTCTGGCTATTATAAATAAGACAGCTATGAACATAGTGGAACATGTGTCCTTATTACATGTAGGAGTACCTTCTGGGTATATGTCCAGGAGTGGTATAGCTGGGTCCACAGGTAGTACTAGTTCTAATTTTCTGAGGAATTGCAAACCTGTTTTCCAGAATGGTTTTACCAGCTTGCAATCCTACCAACAATGGAGAAGTGTTCCTCTTTCCCCACATCCTCTACAGCATCTGCTATCCACTGAGTCCTTCATCTTCGTCCTTCTGACTGGTGTAAGGTGAAATCTGAGTGTTGTTTTGATTTGCATTTCCCTGATAACTGAGGATGCTGAACATTTCTTTAGGAGCATTAGAGCCATTTGAGTTTCCTCAGTTGATAATTCCCTGTATTGCTCTGTACCCCACTTTTTTTTTTGAGCTTCTCCAAGACGATTATTTTTTAATTAATCTTTTTTTTCGATATAATTTATTTACATTTCAAATGATTTCCCCTTTTCTAGCCCCCCCACTCCCCGAAAGTCCCGCAAGCCCCCTTCTCTTCCCCTGTCCTCCCACCCACCCCTTCCCACTTCCCTGTTCTGGTTTTGCTGAATACTGTTTCACTGAGTCTTTCCAGAACCAGGGGCCACTCCTCCTTTCTTCTTGTACCTCATTTGATGTGTGGATTATGTTTTGGGTATTCCAGTTTTCTAGGTTAATATCCACTTATTAGTGAGTGCATACCATGATTCACCTTTTGAGTCTGGGTTACCTCACTTAGTATGATATTCTCTAGCTCCATCCATTTGCCTAAGAATTTCATGAATTCATTGTTTCTAATGGCTGAATAGTACTCCATTGTGTAGATATACCACATTTTTTGCATCCACTCTTCTGTTGAGGGATACCTGGGTTCTTTCCAGCATCTGGCAATTACAAATAGGGCTGCTATGAACATAGTAGAACATGTATCCTTATTACATGGTGGGGAGTCTTCTGGGTATATGCCCAGGAGTGGTATAGCAGGATCTTCTGGAAGTAAGGTGCCCAGTTTTCGGAGGAACCGCCAGACTGATTTCCAGAGTGGTTGTACCAATTTGCAACCCCACCAGCAGTGGAGGAGTGTTCCTCTTTCTCCACACCCTCTCCAACACCTGCTGTCTCCTGAATTTTTAATCTTAGCCATTCTGACTGGTGTAAGATGAAATCTTAGGGTTGTTTTGATTTGCATTTCCCTAATGACTAATGAAGTTGAGCATTTTTTAAGATGCTTCTCTGCCATCCGAAGTTCTTCAGGTGAGAATTCTTTGTTTAACTCTGTACCCCATTTTTTAATAGGGTTGTTTGGTTTTCTGGAGTCTAACTTCTTGAGTTCTTTATATATATTGGATATTAGCCCTCTATCTGATGTAGGATTGGTGAAGATCTTTTCCCAATTTGTTGGTTGCCGATTTGTCCTCTTGATGGTGTCCTTTGCCTTACAGAAACTTTGTAATTTTATGAGGTCCCATTTGTCAATTCTTGCTCTTAGAGCATACGCTATTGGTGTTCTGTTCAGAAACTTTCTCCCTGTACCGATGTCCTCAAGGGTCTTCCCCAGTTTCTTTTCTATTAACTTCAGAGTGTCTGGCTTTATGTGGAGGTCCTTGATCCATTTGGATTTGAGCTTAGTACAAGGAGACAAGGATGGATCAATTCGCATTCTTCTGCATGCTGACCTCCAGTTGAACCAGCACCATTTGTTGAAAAGGCTATCTTTTTTCCATTGGATGTTTTCAGCCTCTTTGTCGAGGATCAAGTGGCCATAGGTGTGTGGGTTCATTTCTGGATCTTCAATCCTGTTCCATTGATCCTCCTGCCTGTCACTGTACCAATACCATGCAGTTTTTAACACTATTGCTCTGTAGTATTGCTTGAGGTCAGGGATACTGATTCCCCCAGATTTCCTTTTGTTGCTGAGAATAGTTTTAGCTATCCTGGGTTTTTTGTTGTTCCAGATGAATTTGATAATTGCTCTTTCTAACTCTGTGAAGAATTGAGTTGGGATTTTGATGGGTATTGCATTGAATCTGTATAGTGCTTTAGGCAAAATGGCCATTTTAACTATATTGATTCTACCGATCCATGAGCATGGGAGGTTTTCCCATTTTTTGAGGTCTTCTTCCATTTCTTTCTTCAGAGTCTTGAAGTTCTTGTCATACAGATCTTTCACGTGTTTGGTAAGAGTCACCCCAAGATACTTTATACAGTTTGTGGCTATTGTGAAGGGGGTCATTTCCCTAATTTCTTTCTCAGCCTGCTTATCCTTTGAGTATAGGAAGGCCACTGATTTGCTTGAGTTGATTTTATAACCTGCCACTTTGCTGAAGTTGTTTATCAGCTGTAGGAGCTCTCTAGTGGAGTTCTTTGGGTCACTTAGGTAGACGATCATGTCGTCTGCAAATAATGATAGTTTGACTTCTTCCTTTCCAATTTGTATCCCTTTGACTGCCTTATGTTGTCGAATTGCCCGAGGTAGTACCTCAAGTACAATATTGAAAAGAAAGGGAGAAAGGGGGCAGCCTTGTCTGGTCCCTGATTTCAGTGGGATTGCTTCAAGTTTCTCTCCATTTAGTTTGATGCTGGCTACCGGTTTGCTGTATATTGCTTTTACTATGTTTAGGTATGGGCCTTGAATTCCTGTTCTCTCCAAGACTTTAAGCATGAAGGGATGCTGAATTTTGTCAAATGCTTTTTCAGCATCCAATGAAATGACCATGTGGTTTTGTTCTTTGAGTTTGTTTATGTAGTGGATTGTATTGATGGATTTCCGTATATTGAACCAACCCTGCATTCCCAGGATAAAGCCTACTTGATCATGGTGGATGATCGTTTTGATGTGTTCTTGGATTCGGTTGGCAAGAATTTTATTGAGTATTTTTGCATCGATGTTCATAAGGGAAATTGGTCTGAAGTTCTCTTTCTTTGTTGGATCTTTGTGTGGCTTTGGTATCAGCGTAATTGTGGCTTCGTAGAAGGAATTGGGTAGTGTTCCTTCTGTTTCTATTTTGTGGAATAGTTTGAAGAGTATTGGTGTTAACTCTTCTTTGAAGGTCTGGTAGAATTCTGCACTGAAGCCATCTGGTCCTGTGCTTTTTTTGGTTGGAAGACTTTCTATGACTCCTTCTATTTCTTTAGGCATTATGGGACTGTTTAGATGGTCTAGTTGGTCCTGATTTAATTTTGGTATTTGGTATCTGTCAAGGAAATTGTCCATTTCCTCCAGATTCTCCAGATGTGTTGAGTATAGGCTCTTGTAGTAGGATCTGATGATTTTTTGGATTTCCTCAGTTTCCGTTGTTATATCTCCCTTTTCATTTCTAAGTTTGTTAATTTGGATACTTTCTCTGTGCCCTTTGGTCAGTCTGGCTAAGGGTTTATCTATCTTGTTGATTTTCTCAAAGAACCAGCTCCTGGTATTGTTGATTTTTTGTATGGTTCTCTTTGTTTCTACTTGATTGATTTCGGCCCTGAGTTTGATGATTTCCTGCCTTCTACTCCTCCTGGGCGAAATAGCTTCTTTTTGTTCTAGGGCTTTCAGGTGTGTCATTAAGCTGGTAATGTATGCTCTCTCCATTTTCTTTTTGGAGGCATTCAGGGCTATGAGTTTTCCTCTTAGCACTGCTTTCATTGTGTCCCATAGATTTGGGTATATTGTGTTTTCATTTTCATTGTGTTCTAAAAAGTCTTTAATTTCTTTCTTTATTTCTTCCTTGACCAAGGTATCATTGAGTAGAGTATTGTTCAGTTTCCACGTGTATGTGGGCTTTCTGTTGTTTCTGTTGCTATTGAAGACCACTTTTACTCCATAGTGATCAGATAGGAGGCATGGGATTAGTTCGATCTTCTTATATTTGTTGAGGTCTGTCTTGTGACCAATTATATGGTCGATTTTGGAGAAGGTACCATGAGGTGCTGAGAAAAAGGTATATTCTTTTGTTTTAGGATAGAATGTTCTATATATATCTGTTAAATCTAATTGGTCCAAAGCTTCAATTAGTTTCATTGTGTCCCTGTTTAGTTTCTGTTTTCCTGATCGGTCCATTGAGGAAAGTGCAGTGTTGAAGTCACCCACAATTATTGTGTTAGGTGCAATGTGTGCTTTTAGTTTTAATAAAGTTTCTTTTACGAAAGAGGGTGCCCTTGCATTTGGGGCATAGATGTTCAGGATTGACAGTTCTTCTTTTTGTATTTCTCCTTTGACCAGCATGAAGTGTCCCTCAGGGTCTCTTTTGATGACTTTGGGTTGAAAGTCAATTTTATCTGATATTAAAATGGCTACTCCAGCTTGTTTCCTGAGACCATTTGCTTGTAAAATTGTCTTCCAGCCTTTTACTCTGAGGTAGTGTTTGTCTTTGACCCTGAGGTGTGTTTCCTGTAAGCAGCAAAATGTAGGGTCCTGTTTAC
Organism: Apodemus sylvaticus; assembly: GCF_947179515.1. NCBI lineage: Eukaryota > Metazoa > Chordata > Mammalia > Rodentia > Muridae > Apodemus > Apodemus sylvaticus. The sequence continues at coordinate 83,456,742 of NC_067479.1, forward strand.
GTATCCATTCAGTTAGTCTGTGTCTTTTTATTGGGGCATTAAGTCCATTGATGTTAAGAGATATTAAGGAATAGTGATTGTTACTTCCTATCATTTTTGACGTTATTTTTTAAATTTGAATTCTTAACTTCTTTTGGGTTTGATGAAAGGTTACTATCTTGCTTTTTCCAGGGTGAAGTTTCCCTCCTTGTATTGGTGTTGTCCTCCTATTATCCTTTTTAGGGCCGGGTTTGTGGATAGATATTGGGTAAACTTGGTTTTGTCATGAAATATCTTAGTTTCTCCATCTATGGTGATTGAGAGTTTTGCTGGATATAGTAGTTTTGGTTGGCATTTGTGTTCTCTTAGAGTCTGCATGAGATCTGCCCAGGACCTTCTAGCCTTCATAGTCTCAGGTGAAAAGTCTGCTGTGATTCTGATAGGTCTTCCTTTATATGTTACTTGGCCTTTTTCTCTTACTGCCTTTAGTATTCTTTCTTTGTTTAGAACATTTGATGTTTTGATTATTATGTGACGGGAAGTATTTCTCTTCTGGTCCAGTCTGTTTGGAGTTCTGTAGGCTTCTTGTATATTCATGGTCATCTCTCTCTTTAGGTTAGGGAAGTTTTCTTCCATAATTTTATTGAAGATGTTTGCTGGCCCTTTAAGTTGTAAATCTTCACTCTCATTTATGCCTATAATCCTTAGGTTTGGTCTTCTCATTGTGTCCTGGATTTCCTGGATATTTTGGGTTACAAGCTTTTTGCATTTTGCATTTTCTTTAACTGTTGAGTCCATGGTTTCTATGGAATCTTCAGCATCTGAGATTCTTTCTTCTATCTCTTGTATTCTGTTGTTGATATTTGCATCTCTGTCCCCTGATTTCTTCCCAAGGCTTTCTATCTCCAAAGTTGTCTCCCTTTGAGTTTTCTTAGTTGTTTCTACTTCTGATTTTAGATCCTGGATGGTTTTGCTTAGCTCCTTCACTTGCATGTTTGTGTTTTCCTGTAATTCTTTAAGAGATTTTTGTGTTTCGTCTTTCATGACCTCAGCCTGTTGACCAAAGTTCTCCTGTATTTCTTTAAGAGATTTTTGTGTTTCGTCTTTCATGACCTCAGCCTGTTGACCAAAGTTCTCCTGTATTTCTTTAAGTGTTTTTTGCATTTCCTCCTTGTTGGCTTTTGTATTCTCCTGGATTTCTTTCAATGATTTTTGTGTTTCCCTTGCAAGGGCTTCTAACTTTTGATCCATTTTCTCCTGAATTTCTTTATGTATGTCCTTCATGTGTTCCTGTACCAGCATCATGACCAGTGATTTTAAATCCAAATCTTGTTTTACTGGTGTGATGGGGTATCCAGGACATGTTGGTAGAGGAGAATTGGGTTCAGATGTTGCCATATTGCCTTGATTTCTGTTAGTGACGTTCCTGCGTTTGCCTTTTGCCATCTAGATCTCACTGGTGTTAGTTTATCTTGTCAGTGCTGGACTCACCAGTGCAAGCTGCCCCTTCCCAGTTGGCCTCTGGTGCACAGCTTACCTCCTGCACTGCTTGTAGACAGTGTGCTGCTGCCCAGGCTGTTCCGATCCCAAAGCAGGCACCCGAAGGCTCCCGCTGGGGCCCGCTGGATTCACTGGAGCACACTGACTTCTCCCAGCTGGCCGCCCGGAAGCCCAGCTAGCCACTTGCAGGACTTGGAGATGTGATGCTGCCGCCCAGACTGATCTGGATCTCAGTCTGTCCGATCCCTGGAGTACGGAACCAAGATGGATGCACCTCTCCTGACTGGTGGGAGGCCGAGTTCTGAAGTGGCCTCCGTGCAGGAAAGGTGCCGCACAACTGCAGCTGCTTGCTGCCCGGCTGGTCAGTGAAGGTCAGTGGTCGTGGGCGCAGGGCCTAACTGGTCCCTGTGACGCCTTGGTTCCACTGCTGATGGCCCTTCAGCTGGAGCAGCCACTGCTGCCGCTGCCACTGTCGCCGCCGCCGCCGCCGCTGCCGCCGCCTAATTAATTCTGTACCCCACTTTTAATAGAGTTATTTGATTCTCTAGAGACTAATTTCTTGAGTTCTTTGTATATGTTGGATATTAGCCCTCTATCAGATGTAGGGTTAGTCAACATCTTTTCCTGATTTGCTGGTTGCCGTTTTGTCCTATTGACTGTGTCCTTTGCCTTACAGAAGCTTTGCAGTTTTATGAGGTCCCATTTGTCGAATCTTGTTCTTAGAGCATAAGCCATTCTCCCAGCAGTGATCATCCCTCCTCTGTAGATCAAAACATTCACATGTGCAGTAACTTATGCATAGTGACTTTCCTAGTATGTGATAATGGGTCTTCTTTTTCAACATTCATTTGGTCTATAAGTCTTGGGTCCAAATCATTTACTTCAGTTACCATAACTGCTGAAGCTCAGTGTACCTGGTTCCATGTTTAATGAAGATGTCCCTATCCATGTAGAGCATTTCATCAGAATCTTTCAGGGGTTGTAGTAGTGTTCATTAGGTCTAGACTGATCTCTTTCATCAGGTTTGTTTCCTCATGCTATTATTGATGAACTTCTGTGGTCATCATCTGGCAAGATGATAGCAGTATTGATGAGAGTGGGCTTTTCAAACCAGATTCCAGGATGGTTCAGTGCAGGACCTGCTATTGTTTCACACATGCATTGAATATCCAGGGTTCTGGTGTTCCTTTGAGAAGAATCTCAACTGCATGGGGTGATGTAAGTATCAAATGTTGACTCTGGCTGCCACAGTAAACAGTGGAGGTACCATGGGGGATGTGACAGCATCCAGTATGCAGTGAACAGCCTGGTGTTCATTGCTGGGCCAAGATGGCATTCCACAGGTGGAAGGCATACTTGGAATCAAGGTAGTCCTAAATCCCTGCCCAATGATACCCTAGCTTCAGGACCCTTGGCCTCCCATTCAAGACAAAGATTGCTACCAAGTCACTTAAAATAGTTCCAAAATATTTAAGTGAATTTTCATAATAAAGATTTCACAGAACAAGAAAAAACATAGCTGGTCTCATAAGAAAAAATTTGTCAAGCACTGTGTCTGACTCTAGATCAATGTCATTGCTGTACATTTGCTTTAGCAAAACCAAGAAAGCAGCAGGCTCCACACCATGGTTGTTGAATTCTGACTTGACTTCTGCAAGATCCCTTAGAACAAGTCATAGAAGATTGAGCTGCAGACAGCCAAGACATACTCTAGTGCAGCATAGGATGGAAGGACTGCCAGTTGGGGCTCTCAGTGTTGTGGTCTGACAAGGGCAGCAGCAGGGCGGGTGTCAGGCCAGGCTGGTAGCAGAGACCTTCCTGCTCTCAGCCATGCTGGTCACATTGCTGTTGGAGATGTGGGTAGCAGTAGCTGTGGAGACACTGGCAGGCAGGTACAGTTCCACAGCCATCTTCCCTCCTGCAGGGGCCAGCTCCTCACTGGTCTGTGTTGTGTCCTGTGCATTCCCACCAAGATGGGCCTGGAAAAGGACTCTGTGAGCACCAGCAGGGAGGTTAGGAACTATGTCCCAGTCCATGCAGGCAGGACACCAGCAGCAGCATGGGGCCAGGCCAGCTCTGCTGCAGGGCACACCCTCCCACTGGCACCAACCTCTGCCCACCCAACCACAGAGCCCTGGTCTGCAACAAAATGCTGGATACTGTTTATGGTTCCAGTTTCTTAGCCTATGTATTTTTATTGGGTAATTGAATCCATTGATGTTGAAAGATATTAAAGTGAGATGATTGTTTGTTCCAGTTATTTTCCTTTTCGTGGTGGTGTTGTGAGAGATTCCCTTCTTTCATGATTCTGGTGAGATGATTCTTTTCTTGTTTTTTCTTGAGTATAATTATGCTCCTCAGTTGGAATTTTGTTCCTCGTATCCACTGTAGTGCTGTATTGGTAGAATGAGATTGTAAAGTTTGGTTTTCTTGAAGAATATCTTAGTTTCTCCATCTAGGATGATAAGAGTTGTGCTTCATATAGTAGCCAGGGCTGCCATTTGTCTTCTCTTAAGCTGTGCATGATGTTTGTCTGGGATATTCTGGATTTTATCATCTATGGTGAGAATGCTGGTGTGATTCTCATAGGTCTGCCTTTGTAAGTTATTTGACCTTTTCCCCTTATACTTTGCAATATTTTCTTTTTATCTTCTGTACATGTACTATTTTGATGATTATGTGACAGGATGATTTTCTGTATCAGTCCAATCGATTTTATGTGTTGTATCCTTCTTGGACATTTATGGCTGTCTCTGTTTTTATGTTAAGGATGTTTTCTTCTATCATTTTGTTGAAGATGCTTTCTGGGCCTTTGAACTGGTAACAATCACCCTCTTCTATTTCTACTACTCTTAGGTTTGAAATTTTCACTATGTCCTGAATCTTCTGGATGTCATGGGTTAAGAGCTTTTTACACTTTGTATTTACTTTAGCTGACTTTTCAATATCATCTATGGTATCTACTATGCCAAAGACTCTCATTTCTATCTCTTACATGCTGTTGCTGATGCTTGCTTCTGTAGCTCTTGATCTCCTTTTTACATTGGATCCATTGTATCCAACAGGGATACATCTATTTGTGATTTTTTAATGTTATTTTTCTTTTTTATTGGTTATCTTAATTATTTACATTTCAAATGTTATCCACCTTCCCAATTTCCCCTCACTATCCTAACCACATTTACACCTGCCACCATGAGGGTAGTGTATTTTTGAAAAGCTTTTTCAAGATCTAATGGGATAAACAATGATCCTTTTTAAGTTTGTTTATATAATGGATTATGTTGATGGATGTCTACATATTGAATCATTCTTGCATCCCTGGGATGATACCTATTGCATCATGGTGAATGATCATTTTGAAGCATTATTAGGTTTTGTTTCTGAGAATTTTATTGAGTATATTTGCATCAGCATTTTTTATTGTTTGCATATCCTCAGCCCAGTGAGTGCCACTATCAGAAGTTGTGGCCCTGTTGGAGTATATTTTTCACTGTGAGTGTGGGCAAAACCCTCATTCTAGCTGCCTGGAAATTAGTCTTCCATTAGCAGCCTTCAGATGAAGATGTAGCACTTTCAACTTCTCCTGTACCATGCATTCCTGGGTGCTGCCATGTTCCTCCCTTGATGATACTGGGCTGAACCTCTGAACCTGTAAGCTATCCCCCATTAAATGTTGTCCTTTATAAGACTTGTCTTGGTCAAAGTGTCTGTTCAAACTAGTAAAACCCTAATTCAGAAAGAAGGTACTACCAGATACTGGGGTATTGGTGTGATAGGCCTGACCATGCTTTGGTTGGGAGGAAAGTGGATTGTGAGACTTTGGAAAGCAGTGGAATGCTTTAATTTGGGCTTAATGGGCTATGCTAGTAGGAATATGGAAGACTTTGTTGCTGAATATGATTTAAACTGTATAGACCTGCCCTACATGGTTTCAGTGGAGAATAATTTTAGAATATGACTTAGAGACTGTTTTGGTGGTATTTTGGTTAATAATGTGGCTACTTTAAACCATTTTTTGAAGAGTCTGCCTGAGGCTAAGCTGAAAAGAATCAGATTAATTGCATTTATACCAGAAGTCTTAGAAATGCCCTTCAGAGACATTGTTCTCCTGCTGAGTCCCAGGAAAAGGATTTAATCATGTGTAGGGAGCATAGAAAGACAAATATAAAATATGTGTTTGAAGTGTTAATGGTGTATTAGGAAGTGAAATGGTGATGAATCTTGGATTCAAGAGATACAAGTTAAGAGAGCAGGACTTTGGTACAAGATCCTACCAGCTACCTATAGATCCAGGCATGGTGCCACACATCTTTAATCCCAGAAGATAAATTCAAGGAGATCTCTGTGTTCTAGGCCATCCATAAACAAAGCAAGTTCTATGTGAAGAAAAACTTATACAGAGGCATGGTGGTACACTCACAAACACCATGAGACAGTCATGCAGATCTCTGAGTTCAGGGTCAATCTATAGAACAAGATGCAGGACAGCCAATCTCGGGAATTTGAAAGAGTTGGAAAAGAGGAAGCTAGTGATAATGCCATGGAATGAGGGAGCCATGTTCCAGCTCTAGAAAGCCGCAGAACTCAGGCTGTTTCAATCATGTGTCTCTTACTTTATAGTCAAGAGGAGACAGAGACTACTGGGACAATTGATGCTGGTTAGCTGGAGCTAGACTATGAAATTAGTAGTGGCAAAGAAGCTACCAGCATCACTGAGGAGAAATCATCTGGGTTGTGTTTGCTGAGAGCACAAAGAAGCTGTGTTTCAGAGATTGCCAGGTTCTATTTTGTGTTGAAGCTGTACTAGGTAATGTGTAAGAGTCGCCCCTAACAGTTGCTACAGCACTTGTAGTTGTTTTGAAGGCATGAAATGTTCATGAAGAACAGCTGAGGCTTGGCAGAGTGAGTGGCCATGGAAGGCCATTGGTGAAAGTGCAGCCTCAGTTGCAGTTGATGGCCCTGTATTGAAGGGGTAATGAGAGAGAGAGAGAGACAGAGAGAGAGAGAGAGAGAGAGAGAGAGAGAGAGAGAGAGAGGGAGGGAGAGAGAAGGGAGGGAGAGAGAGAGAGGGAGAAAGAGGGAGAGAGAGAGGGAGAGAGAGGGAGAGAGAGGGAGAGAGGAAGAGGGAGGGGGAGAGAGACAGAGACACACACAGAGAGACAGTGATACAAACAGAGACAGAGAGACAGAGAGACAGACAGAGACAGGCAGAGAGAAAGAGAGAGGTGGGAGAGGGAGGGAGGGAGAGGGAATGGGAAAGACTGAGACAGACACAGAGTGAAATAAAGCAGACAAGCAGTAAGAGACTCAGAGACAAAGAGTTAGATTGAAAGACAGAGACAGAGACCTGGACTGGCATGAGGTTTTAAAACTCCAAAGCACACCTATGTGACATACCTACTCCATCAAGGACATATCTCCTAGTGTTTCTAAAACAGTTCCATAAACTAGGTAGCACACATTTAAATATATGAGCCTTTGAGGGCCATTTTTATTCAAACCACTCCATTTATGATAAAGCTTTTTTAATTTCTCAAGCTGACTATGGAGTTATTAGAGAAATACTGTTGTGTTTCAACTATTGTTGTTCCACACGATCATTCACAGAGCAGTACTTTATAACTGTAGTGAAATTCATGACTATAAAGATACAGCATGGATACTTTCTTCATCATGGCATTGGGATCCACAGAGTTTGACACACTATGCACATCAAAAGCACAATTCCCTGTGTAGCTCTGCCTGGCTGGGAACTAATTATGAAGTATAAGCCACACGATACTTGAAGATGTCCCCTCCCACCTGCTACATCTCGTGTTATAGGACTGTGAGCCACACATGAATACAGTAGGTTCTTTTGAGAGAAAAATTAGAGACTATGTTTAATTCATAAGAACACATTAATTTTACTCAATACCAGCTTAAACTGTTGGAGTCAATGTATACAGTATATAGACTTAGCAAAACAGCAAATTAAATACAGTAACAAAAAGATAAATACCAAAACTTCAAACAAAAGCAAAGAAAACTAAATACCCCAAACAATCAAAATTCTAACCCAAAACCAAACATAATAATTAAGTGAAGCAGCATTTTACTGCTGCAGATTTTAAGCACAGTCCTACAGGCTGTTGTTGCTGGCCTTCGAAAAATTGTACAAAGGCAGTCAATGGTGATAAGAATCTCCCCAAGATGAAAGTAGGCATACCTCAGTTAGGGGAGGGAGGTGCTGATGGAAAGTCCTTCCAAGGCTATGCAAGAGACATGTGACAGATGGTACCTCAAAGGTTTTCAAGATCACATGACTGATCACCTTGAAATAATTCTTGATGACCCAGGACCATCAAAAGTTGACCTTGTCTGGCTCCCAGACAAGGGAGCTCAGCAGATCTTGATGTCCCAAGCACCTCTCTGAAACCCTCCAAACCTGCAAACTCAATGGACTAGAGGCTAGACAAAATAAAGGCATCTTCACATATAAGAAGTCAAAAAAGAAAAAAAAATGCAACCTGAGATGACCATGGTTGCAGGGATGAGATGCAATGGTGGTTCACTTGCTTTCCACACTCAGTGCTCTTGGTGAAGAGTTGTGTCTGAGGGAGATCTTGACATGGTCTTTGCCCCATTCGAGCTCCTGTTGCAATATTTCAGACCTAGAGGAGGAAGAGAAAAAGGCCTGCTGAGAACTTGCCATGTCAGCTCTCCAGCAGACACCAGGTTTACTCAACAGTGCAATGCAGTAAGACCTTTCAGCTGAGGTCATGTCCTATATCCCCAAAGGAGAATGGCCAAAGAGGACCAGGCCTGGATGTTTTGCACACCTTTAAAATATTGCTTGATAGGAACTGTGAACTACACATGGTGGTGGACTTAAAGTAAAATATCACATTTCTCCAAAAGTTCATTCATAGTATATTGAACTATAACTGTGGTACAATGTCTGAATTGAAAATTATTAACAGGCCTTCGCAGAAGCCTACCCAGCACTGAAGTAAAGGCTTTTATTATATCTACATTGCAGAATCCTGACTGGGTTCCACAGTCAACTCATACATCTGTGAATCTCCAGAGAATCCATCTTCCAGGAAATCTATGCACGCTGAAGAGATACTATAATCAGCAAGTGTGTGCTGCATGCAAATCTTCCCAAGAATAAGCATTGAAGTTTAAAAGGGATATTGATAAAGAAAAAAAAATGAGATACCCCTGCTATGTTTATGGCTCCTTTAGGATTATTTGTGGGGAAACTTAAGGGACAAGTGTCTCTCCTCATACCAGAGAGCTCAAAAGGAAAGAAGGAGTAGAAAATCACCAGAAACTCCATGGATCACAATTATTTCATGGACAGAAGTTCTTTTCAACTGAATTATAACAATAATCTTAGGCTCTCCTAGCTGACTGAGGCAGAGAACCATGAAGAAGAACAGAGACTCCCACCAAAAAATAAAACACTTTTCCAGGTACAGGAAATTAACTTGGGTCCTGACAAGTCATCTCAGAGACATCTAAATGACTCTGCATCACACAAGCCTTGCACACACAAACACACACACACACACACACACACAGTCCTTAACACACACAAGCACATGTATTCACAGAAAGTATTGTACTTCATTGCTGAAACATGCTTGCATTCCCAGGTAATGAAAATAAAAGACATTACTGAGTATACTGCTTCTCCACCATTCGAAGTTCTCCCAGCACTCCTCCAGGATCCTTTTATCTCAGAGCGAATGATTTTGAATAACAGCAGTAACAGAGGGCTAGAGAGAGAACACAGGGTTTGTGCTTCAGACTCTTAAGTGTCTGAGGCAGCCCTGTTCTAGCACTTTACCATATATATGGTCCTTTGGCTTGATACAGATGCAATACCAAGGAACTCAATCATTAAAATAATAACACCCTGGACAAATTCCATGGCCAGGGAAACCTGAGTCAAATGTAGTCAAAGTTGGAAAGAAAATGATAGTAGGCAATAAAGAAAACAATCTGCAATGCTGAGAAGATGCACTGAGCTGCCTGACCTTCCAGGATGCAGGCAGGATTCGCCAAGAGCAGACAAGGGACACAATAACTAACCCAGCCTTTTTGATTCTCAGGAACATAGATTTTGACACAGCAGCCTCTTCCATTTCTCCATGTACCACAGTCTTTTGTTTTCCTTCAAATGATTTCAATACACACAAATACTTTTTCCTCTACAAACCCTTGAAAATCTGACTTTACACCACTTTTGTCTCCTTATTTTCTAATGAGCTAGGTGGAGAGGCCTGATGATGGGCTGCCGTATCTGAAGTTTCCCTGATGCAAAATAAAAAGGGAGAGGACTTTTCTCATTAACGGTGTTTTCTATTTTTATTAAAGATATTTACTTACCTAGTGAATATATGAATATATACATATAAATATATACATATATGCACAGACACAAGTGCAGGTCTTTACACACATGCACACACACACAAACACATACATACAAAAATACATGAGTACACACTTGTATATACAGGCACCTACAACAAGGACCTACCATTACTCAAATACACAACATGAATATGCTAAGACACACCTGGGCAAAAGCACAAACACATACAAACATCCCTGCCCCGGTCCCACACAGATCTATAAAAAGACTGCTATGTTTCAGCACATTTACTAGTGGAACCTAAGCTGTGTACAAGGCTCTTAGACTAATGCAGGCTGTGTTGCCCAGCCAGGACTTATTTCCTTGTCAGGAATTTTTTCCATGCACAAAATTGCTGATGCTACAAGTATGTTATAAGTTATGCAGAAACACACTGGCCCATGGAAGTTTTAATGTTCTATCATAGAGGGTTCCAAGATCATCTTTAAGCAAGCTCCAAGATGAAACATATTGTGCTCTCTAAACCTACCTTGGCTACTTCTCTGAAGACCCTGGTAGTACCAATTAACACAGTTCTCCACGGTTATTATCCAGGAACTTTACAACACATTATAGTTCATGTGTTTAAAAAAATCCTGAATGTCAGTCAGAGAGGCAAGTGAATTAATAGGCAATGATTTTTCTGAAATGCATCACTCTGCAAAATGATGAGAGGGAATCTGTACTGAAGCAAGCCATGCCTGTGATATACTCAGCATAACAGTATCAGCAGAGGGATGCACCCGGATTCCATGAATCATCTTGGTGAAACCAATAAGAGACACCATGAATTTCTAGGGGGTCATTTAGGACAAGGAAGACAAAGAATTTTCATTTTTAATTTTAATATATTTATATAGTTTGACTTTATTTATTAGTAATGACTTTAATTAAGAAAGAGTTAGATTGGGGCCTTGCCTTTTGTCTTAGGAGGGGTTGTGGCCCAAGACCCTCTGAGGGAGGAGCCACAGGGCAGAGCAGAGGACCTAGTTCCTAGATAATTCCACAAGTAGCATCCTGAGGCACCACTCCATACCTTAGATCTGGAAGGGGTTGCTGTCAGGGTGCAGGAACTCCTATGCCTACAGTGGCAAGCTAATGGTGGCAGACTGGGATGGGAGGAGAGGGGAAGGCAGGAGGGGAAGAGGCCTGGAAAGCCCCTGATCCCAGGGTCTGTGTGGCCTCTGCCACAGCTGATGCCATCCACAAGGTAGGGAGACAAAGAGCACTGTGTGAAGGTCCCAGGGCAGTGGAGGGACCCAGACATGGAACTTCAGGAAGACACTTGGTCTCTGGGGCTACTGGATTCTGAGGACCAGCAGATGGCTTGGCATGAGAACCCAGGTGGTGTAGCCTACTGGTCCCTTGGCTAACCACACTGCTTTCCCACCAGGCAAGGCAACCAACTTTTATGACACCTGAATGACTGAATTTGCGCCCCTTGACCTACAAGTGCCCCAAACATTCATGTAACAATCAGAGTCTGGTGTTCAGGTCCCTAAGGGTCCTTTTAAATAGGACTGCCCAGATCCTTGGAGCCCTATTTTGTCTCATGTCTGCAGCTAGCTGTTGTTGAAATTTGCTTTTGTGTGCTACATCCTGCTCTGGCTCCAAGAGTACTGTGTCTGCCTTGTGGTTCTTCCTCACATGGGTGGACCTCCAATCCCAGGGTCTGGAAGTTGTGATGTATGAGGAAAAGACTAGGAAAAGTCATCTGAGGTCACATAGTCAGATTTGGGAAGGGTGGGCTGAGCTAAATATGAAATTATTCACTTGTAAAATTTGGACATGTGGGACGGTGGACAGCGAGCGGGGATGAGCGCGTCCCTGAGCTGGGCGGCGGCGGCTCTGCTGCGCTGGGGGCGCGTCGCGGGTGGCGGAGGCCTGCCCGGAGCCGGTGTGCGGGCGGCGAGCTCGGGCAGCCAGGCGGAGCAGCTAGACGCGCTGGTGAAGAAGGACAAGGTGGTGGTGTTCCTCAAGGGGACGCCCGAGCAGCCCCAGTGCGGCTTCAGCAACGCCGTGGTGCAGATCCTTCGGCTGCACGGTGTCCGCGACTATGCGGCCTACAACGTACTGGATGTCCCGGAGCTGAGGCAAGGTATTAAAGACTATTCCAACTGGCCAACCATCCCGCAAGTGTACCTCAACGGCGAGTTTGTGGGGGGCTGTGACATCCTCCTGCAGATGCACCAGAATGGGGACCTAGTGGAGGAACTGAGAAAGCTGGGGATCCGCTCTGCCCTGACTGACGACAAGAACCAGGACTCCAAGTGAGGGCTCCGGTCCTCGCGGGCACAGCGCCCTCTCCATCCTCCGGGCGGGAAAGCCTTACTGCGTGGTGGTGTCCTGTTGCTGTGCCGCCTGCCCTGGGCCTCCTGGCTTGCAGTCGGGCAGGTGCTTTTACTTTAGTCTTTGGCTCAGAATCCCCTCTGGTGAACTTAGAACCACTGCACTGTAAATCAATGGCGTGACCCTGTGTGGCTGTAACCCTAATCTGTTCTTACGCTGACATCATTCTCTGCCGGCTTCGGGAGTCAGTCCTGATCATGTAGTTTGGGTTGTAGGCCCCTGATGTTTTTGTAACTTCCTCTCTAAGGGAAATGATGGACAGAGAAGAAAAAAAAAAAAAGATTTGGACATGTGGTTTCTGATTCTTTAATAAGGCATTGTTGGGTTGAAAACTCCCTGGTGGCTTACATGGAGCCCAGGTTTGTTGAGTAAGAGCCACCCTGGCCACCAACACCCTCCTCCTTCTTCCTAGTGATTCCAGCCTGATGAAAAGAAAGCCCATGAATAGGAACAGTGGGACAAGGAGTGTGTCTGACACCTGGAGGAAAAGGCATTGGATTCCTCCATGATAAAAAAATTGATGCTTACAAAAAGAAGAAGAAGCAAAAACAATAAAATGTTTGCATAAAAATATACTGAATGGAGTAATGGATAAAGAAAATGTGGTATATTTACACAATGGAATACTACTCAGAAATTAAAAACAATGATTTCATGAAATTTTTAGGCAAATAGTTGGAACTGGAAAATATCATCCTAAGTGAGTTAACCTAATCACAAGAGAATACACATGGAATGCAATCACTGATAAGTGGATATTAATTAGCCCAGAAGCTCTGAATACTCAAGACATAATTAGCATATCAAATGATTCCCAAGAATTAAGGAAGAAGAGGGCCCTGGTCCTGGAAAGGCTTGATCCAGCATCATAGTAGAGTACCAGGACAGAGAAATGGGAGGGGGTGATTGGAGAATGGGTGGAGAGAAGAGGGCTAATGGGACATATGTGGAGGTGGGAACTGGGAAAGGGGAAAGCATTTCGAAAGTAAACAAAGAATATACATATATCTGTATATATATCTATATTCTTTGTTTACTTTATTTGTTATACATATATATTATATATATATATATTATATATATATCGAAAGCCACCATGTTCTTCCTCTTTATGTCCAGATGAACATTGTGACAATAACTAGAGACCAAATGATACAAGGAGCTCTATCTAGTAGGTGACAGAATATTCCAAGATGCTGGTCAGACAGCTTAAGCAAAGCAAGAAAGTTTCAAGTTCAGGGAGAGACCTGGGCACAAGGGACTATGTTACAGAAAGACTGAACAAAACCACATGTGAATACCTGGCCTCTCAGCACATTCACCAATATACACATTTGTATTTCACGTGCACGCACACACATGCATGAAAGCATGCATGCACACACACACACACACACACACACATATACACATATACTCACTCACATGCACATACATTCGCACACTGTACAGAAATCATAAGTGAGCTGGAATCTATAAAGAGACTACAATGGTGGAGGAGCAGTTGAATGTAGACTATGAAAAGCTGATGTTTCAAGTGAGATTCAGGACTCAGCTATCCATGCATTGGGGACTAAAAATGCTTAGGGAACACACATCTTAGACTATGTTGAGTTTGTTAAATTTTAGTTTTAAAGCTTCACATCCCTCACACCAACCCTCAACCTGAGAGAAGTCTTTCACACATCCTTGTTCATCCAGTCAGCTCCACAATATAAGCTCTTGGAAAGAACTCTAGCAACTCTGACAGAAATCAGGACTGTCAGGATGCTACTCAGGCTCTTTCAGTGTGAACCAATCTCTAGGCAGGATAAAGAGAACATCCTGCAAATGCCCTCAAATGACTCCTACAAAGCAAATGAGCTAATGACATGACTTTTTCTATCAAAGTTCTGTTCTACTACAAGGGAGGCACCCACATAGAACCTTTCTAACACAATGGCATGTAGGTGTGAAATGTGTGTTCAAACTATACATCATAATAAACTGCAGCTTTAACTTCAGCAGGAGGATCTACTTGTCTATTGTCCAGTGTCCTACAAGAGGCTAACTCCACAGAAAGTCTTGTAATTAATAGGAGAAATGAACAACTGGATGAGACATAGTAGAGCGCCTAGATAAGTTTCAGGATGCTTAAATGGAACTGACTCTGTTTATGATTAAACAGGAGAGCAACCTGCCCGTGATGCTTCATTCATCCTACCTGCTGCTGCTTGGTAGTAGGTCATAAAATATCTTGAAGGCTTTTATACACAAAATGTTTGTTAACTTGGTGTCCTCTTCCAGTGCAATCTGCTCCTGTAGCACATGTCTGTTCTCAGTCCACAACATCTTGACTTTGTGCTTTTGATGGTTATATTCACCCAGGAAGTGTTCATTCCTCATCCTGAGCCGAAAACAAAATGTGGTGACTCCCAGGGAGCATCCATCTTCCTCCGATACCTCCAAGTACCAACCCCCTTCAAGGGGCCCTGATCTCCAGACAGTCTCAGTCTACAGTCCAGATTAGCCATGAAATATCTCATGGAGGAAGTTCAAATGCAGAGGACAGCCACATTACAGAAGACACAAGGTAGTTCTGAAAACACTGACTGCAATAGGAGACATGTATCTTCCAGAAGAGGACATGGGCCCCATGTGTACTAATGTCTTCATGGTGTTAAAAACCACCTGTAGTTAGAGAGCCAGTCTTCTTTAGGAAAGGATAATATACCCAAAATTTCCACAATCTTTCTTTGTGTCTCACGTAAACCAGATATATAAATCTACTTTCACACCCAAAGAAGCTCAAGGTTGATTGATATCCCCATCATTGTGAAAATCTTTTCTATCTCATGAATTCTGAAATGGAAAGTATAATAGTTTGAGGGGAGGTAATGCTTTGAAGGAGGCAGGATTCCTTTTAAGAGGTATGCAGTATATATAACCTGAGTCCTCACTTTGTTTCAAAGACAAGAATGGGCAGACATACTCTGTGCCTAATAGTTGGGTCATGACCATGGTAATCACTTACCAGTACATTTGATTTTCTTTACTTAGCTCCTTGCACTTGGATAAGGCTACACTGAGCTCTTGTGGCATTTTCTTGAGGTCGGTCATCATTTCGTGGTATTGCATATTAAGCATGAATGACTCAAAGTTTTTCCTGTGGGAAGGCAGGGCACAAATAGCAAATATTCCCATGAACTAAGGATATAAGTATCACATCACTTCAAGCTTAATGGTCAATTATTCCAGCCCATATAAGCCACATCCTTCCTCCTTGGTACTGGTTCTCCCAGGTGCTTATTAAACTTACTACTCTTTGCCTGGGTACAGTAGAGCCAAGGAAGTAAGAGAAGGGAGCTGGCATGCTTTAGCTCCCTGAGAGGTCTTGAAGGAATGGACTAGCTCTCCAACAACTTTCCAGGAGCCTGTGCCACTGGTCTGGGTCCCCCTTAATCCTGTGATGACTCTTCTTCTGTTTTCAGATAATGAATGGTCAGTCATTGGTTCTTTTGTGCATTA
This sequence comes from Apodemus sylvaticus, assembly GCF_947179515.1. NCBI lineage: Eukaryota > Metazoa > Chordata > Mammalia > Rodentia > Muridae > Apodemus > Apodemus sylvaticus. The sequence continues at coordinate 83,472,487 of NC_067479.1, forward strand.
ATTTCCAAAGGACTTAATCAATATGTATAGGGAAAAGGCTTTATAACATACACCAGAAGTTTTCAATGTTCTCCCAAGGTGAACACAGAGGTCACATGCTGTGCTGCTGGAAATGAGGCTCCCTGGCCTCATCACTACCATTACGTAGAAACTGAGTCAGACAAAACCACCGCACACAACACAAACTCCACAGATCATTAGTGGAAAACACACACACACACACACACACACACACACACACGCACACGCACACGCACACACACACACATACACACACACAAATACAATTAGAATGTCATATAAATACAATAATGTGGCATCATCTCAGGGTATCATGAACAAAACTGGAGAAAAGCAGACAGCCAATCCAAACACAATGAGAGGCAGCACCTGGGACCATGCTCCTGTAGCTCTTGACTGGACGAATTGTACCCAAAGCAACTCTAGGTCAATTACAAAAGTGATTTACATAAACACACAGTACTTAGCATCTCCCACAAACAAACACCTGTCCAGGCTTCTAAAAAATGCAGGAAGAGCGCTCGCATACTACTCCTCTTCTCCCTCTAGACTGTTAATCATGCCACAGGCTTCGATATACTTTTGGAGCAATCAAAAGAGTCTGTGACCACATCTCCTCTGAACTTCAAGTTCTGTGTTGAACATCCAATTGGCAAAATAAATTTGACCATGAGGTTACTTTGGAGCTATGGCCTCCTGTGATAAGAGAAAACCTGGGGTTAACAGAGAGGGCCCAAGATAGTCAGCAAAACCTGGGCACAATGACTACCTGTCATTCAAATCCTGGTTAGTGTAATGGGCCAGGTTTTCCTGGAGTTCGTTTCTCTCATTTTCCATCTTCTGGAGATTCACTTTGAGCTTGTCCAAATTCTCCATTCTCTGCTCCTCCTCATTGATGTTGGACGGTTGTGATGATGCCTTCCCAACAGACCCTGTAGGTAGATCAACACTTTTAAACTTGTAGAGATGATAAGACAGGGAATAGAGAAGCCATGCTTACTCCCAAACATAAGACCAAGGAAGAGGAAATTCTAGAGACACAGTGAATCCCTGAAAGAAAAGGAAATCATCTTCAATGTGGACTGCTCAGCTATGTCCATGTTTCCAACCACCTTCACTAAACATAAGCCTCACTCACTACTGCAGGCCCCCTAGCAGTGAATTATATAAACAGGCCCAGGCAAGAAGAATTAGAGGGCATTGGCAGCTCTTATCAGACAATGTAGACCATAATGCTTGGCACAAAGAGAGTGACCATAAACACCAGCACCTAACATCTCCCACAAGTGAACACCTGTCAGGGCTTCATAAAATGGGTGATGCAAGCACAGTCACTATACTAGCCCATATAATGAGTCAAGCTACATCATATTTTTGCAAAACCAAAGAGTCTGAGACCTTGATTCATGAACAGGGGAATATCTCTCTCTGTCCTTGGCATCACATATTCATATAACCTATAGTAAACTATTTAGGATGAGGGTTTTTTTTTAATTTCTCTAATCACCAACTCGCTATCTTGACAGCAACCTTGTACTATTCTCATAGAGCTTCTCCCTGACATAATTTGTCATTCAGGCAGAAATTAAGATCTCTCAGCAAAGCAACTGTAGGCGTGTCGATTCCTGCCTCTGCAAACCAATCATCTGAAATTCTTGACTCTGGGTCTGCTTTTGAGTAATGTTGAGGATCCAGGTGAAAAGCCCTATTCCTGGAAGGACCATCTCAAGCCCACCTCCTCCAGGAAGCTCCCTGACCCTTTCCCAGGACTCACTGTGCCTTCCCCATGACCATTTCCTCCTTCTTAAATTCCAGCATGACGGAAGAACAGCCTCCTTCTGCCTCTTCTGCCTAGGCCTGATCTCTGTCTGTATTCTATTCTCCCTTCGAAATATCCTGCGCAGCATGGACAGCATGCCTGCTTCTGAACCCATTAGGCTCTGAAGGAATATGCCACAGGCAGTTGGTGTCACCACAACACTGGTGACATCACAGAAGATTCTAGGATTCTCCTGGATACAAGAGATTGTCCAGGGAAGTGACTACTGATGATGTCACGAGGAAGTACTATGGCCTACCTGCTAACTAGCTCTCCCCATATTGGCCAGTTTCTGAGGTGCTCTTTCCTGGGGTGGCTCTTTTGACCCAGGAGATAGCCCATGGAACATTCTTCTTCCAAAGCTAGGGATTTCTCTCTACTTCATTACAAGTCAAGCACTTTGGATGGGGAGACTTTGTTAGGGCCTTGGCATGGGCAGCTCATCTTCAGTAGGACCTAAAGCTCTTGGATACTTGGATGAGGAAGATTCTTCTCCATTATAAATCTATTTCCGTGGTCCATTCATGTAACATTTTGTTTAACTTCCCAGGTTGTCTTGTTTCCCAGAGGCCACAATCATTCTCCTGGAACTTTAATTTTATGCAAGTTGGATTGTATTTTTATTGTGCCCTTGCCTAGGCAGGAGACATTGTTTCAATATATAAATATATGCTTTTTGTTGAAATCTGTGTTTTAGAATCCTGTTTTTCAAATGAAACTCCTTTGTTCTTATTAATATGGTAACTCATTTACAAGGGACTATCAGGTTGTAATGTTTATGTCCATTCATTAAAAGATAAAATCCAGCATTCTCCATTTCTCAATTACAACCAGACAAAGTAGGCTTCTGTTAGCAAAGTTCAACAGGGATATTGGATTGCTGCTCTGTAGTCCTACTAACCCTTCCCTTCTCCAGTATCTACCTGTCTGAGTCCTAGTTCCAGGCCTGAGGCTCTTGTGGGTTGGACTATGATCCTGCACTCAAAAAATATCTAAGACTGAATAGGATGGATAGGGGTTAGAAAGAACTCAGGTCCGGTGAAACCCAATCTAATGGGTCTATAATTTCAGGAGGAACTCCTTTTGGTATTGTCAGCTGTGGCTTTTGCCTTCTTGATCTCGGTGTGCCAAATCTGTGGTAAAATACCATCTAATCTTTGAGGTGTAGGAGTGGAAACATCATGTAAGTCCTTTCTAAATTGATTGTTTTTTTTGACTACCACCTTCAGCCATGTAGAATCACTATAACAAGGTTCAAAGGTGTCTGTAGAGATGTTGGGGAAGTCAGAAGTCCAGTCTGTCTCTCAGATAGTCAGATGAATATCGTTTATGGAGAACTGGAGGGCCTAAACAATGAAAAAGAAATAGAGTATGGCTAACTGATGATCTCTGAGCCTGGAATAAAATTGGAGAGGCATTCCAAACAAATACTTTAAGCATGAATCCCTCCCTGTATTTGGATAGAAGAGGCCCAAATTAAGAAGGAAGCCCATCTACCATTCCATGGACTCTCCTCAGAGTTCTGTTGTGTGCCCATTAATGAACTTTCCTTTATTTCTATGGGACCAGAATTGTGATGTCTGCATGCACAATGAAGGTTCCATCTATTCATAAATCATTTACTGGTAATTGACAAGTTTTGGCTATGAACACTCAGCTATTGTCTGAAACTATTCCAAAAGAGTGGTAAAATTCCAGTACCTGGCAAGGTTTTGAGCATTTTGAGATTAGTGAATATACCTTTTACCTAACCAGAGAAAGTATCATTGAAAACAAGCATGTACTCTTATCCTCTGCTACCAGACCACATATCACTGACGTCAGTTTCCCACAATTGACCATATCTCTGGCCCCTCATATGTAGCCAATTCTGGGAGAATTATCTCTGGTTACCTTTATTTTACTATAAATCTGACATATTGCATATATAAATCAGGTCAGGATATCAAGTCTAATTATAACATATTTTGTTCTGAGAAATTGAAAAACTATTGTGTATAGTAGTCAGATAGCTGGTGAAGGTTAGTTACCAGAGCCCTGCAAATATTTTCTGGCAGAGTGAACCCACACACCTGTGGTCACAAAGCAGCTAAAACTATCCAGTAGATAAAAGATAGCCTTTTCAACAAATGGTGCTGGTTCAACTAGTAGCTAGGATGTAGAAGAAGGCAAATTGATCTGTTCTTACCTCCTTGTACTAAGCTCAAGTCCAATTGGATCAAGGACCTCCACATAAAACCAGACACACTGAAAGAAATAGAAAAAAAACTGGGGAAGACCCTTGAGCACATGGGCACAGGGGAAAATTTGCTGAACGGAACACCAATAGCTTATGCTCTAAGATCAAGAATTGACAAATAGAACCTCATAAAATTATAAAATTACAAAGTTTCTGTATGGCAAAGGACACTGTCAATTCAACAAAACAGCAACCAACAAATTGGGAAAAGATCATTACTACTCCTCCATCCAACAGAGGGCAGAGATTCCAGAGAATAGAATAACTTTTTTAAAAATGGGGTACAGAGCTAAAAAAAGAATTTTCACCTGAGGAATATCAAATGGCTGAGAAGCACCTAAAGAAATGTTCAACATCCTTAGTCATCTGGGAAATGCAAATCAAAACAACAGTGACATTTCACTTCAAACCAGCCAGATTGGCTAAGTTAAAAATAACTCAGGAGAGAGCAGGTACTAGAGAGGTTGTGGAGAAAAAGGAACACTCCTCCACTGCTGGTGGGATTGCAAGTTGGTATAACCATTCTTGAAATCAGTATGGCAGTTCCTCAGAATACTGGGCATGATATTACTGGAGGACCCTGCTATACCTCTCCTGGGCATATACCCAGAGGATTCCCCAGCATCTAGTAAGGACACATGCTCCACCATGTTCATAGCAGTCCTATTTATAATAACCAGAAGCTGGAAAGAACCCAGATGCTCCTCAACAGAGGAATGGGTAAAGAAAATGTGGAGTATGTACACTATGGAATAGTACTCAGCTTTAAAAACAATGAATTCATGAAATTCTTAGGCAAAATGGGATTACTTGAAAATATTATCTTAAGTGAAGTAACCAAATCACAAAAGAACACACATGGTATGGCATCACTGATAATTGGATAAAAGCCCAGAAGCTTGGAATACCCAAGACACAATTCAAGGTCCATTTACTGTGGCCTATTTGTTGATGTTGGTAGGGATGGCTACCGGGTATTACATAACCAGTCAGAGGGCTCATCCTTGGAATACTAATTCTACCTTTCTCATTGTGGCTCTTTGAACACAATTCTTTATTTACAGCTGGAGCCTTGTGAAACCACTCCATCCCCATGGCATGTCAGCTGCTGTTGTCATTGTTTGGTCTTATTTGAGCAGCCCTATTGTTCAGATTTCTCCCCCCCCCCTTGGTAACAGTTTATTTTCAAGTTGGAAAAGGCATCTGTAACTGAGTGCCTCTTTGGGAGGTTGGGGGGTTCTGACTCAGCTGTAACCCAGAGGGACAACACAGTTCCCCTTCAGCAGGGAATATTTAACTGTTCACAGTCTGTCTGGACAGAAACATCCATTGGCTTGCGTGCAGGAGGCCCTGGGAACCTGGCTTACCTCCACAGTGGGGGTCTCTGAGACCGGGGTCTCTGGGGGACACACGATAGCTGCTCTACTCAGGCTGAAACTCAACATTTCTCCAAGTCTCAACACACTCTAGAAGTTTTCATCCAACAAGCACTGATATATAAAAATAGTGCAAAATCTTAATATTTATACAAATAGCTTTAAACCCCTGATTTGTAGGATTTTTTTCTTTACAAGGTAATATACATTTTCAGAGTTGGCACTCAAAAATTGCCAGTTTTTTCCTCTTCTATTTCAGAAACCAACTTTCTTTTTGAATAAGTCTCTTATTCAAAGAGGGGTGATCTGGGAAAGGGGAAATCATTTGGAAAGTAAACAAAGAATATAGAAAATAAAAATATTTAAAAAAAATAAAAAAATAAAAATAAAGCCAAAACCATACAGTGGAAAAAAGAAAGCACCTTCAACAAATGGTGCTGGTCTAACTGGCAGTCTATATGTAGAATAACTTAAATTGATCAGTATTTATCACCCTACACAAAACTCAAGTCCAACTGGGTCAAGGACCTCAACATAAATCTGTAAACACAGAATCTAGTAGAAGAGAAAGTGGGAAATACCTCGAGCACATTGGCATAGGAGAAAATTTTCTAAAAAGAATACCAATGGCTTAGGCTCTAAGATGAACATGGGACCTCTTGGAATTGAAAACCTTTTATAAGGCAAAGAACACTGTCAATAGGACAGCATGGCAGCTTACAGATTGGGAAAAGATCTTCATTTATCCTACATTCTACAGAGGACTAATATCCAAATATATAAAGAATTCAAGAAGTTAGATTCCAAAACACCAAGTAATGCAATTACAGTTGGAGTATAGAGCTAAACAAAGAATTGTCAACAGAGGATTTTGAATGGCTGAGAAACACTTAAAGAAATGTTCATCATTCTTAGTCATCATGGAAATGCAAATCAAAACAACCTTGAGACTCCACCTTACACCAATGAGCATAGCAATGATCAAATTTTAAGGGACAACACTTGCTGTTGAGGATGTTGAAAAAAGGAACACTCCTCCATTGCTGTTGGGATTACAAACCTGAACAACCACTCTGGAAATCAATCTATTGGGTACTCAGAAAACTAGAAATAGTTCTACCTTAAGACCCAGCTATACCACTTCTGAGCATATACCCAAAAGATGCTCCATCATACCACAATGACATGTGCTCCAGTGTATTCATTGTAGCCTTATTTGTAATAGCCAAGAAGTGGAATCAATTCAGGTGTTCCTCATCACAAGAATGAAAACAGAAAATGTGGTTCATTTACTCAATGGAATACTATTGAGGTATTAAAAAACAGGGATATCATGAAATTTGCAGGCAAATAGATGGAACTAGAAAATATCCTGAATGAGGTAACCCAGTCCCACAAAGACATGGATAATATGTACTTACTGATGAGTGGATATTAGCTAAAGAGTACAAAATATCCACAATAGAGCTCACAGACCCAAAGAAGTTGAACAAGAAGGAAGGCCAAAGTGAGGATGCTTGAATCTCACTTAGAAGGGAAAACAAAACAGACATTGGAGGCAGAGGGAGTGAGGAACCTGGGTAGGAGAAAGGAGGGAGAGGGGAGCATAATGGAGAGTAGGTAGGAGGAGCGACAAGAAAGAGGCTAAGAAGGCCAGAGAATGAATTGAAATATGTCGATGCTGGGGGGGGGGTTAGGTCTAGGAGTGGATGGCATTTATAGCAAGTCCCAGAGACTTGGGACTGGGGAGGCTCTCAGGGCTCAATGCACATTACCTTAGCAGAAATGCCCAATGCTGGTCATATAGAACCTGAAGATACCAACTCCAGGACCCACAGTGGAGGCATGGGGAAACTAGCTTACCTACAGAAATTTTGACCAAAAATTGTTCCAATCTAAAAGAAATGCAGGAACAAAGATGGATCAGAGACTGAACAAATGCCTGATGAACAAATGCACCAACTTTGGATCCATCCCAAGGGCAGGCACCAATACTGACACTATTACTGATATTCTGTTGTGCTCGAAGAGCCTAACATGGCTGTCCTCTGAGAGGATCTACCTAGAAGCTGACTGAGACTGATACAAGTATCCATGGTCAAGCACCAGCTGAACAGTTAGGAGAAGGAAATGAAGGGATGGCAACCTCACAGAAAGACCAACAGTGTCAGCTAACCTGGACAGTTGAGAACTCCCAGTGACCAAGCCACCTTCCAGAAAACATAAAGGGGCTGGGCTGAGGCCTGAGGCACTTCTATAGCAGAGGGTTGTTTTGTTTAGACTAGGGGAGAGGATGTCTAATCCTATAGAGACTTGATGCCCCAGGGTGGGGGATGCCCAGTAGGGTCACCCTCTCAGAGGTGAAGAGGTGGCATGGATGGGGGAAGAACTCTGAGAGGAGAGGCTGGATGAGGGGCAGCATTTGGGATGTAAATATATAAAATAATTTACAGAACAGAAAAAGAAAAAAGAGGGAATTCAGTTGTATCTTTTGAATTATGTGAACACTGTTTAATTAGCATAAAGTCTGGCTGGATCTGGCATTAACAGATTTGATGTTTGGTGGATTGACATTGGAAAGTCATTGAACATTGTATTTAATATGTTCAGGCATGTTTAAGGCACATGCCAGTGAAAAGGAACTGAAGTACAAATTCAAATTAAATAAATATAACAAAAATACTATTAAAAATCTTCCTTTTCTCCCACATACAGAATTCTCTCTCTCTCTCTCTCTCTCTCTCTCTCTCTCTCTCTCTCTCTCTCTCTCTCTCTCTTTCTCTCTGTCTCTCTCTCTCTCTCTGTGTGTGTGTGTGTATATAATATTGCACATCTTAATCAAAGGTTTTCTGCAAATATGTCTTTAAAGTTAAGTAAAGCCATCATAGACAGAAGAAATTAAGCATTCACCCATGGAGCTCAACTAAGAACAGTGAAGAAAAGTCTAGTGGAGCATTTTCTCTTTTGCCTTCAAGACACACAGTACTCATCAAAGAAACATGGTATCCTTTTCCTTTTTCTTTTGCAGGCTTCTTGAACTTCTGCTTCCAGACCACACAGAACACATAAACATTCATACAGAGACAGGAGAACTACCACATGCCACATGGCCTGTGTCCCCTGACTTCCTCTCTCTTCTCTCTTAGAAAGTGCGGAATATTTTCTGTGGTTTTGCCTACAGGTGCCCTGGTCTCACTCCTAGAGGGGGTGACCTTTCTGTTTCTCCTTCTCCTCTTATCTCACTACATTGTCATCATTCTGGATAGCATGGCAAAATGCAGGCAGACATGGGAGCACATTAAGGGGCAATGTGAGGGTGATGGAGCTGGGCCCCATCTAGCAGGGAAGATGACTACCTGCTACCTTGCTGGTGCTGGGAGGAGGAGCCAGGGTAGTGACAAATGACCTCACTGTAGGTGGGAGGCGGCCCCTCCATGCACCCACCACTGCTATTGCAGGTGGCACTGATGGATGCCTCTGAGTTACTGAGTTACTGCTGGGAGGACAGGGGCCTCCCACATGGTGCTGTCTATAAGGTCACTGTGGACAGTGGTTGGGAGGTTCACAGATTCCTGGTTCAGCTCCAGCTGTTGCTCAGGGTCCTGTAGCTGGAGGGAGCAGGGGCCCTGCTAGAGTGGAGGCTCCTCCGATCACAGAGTGAGATGGTGGGGGCAGGGTGATTTCCTGCTGCAGGTAGGGGTAGGTGGGCTGGAATCTGCTCCACTGGACAAAGGGAATCAAGGCAAGGCAGTCAGTGGGCCGAGGCCGGGCATAGACCTGCAGCTCCTGCATTCTTCCTGTCAGCTTACTCTCTGAGGGCCAGAGGCACCCTTCTGAATTCAGTCTGTCATCTCTTCCCCTGGCCTGGCTGTGTCAGCTGCTGAAGGAGCAGGCTGACAGCTTGTAGTGGCTCAGCAGGTACATGATCATCATCACCACCATCACCATCATCATTATGAGGATGACCAAGATCTCCATGAACTCCAGCTCCTTGATCTCCATGCTGGGAACAGAGAGCCCTGGCAGTTGCACACCCAGGAGACACTGGGCTGCCTGGTGGCTGTGGTGGCAGTGGTGGTGGTGCGGTTGACCCCCATCAAGCAGTCATGGGCAGCATAAGGCATGAGGTGCAATGCAGAGGGTGCAGGGGTCAGCCCTGTTTGCCCTGCCAGGCTTGGGCCAGGCGAACAGAGATCAATGTGGTGCAGGCTCCTTTCGCTGCCAAGGTTCCATGGCAAACTGGGTACCCTGGCCGAAGAGAGGGAGTCCCGGGGAGGCATGCCCTGGATGTGCCACTTGCAGCATGCGGGTCACTGGTGGGTGGCCAGGGCACAGGGTTGCCAGGCTAGTTTGAGCACCAGGCATTCAGCAGATGAGCACCTCTTCCAGCTCATTAAAGACCAAGGACATCGTTTGCCTTGTTGAGATTTTGTCAGATATTTTTTTTATGGCAAGTTTTTAAAAAAATATTTTTAATTGGATATATTCTTTATTTTCATTTCAAATGTTGTCCCCTTACCTGGTTTCTCCCCCAGAAAATCCCCTAACACATCTCCCCTCACCCTGATCACCAGTCCAGCAACTCCTGCTTTCCTGCCCTGCCATTCCCCCTATTCTGGAGTATTTAGCCTTCTCAGGACCAAGAGCCTCTCCTCCCTTGGATGTCCAATGAGGCCATCCTCACTGGATATGCATCTGCAGCCATGGGTACCTCCATGTGTACTCTTTGGTTGATGGTTTAGTCCCTGGTAGCTCCAGGGGGATACTGGGTGGCTCATATTGTTGTTCCTCCTATGGTGCTGTAACCCCTTCAGATCCTTGGGTCCTTTCTCTAGCTCCTCCATTGGGGATCCTGTTCTCAGTTCAATGGTTGACTGAGAGTACCCCCTCTGTATTTTTCGTTCACTGGTAGAGCCTACCAGGTGACAGTTATATCAGGCTCCAGTCACCAAACACTTGTTGGCATCCACAATAGTGTCTGGTTTTATAACTATATGGGATGAATCCCTAGGTGGGGCAGTGTCTGGACGGTCTTTCCCTCAGGCTTTGCTCCACATTTTGTCTCTGTATCTCCTCCTGTGGATATTCTGTTCTCCCTTCTAAGAAGGACCAGAGTATCCATACTTTGTTCTTCCTTCTTTCTGAGCTTCATTTGATCTGTGAGTTCTAACTTGGGTATTCCAAGCTTCTAGGCTAATATCTACTTATCAGTGACAGAATAGCATGTGTGTTATTTTGTGATTGGGTTACCTCACTCAGGATGCTGTTTTCTTGTTCCATCCATTTGCCTAACAATTTCATGAATTCATTGTTTTTAATGGCTGAGTAGTATTCCATTGTTTAAACGTACCACATTTTCTGTATCCATTCCTCTTTTGAGGGACATGGATGTAGCTTCCCTGTCATATCAAGAAGACATAGTCTTACTGAAGACTTCCTAGTCCTCAGGCTCTTACAACATTTCTGTCCCTTTTTTTGAGATATGGCATCAGTGTAAGGTATAGGGATTATGTTGTAGATGTATCAAATGGGGCTGGGCATCCTTCAGTCAGTGGTTACCTGCATTTTGACAAGCTGTGGCTTTGTAGTGTGGTTTTTGTCTGCCACAATAAGAAGCTTCTTTAATAAATGGTAAGAGCTATACTTATCTCTGGATAGAAGGATGCATATATTCAGAATACACTTAGGATCTGTATTGGTTTAGCAAAGCAGTAGTAGCATATCCCTGAAGATCCTTGTGCTGACTACTCACAAACAGTTGCCTAGGTTTCCAGCTGGCATTTTGCTTCTGTTGAGCTGACCTTGAGTCTAAATAGACAGTTGTTGGCTTCCACCAAGATATAAGTACCACTTTTGCACCTTTGGAGAGAACTTGCCAAGTTCACAGACTTTACATCTAGATAGGAGTATTGACTGCTTTCCTTTCTAAACAGCTTGCTTATTTCCCCCTGGTAGTGTGACAACACTTCTTAGAGTTGAGGCTTTTGTTTCAGACAATGCTAAAGTCTTCAAGTCCTATGTTCAAAACCTGTAGTGTCTTCAACAACAGGGACTTACCTTCAGATCCTAGGAAGCAACCAGAAGACATCACCTTCTATTCAGGACCTGACCCCTACCTACAGTGGCCTGATAAGCCTACAGTTGATCAAAATCCGGAGATCTTGAGACAGGAAGCAAGGTGGCATGGAAAGAGTGAAAGAGTCCACATGCTGCAGTGATTGTGTTGAAAAGAGATGCTAGGAAGGCAGCTTCAGTGAAACAGCTCATTTAATGAGGGGATCAAAGGCTATTTAAACCATTGGAGAGTGTGTAAAAACTTTTTTAGTTTTTTAAATTAGATATATTCATTATTTACATTTCAAATGATATCCCCTTCATGGTTCCCCCATCCCTGAAAGTTGCTTAAGCCCTCTCACCTCCCCCTGTTCACCAATCAACGCCCTTCCACTTCCCTGTCTAGGTATTCCCCTACACTGCTGCTTGGAGCCTTTCCAGGACCAGGATCCTCTTCTTCCTTTGTCCTGGGCATCATTTGATGTGTGAATTATGTCTTGAGTATTCCAAGCTTCTCTTCTAATAACCACTTACCAGTGATACCATGTGTGTTCTTTGTGATTGGGTTACCTCACTTTTGATGATATTTTCCAGTTCCACACATTTGCCTAATAATTTCATGAATTCATTGTTTTTAGTAGCTTAGTAGTGTTCCATAGTGTAAATATACCACATTTTCTGTATCCATTCCTCCGTTGAGGCTCTGTTTCCAGCTTCTGGCTATTATAAATAGGGCTGCTATGAACAAAGAGCATGTGTCCTTATTACATGCTGGTGAATCCTCTGGGTATATGCCCAGGTGTTATATAGCAGGGTTCTCCGGTAGTATCATGCCCAGTTTTCTGAGGAACCTCCAGACTGATTTCCAGAGTGGTTGTACCACCTTCCTTGCAATGCCACCAGCAGTGAAGGAGTGTTCCTCTTTCTGCACATGCTAGCCAGCACCTGCTATCATGCCCAAGTTTTCTGAGGAACAGCCAGACTTATTTCTAGTGTAGCAGTAAGGGGAAAAGGTCAAGTAACATATAAAGGTCCACCTATCAGAATTACACCAGACTTCTCACCAGAGACTATGAAAGCCAGAAGAGCCTGGGCAGTTGTCATACAGACCCTAAGGGAACACAAATACCAGCCCAGACTGTTATATCCAGCAAATCTCTCAATTGCCATAGATGGAGAAACATTGTATTCCATGACAAAAACAAATTTACATAGTATCTTTCCACAAATCCAGCCCTGCAAAGGATAATGAATGCCAAACACCAACAAAAGGAGTGAAACTAAACACTAGATAAAGCAAGAAACTAATCTACTTTCAACAAACCCAAAAGAAGATAACCACACAAACATAAAAATTATATCCAAAATAGCAGGAAGCAACAATCACTATTCCTTGATATCTCTTAACATCACTGGACTCAATTCCCCAATAAAAAGACTTAGAATAACAGACTGGATATGTAAACAGGACACAACGTTTTGCTGCATACAGAAAAGACATCTCAGTGTCAAAGAAAAACACTACCTCAGAGTAAAAGGCTGGAAAAAAGTTTTCTAATCAAATGGTCCCAGAAAACAAGCTGGAGTAGCCATTCTAATATCCACTTCATACTCATCAAAGGAAAAATCTATCAAGAATTCTCAATTCTGAACATCTATGCTTCAAATACAAGGCCACCCTCATTTGTAAAAGAAACTTTGCTAAAGCTTAAAGCACAGATTGTACCTCACACAATAATTGTGGGTGACTTCAACACCCCACTCTCCTCAGTGGACAGATCAGGGAAACACAAACTTAACAGAGTTGCAATGAAACTAACAGAAGTTTTGGACCAAATGGATTTAATGGATATCTATAGAACATTTCATTCAAAATCAAAAGAATATGCATTCTTCTCAGCACCTCATGGTACCTTCTCCAAAACTGAACATATAATTGGTCTCAAAACTGACCTCAACAGATATAAAAAGCTTTCGTATTAACTGTATCATTGAATAGGGCCAGTGTGCTCAGTATGCCTCATTAGCATAAGATGTAATTCCAGGTGCTTCTGGACGTGACCTTAAAAGGTAAAAGGAAGTTTAACCTGGCTACCTGGATAAGTGACCTCCCATGGTGGGCAAAGGCAAGGCACAGGGCTACATGCATTGGAACAGGTAGGACATGGACGGGGAGGGCGCAATCCTATTGCTGCCAATCTGAGGATGAGATGTCCAGGATTTGGTCAGGCCTCAACAGACTCTTGCTTCAGGCCTGCTTCCTTCAGCCCCAAGTGCCCTGGCCCCACAGCATCAATAGTCCATAATTCTTTGAAAGAGTCTTGGAATCTCGTGACAATTATCAGACCTTGTACTTAAATATTTATATTAGATAACCTATGGCTCTTGATGAAGACTTGTAACCCAGTGGTATAGTGATCTCTTGCTCTCTCTCTCTCTGTCTCTGTCTCAGTGTGTGTGTGTTTGTGTGTGTGAGTGTGTATGTGTTACACAATTTTATGTAAATATAAAGTAATCTGACTCCTTAGGCTATCTCAAGCACTTGAGTGTTACTTATTCCCCTGTCCTTCTGTATTGTTCACCTCTCCCTCTCAGATTAAACCTCTTCCTGTTTCTCCCATTTTCCTGTTCCTGTCTCCTATCACCTGTCTCCTATTAGCACATGGTTTAACATTTTTTGTTTCATCTGGTTACTCCAGAATAATAATGAGGGTTTTGCAGTATTCTACTCTCTCCAGAACACAGGTCATTTGGACAAAGGATAAAGAGAGTTACATCAGAATCAAATGACATCACACATCAAATGGACCTAATAGATGCATGTAGAATATTCTGCCCAAGTACCAAAGAATATGCATTCTACTCAACAACCCAGGGCTCTTCTCTAAAATAGACAGATCCTGGGCTACAAAACAAATTTGAGCAAAATTGAAATAACTCCATATATCCCATTGCAACATAGTACAGTAACACTTAAAGTCAACAGCAAACACATCTCTTGTTTGTACAAAACTCATGGCAATTAAACAACTCATTATGGAGTAATGAATTATCAAAGAAGAAATCAAGAAAAAAGTAATTTTCCAGGAAAGCACAACATAACAAAATTTCTGGCACAAGTGAAAATCTGTTCTACAGGGGAAATTTATATCGCTTAATTTTCCACATTAAAAAAATTTTTTTTCTTTATAAGTCTGGGATGTCAGGCCATCAACCTGTGCCACTAGTTGGCAGTGTCAATTTTCCCTACACAGTTAATCCTCTTTGGAAATGTCCTCACAGACACATCTGTAGGTTTACCTCATTCACATTCCAGGTAGTTCTTAATCCAGTCAAGTTGGAAACACAAATTAATCATTAAATGTGTATTTGGAACTGGAATATATGGCATCAGACAGGCAGGAAGTCACAGTGCTAGAGCAGTAAAAGAGAAATCACAACTTCATGCTCAACCAGATGGAGGGATATAGGAAAGGCATGAGCCTCATGAGATACACACACACACACACACACACACACACACACACACACATACACACACACACACACAGGCATAAACATGCGCTCATGAGTACTAATTGTTTTTTTTTATTGAATATTGTCTTCATTTACATTGCCAGTGGTAAAACCTCTCCCGGTTTCCCCCCTCCCCCAAACCCCCAAACCCTCCTAAATCCCCTGCTTCCATGTATATGCCCTTCCACCCAGGACACTCCCACCTCCTCCCCACTCAGTTTCCCTTTGTTGGGGCATCTGTTGAGCCTTTACCTGACCAAGGACCATTCCTCCCACTGATGCCCAACAAGGCCTTCCTCTGCCACATTTTTGGCTAGAACTATGTGTGCCCCTTGGTTGATGGTTCAGTCCCTGGGAGTCTTCGGGCTTCTGGGTGGCCGAAATCATTACTTCCCATGGGGCTGTAAGACCCTTCAGATCCTCTCGACCACCCTCCAGCTCCACCATTGGAGACCCCCATGCCCAGCCCAATAGTTGGTTGCTGGCATCTGCCTCTCTATTAGTAAGGCTGTGGCAGGGGCCCTTTGGAGACAACCATGGCATGCTCCTTTTGGTATATATTTCTTGTTGTCCATGGTAGTGTTGGGGTTTGTTGACTGTTTATAGGATGAATCCCCAGTTATGGCAGTCCCAGGGTGGCTGTTTCTTCAGTCTCTGCTCCACACATTGTCTCCCTTATTGCTCTCGTGAGTATTTTGAAACCTTTCCTCAAGGAACCAAAGCACCCTCACTTAAGTCCTCCTTCTTCTTGAGCTTCCTGTGCCTGGTGAATTGTAACTTGTTTATTTTGAGCTTTTGGGCTAACATCTACTAATTAGTGAGTGCATACCATGTGTATTCTTTTGTGATTGGGTTGCCTCACACAGGATGACACTTCCTACTTCCATCCATTTGCCTAAGAATTTCATGAATTCATTGTTTTTAATAGCTGCGTAGTACTCCATTATGTATATATAACACAGTTTCTATATCCATTCCTCTGTTGAGAGACATCTGGGTTCTTTTAATCTTCTGGCTCTTGTAAATAAGGCATCTGTGAACATAGTGGAACATGTGTCCTTATTACATATAGGAGCATCTTCCGGGTATATGCACAGGAGTGGTATAGCTGGGTCTGCAGGTAGTACTATCTGATTTTCTGAGGAATTGCCAAACTGATTGCAGAGTTGTTTTACCAGTCTGCAATCTCACCAACAATGGAGAAGTGTTCTTTTTCCCCACATCCTCTCCAGCATCTGCTGTCCCCTGAGTTTTTCATGTTAGCCATTCTGTCCAGTGTAAGGTGGAATCTCAGTGTTGTTTTAATTTGCTTTTCCCTGATAACTAAGGATGCTGAACATTTCTTTGGGTGCTTTAGAGCCATTCATATTTCCTTCAGTAGAGAATTCCCTCTTTAGCTCTGTACCCTGTTTTTTAATAGTGTTATTTAACTCTCTGGAGGCTAACTTCTTGAGTTCTTTGTATACATTGGATATTATTGGATGTAGGGTTAGTAAAGATCTTTTCCCAATTTGTTGGTTGCCGTTTTGTCCTATTGACCGTGTCCTTTGCCTTACAGAAGCTTTGCAATTTTATGAGGTCCCATTTGTCGATTCTGGTTCTTAGAGCATAACCATTGGTGTTCTGTTCAGGAACTTGTCCTGCCTGCCCCATGCGCACTGATTCTACATCCCTTACATGTTCCCATTTCACAACAGAAGATCTGGCCCTGCCACCCTCACCTGCAGTGAGGTGTCCTGAATGCAGGGGAGTTGTCCTTCTGTCCTTACCGTTTGCCATCTGAGGTAGACAGGAATGCTCTCCCAGAGACAAGAGAGCAGGACCGCTTACCCACCCCCTGACCAGCTGTGGCTCTCAGAGGATCAGGCCCAGCACATCACCTGGGCAGCACAGCAGAGCTGGGCCAGGTTGCAGAAGCAACAGTGAGCCAGCCCCAAGAATATGAGCACAACAGCGATGACTCTGCCACTTGTCTGCTATGAGGTGACATGGCCACAGGAGAGATGCTCTCCCCCACCTCCCCAACCGTGTGCCAGTGAGGAGAGCTGGGCCTGGGTCCATGAAAGTGTTACAATTGTCCCTGCTCCTCACCAGCTGAAGCACTCATGACAGTGTTCCCTGCACATTGCCTGGGCAGTAGAGTAAGATGGTCCTTGTCTAAGGGTATTTAGTAACAGCAACAGGAAAAGAAACTAAGTCCCCATGGTTTTGAACTCGTAAATTCCAGAATTGAGGATAAACATTCTGTATTGACTAAGGCATCCACTTTGTAGTACATGGTTATGGTAGCTCCACAAATAAATGTGGGACTTTTCAAATGGCTTTTCTACAAACATTTGCTGAAGTTTATTTGAGGGAATGTGGTGTCAACTAACACTGACAGGAGATCTGTTTGTTTCCTGTAGATTGCACCAGACTTGTGTCTCTGCTATTTGTTCAAGGGCTTTTTAATTTTTCAAAAAGATGAAGAGCTCCTGGGGAGGACTCAGTCAATTTATTTGACTAAGAACCACCCCCAAAGATGTATCCACAGGCCACCCTTGGACAATTGCTTGTTGAGAGTCTCCTCCCAGATGAACCAAGGTTAGGCCCAAATGACAATGAAAGCTATCCATCACAGACAGGAAGTTTATGGTTACAGCAAGTACTTGTTTGTCAAAGACATTTACATGCTGCTCACTATGTATTCAAAGCTGGTAGCTGTCCTTTTTGTACCAAAGAGTAAGACACTTGCTCTTTTTCAGTTTAATTAGGCTGCTGCGTCCTGCCATGTTGCCGAAGCTGGCCATGAACTCTTGCCCCAGCATCCCAAATACCAGGATAACAGTCCTACACTGCTCTGCTCAGGTAAGATGGTGCTTTAAAATAAACCAGGAACAAATTAAGAGCTTTTATATTCTGACTATTTGGATGAAAAGTATCTTCACTTACATACTCTGTTTTCTCCATAATCCATAATCTTTCTGCATATGAGTATTTATCAACTTTATAGGTATCTGATGAGATAAGTGTTTTCAGGATGATATGGTAATGGACTTTATGCCTGTCAAGATAAAATTAAAGAATCAGGAGCTGCTTCTACCAAAAACCAAAACAAGAAAACATTAGGTTAAACTAAAAATTGGAGTTCATAGGTCCCAAATAAAAGAAATGATAAATGATTTGATAGTTGTACATTATATTCTTGTACTGAATTTTCACAAAAGCACAAAGTTGCATGCCAGTTAAAAAGCCTTGTGAACTTACCTTTGGCAACTATCCTACTAGATAAACAAAAATGTTATCTTGGTTAAAACATATATTCCTAAATCCAGTGTGGAAATATAAATAACATGTTTTCCCACAGTGGAAAGACAAAAGTTTATCTCAGAGACACAGGAGTGCTAGGGTTGCCTAGTGTAGTGCAGTATAGTGCAGTGTAGTATAGTGTAGTGTAGTGCAATATAATGTAGTATACTGTATTGTGTAATGTAGTGTGGTGTAGTATAGTGTGGTGTAAGATAGTGTAGTGTACTGCAGTACACTGTAGTGGTAGTTGCTTCATGTGCCTGAGGTCCTGGGCTCCCTCTCCAGTACCATGCACTTGGAAAAGCAGAAAGCAAATAACAGTTGTCAGATCTTGGGGCAGATGTTGAGAGGGTGATGGTGGACTGAGAGTTGCCATCTTGGTTACCACGATTCTATAGAAGAACTTTGGTGGGCAGCAATTGGCCACATATCTCAAAGTAACTGCTAAAGAGGAATTGGTGTGTTCTCAACACACACATACAAAAATAATTTGATAGGTGCCTGACTTGATGGCTGTGCCAATTTCCATCTTCTGGCAACAGCATATAATGTTTGGGGAGTGTTTATGAGAATTCAGTGATGAACAACACAAACAGGATAACCCAAACCTGGCCCTGGGCTTTTCATTTGATTGTTTATGGTGTTTAGAAGATGTATTGTCAGACTATACCCGGGTAATTCCATTTAAACCTCCTTTATATGGGTTTCTATATTATAAAGCTTCTCCCATTGTAGGTTTCCATATGGCCTTTCAAAAGGCTTCACTCAGTTATCACACCTCCATCCTATCTTGCCTTAGTGTGGTTTTGCTTCTTGCCTTGCAGCCCAGGTGTGGGAAAGCTACTGGGACAACCAAATGCAGAAATGATAGACTGTATTTACCCTAAGCCCATTGTCTGGTATTGACCTTGATGGAAATGTAGATACACTGCTTGGGGGGATGCCTTTGGTGAGGGAGGTTGAAGGTCATGTTTCTTGATTCCCTGTAGTCCCCCTGAACCTGCAAACCACACAGAAGAGTACTGATGGAAGCATCTGGTGTCCATGGGCCTATGATGAAGAGCATAGGACCAGGGGCTTCCAAACTCCTGGGCATCCAGACTCTAAGGGTCTTAGGGAGTTGGCAGCAGAATTAGGGTGCTGACCTGCAAAGAGACTAAGGAAAGGGATTCTCAGAACCTTGGACATGAAGTCACTGCTACATGTCATGGAGGAGCTGAGAATAGAAGAGGCCAGCAGACTGAGGATAATCCCTGAAACAGGGGAATGGGGAACTCTGGCTTAGCTCAGTAGGGGCTAGCCCAGGAATATGGAGGGGTCTTCTGCAGGAGACTTAAGTGGCAAGGCTCTGTGGACAAAGGCTTTCTCCATGTTCCCCATAGTTGTTCTTAATGAGAGAGACAGTCTTTGGTTCTGAACTGTTTAGTGAGTGCTTATCATGGAAATGTGTACAAACCATCTCCTCAGGTTGGATCAGTAATTAAATACCTTGTAAGGAAAGAACACCCAGGAAGGTAAGCTTATTGGCAGAACCCTACCAATTTCTAGATACCTCAGTAGCATGGAGAACTCTATTCTTAGCTAAAGGAGCCTAGGGCATGTTCCTATGCAGAGATTTTGTTCATGTGACAGAGGCCTGGTAGGAAGCTGGTGAATCATTTGCTGTCTAGTCTAGCTTCCGGGACTTCCAACCCATCAGCTTTGCCAATTTCCTGATATGACCTACTATGTCACATCTTAGTTTGGGTTTTATTGATGTGGAGAGACACCAGAACCAATGAAACTTTTCACTGGGGCTGGCTTACAGGTTCAGAGGTTCAGTCAGTTATCTTCAGGGCAGGAAGCATGGCAGCATCGAGGCAGACAGCACTGGAGAAGAAGCTAAGAGCTCTGTATCTTGCTGTGAAGACTCTCAGAAGAATGTCTTATAGGCGGGTAGGCAGAAGGTCTAAAACTCCACCACTCCACAGTGACACACTTTGCAACAAGGCCACACTTACTTCAACAAGGACACAACGCTTAAAAGTCCCACTCCCAGAGTCAAGCATTCAAACCACCACACCCCTCTACAATCTCCCACATTTAAATCTTTCTTTCCCACTGTTTCCTTTTTCTACTTCGCAAAATCGGTGTTCTACCATTTTATTGAAATATCCTTCCATAATACCTCACTAGGACATTACCTCCTATGGGTATTACAATTTAAATACACATTTCTAAAAATTGAATGTTACCATCCACATAAGACACAACATGTGGCATTTGTCTTTCTGAGTCTGGGTTCTATCCCTCAGAATGATTATTTCTGGCTCCATCCATTTACCTGTGAAATTCATTTTTTCACAGCTCAATTCCATTCTTTATATGGACCACATACTCATTATCTTTTCATAAGTTAAATGTCATCCCTCTGGGGTCTGGGACACTATAGCTTTCCTGGCATCTGGGACTTTTTGCTTGCTAATCCCAGTTCCCCTTCCTGTTCACACTGCTTTTCTTGTGTCCGACAATATTAGGTATACTGCTTCTTCATTTTCATTGAATTATAGAAAGTGTTTCATTTCTTTCTTGATTTCTTCCCTGACCCATTTATCATTGAGTATACATTTTTTTCTGTTTCCATGAGTATGTTGGCTTTCTGTTGTTCTTGTTTTTGAAGTCCAGTCTTAGTCCCTGGTTTTATGTTAAATGTCTGTTATTCATGCAATCTTCTTGTATCTGTTATGGCTTGTTTTGCATCTGGTTATATAGTCAGTTTGGAGAAGGTTCCATGGGATGATAAAAAGAAGGTGTCTTAATCAGGGTTTCTATTCTTGCACAAACATCATGACCAAGAAGCAAGTTGGGGAGGAAAGGGTTTATTGAGCTTACACTTCTATGCTGCTGTTCATCACTAAAGGAAGTCAGGACTGGAACTCAGACAGGTCAGGAAGCAGGAGCTGATGCAGAGGCCATGGAGGGATGTGTCTTACTGGCTTCATCAGCCTGTTCTCTAATAGAACCCAAGAATACCAGCCCAGAGATGGTACCACCCACAAGGGGCCCTTCCACCTTGATCACTAATTGAGAAAATGTGCCACTGCTGGATCCTATGGAGGCATATTCCCAACTGAAACTCCTTTCTCTAGGATAACTCCAGCTTGTGTCAAGTTGACACATACAACCAGCCAGTACAGAAGGTATAATTTTTTTCCCGATTGGAAGTGAAATGCATTGTGAATATCTGCCATATCCATTTGGTTCATAACTTCTCTTAGTTACACTGGATCTTTGTTTAATTTCTGTTTCAAAGGCCTGTCCCCTGGTGTGTCTGGGGAGTTGAAGTATCCCATTATTATGGGGTTTAATGTGTGTTTTGAGCTTTACCAAAGTTTCTTTTAAACTTCTGGTTGCTATATCAATTGATGCAGAGGAATTCAGAATTGAAACTTCATCTTCGTAGATGTTTCCTTGGATAATTGTGAAGTATACTTTCCCATCTGTTTTTAGTACTTTTGGTTGAAAGTCTACTTTCTTGAACATTACAATGGCTTCTCCAATTTGTTTCTTGAGAGAGAGAGAGAGAGAGAGAGAGAGAGAGAGAGAGAGAGAGAGAGAGAGAGAGAGAGACAGAGAGAGACTGAGGGAGGGAGGGACAGAGGAAGAGAAAGAGATGTGGGGTAGGGAGGGAGGGAGAGGGAAAAGGAAAAGGAGAGACTGAGAGAGACACAGAGTGACAAAAGTGAGAGACACAGAGACAGAGAGATAGATTCAAAGACAGAGACAGGCACTGGCATGAGCTTTTCAAACACCAAAGCACACCTCCAGTGGCATACCTTCTCCAGCAAAGACATATCCCCTACAGTTTCTAAATCAGTTCCATGAACTAGGTAGCAAGCATTCAAATATATGAGCCTTTGTGGGCCATTTTTATTCAAACCACTCCATTTATGATACACAAGATTTTTAATTTATCAAGCTGAATATTTTTGTTTCCTGAGATGTATTAGAGAAATACTGTTGTGTTTCAACTATTTTTGTTCCATGTGATCATCCACAGAGCAGTACATTATAACTGTAGCTAAACTTATGACTATAAAGATACAACCCGGATACTTTTTTCATCATGACTTTGGGATCCACAGAGTTTGACACACTGTCCTGGCTGGTTTTGTGTGTCAACTTGACCCAGGCTGGAGTTATCACAGAGAAAGGACCTTCAGTTATGGAAGTGCCTCCGTGAGATCCAGCTGTGGAGCATTTTCTCAATTAGTGATCAATGAGGGAGGGCCCCTTGTAGGTTGTGCCATCTGTAAGCTGGTGTTCTTGGGTTCTATAAGAGAGCAAGCTGAGCAAGCCAGGGGAAGCAAGCCAGCAAGAAACATCCTTCCATGTTCTCTGCATCAGCAACTGCTTCCTGACCTGCTAGACTTCCAGCCTTGACTTCCTTTGGTGATCAATAGCAATGTGGAAGTGTAAGCTGAATAAACCCTTTCTTCTACAACTAGTTTCTCGGTTATGATGTTTATGTAGGAATAGAAACCCTGACTAAGACAACCACTACCCACATCAAAAGCACAATTCCCTGTGTAGCTCTGCCTGGCTGGGACCTAATTATGAAGCCTCAGTCACATGATACTTGAAGATGTCTACTCCCACCTGATACTTCTACTGTTAGAGGACTATGAACCACACACGAACACAGTAGGTTCCTATGAGAGAAAAATTAGAGGTTATGTTTTACTCATAATATTACATTAATTTTATTCAATACAAGCTTAAAGTGGGGAGTCAACTTTCATAGATTTTGCTAAACAGTAAATTATATACAATAACAGAAAGATAATAAATAAATACCAAAACTTCACATGAAAACAAAGAAAAGCAAATATCCAAAACAGTCAAAACTCTAACCAAAAACCAAACATTATAATTAAGCTTAACATCATTTTACTGCTGCAGATTTTAAGCAGAGTCCTAAAGCCTATTGCTGGCCGTGGAAAAATAGTGCAAAGGCAGTCAGTGATGATAAGAATCTCTTCAAGATGAACATAGGCATACCTCATTGGGGGGCAGAGAGTTGCTGATGGAAAAGTCCTTCCAAGGCTATGCATGTGAAGTGTTACAGACCATACCTCAAAAGCTGTCAAGTTCACATGACTGATCACAATGAAATAATACTTGATGACCCATCAGGATCAGCAAAAATTGACCTTCTCAGACTCTTCCTGAATGCCAGCAGATCTTGATGTCCCTAAGCACTTCTCTGAAACCTTACAAATATGCACCATTGTTGGAAAAGAGGTTAGACAAAATAAAGGCATCATCACCTATAGGAAGGAAAAAGGAAAAAATGCAGCCCAAGAAGGCCGTGGTTGCAGCGATGAGATGCAATGGTTGTACACTTGCTTTGCACACTCAGTGCTCCTGGTGAAGAGTTGTGTCTGAGGGAGATCTTGACATGGTCTGTGCCCCATTTGAGCTTTTGTTGGAATCTCTCAGACCTAGGGGAGGAAGAGGAAAAAGGCCTGCTGAGAACTTGCCATGTCAGCTCTCAAGCAACTCCAGGTTTACTTAGCAGGGCAATGCAGTAAGACCCTTCACCTGAGGTCATTCCTGTATCCCCAAAGTAGGACAAAAGAGCACCTGGGCCTGGATGTGTTTCTCAGTTTAAAAAATTGCTTGATACTGAACTATGAACTACACTCTGTGCTGGAGTTAAATTAAAATAGGACATTTCTCTAATATTTCATGCATATTATATATCCAGTGAAGGCACAATGGACAGAAGTGGACCAGCCTATTCCTGCCTCTTATTCACTGTGTCTCAGGGGCTCCAAAGTGAGTGGCATCTTCCAGTCGGCCCTCCATTTTCCATAGCCTGTTTGACTTTGGAACCAAAGCTATGAGCCCAGCCAACTAGTAAATCTCCATAACCAGGATGCTGAGAAGATGCACTGAGCAGCCTAACCTTCCAGTGCACAGGCAGGATTCACTGTGCTCTTGTCCCAAGAGCAGACAAGGGACACAATGACTAAGCCAGCCTTTATGATTCTCAGACACATAGATTTGACAGATCAGCCTCCTGCATTTCTCCATGTACCACAGTCCTTTCTTTTCCTACAATGGATTTCTATACCCAAATACTTTTTCCTCTACAAACCCTTGAAAATCTGACTTTACACCATCTTGTCCCCTTATTTTCTAATGAGATAGATGGAGAGGCATGATGTTGGGCTGCTGTAGTTGATGTTTTCCTGATGCAAAATGAAATGGCAGAGGACTTTTGTCATTAAAGATGTTTTCTATTACCATTTAGGATGATTTCCTTGAAGATGTCTGCTGATTCTATAAGTATATTAAAGCTCTACTGACACAATTATATCTTCACATGATTCAGGGTCTTAAAACAGAGGGTTCCAAGATCATCCTTCAGGAAATTGCAGGATGATACATATTCTGCTCTCTAAACCTACCAGCTACTTCTCAAATGACCCTGCGAGTAAAAATAAACACAGTTCTCCATGGTTATTATTGAGGAACTTTGCATCATATTGCAGTTCATAAGATATAAAAACATCCCAAATGTCAGTCTAAAGGAGGCTAGTGAATTAATAGGCAATGATTTTTCTGAAATGGAGCACACTGCAGAACTATGAGGAGGAATCTGTACTGAAGAAAGAAGAGAATGTTACAGGAAGACTAGACAAAACAACTGGTGAATACATGGACTCTCAACAAAACCAACAATATACACATTTCTACAAACATGCATTTCACACACTCACACACTCACACACTCATACACTCATACACACACACAAACCCTACAGAAATCATAAGTGACCAGGAATGTTTGAAAAGATCACAATGGTGGAGGAACAGTGGAATATAAACTATAAAAAGCTGATATTTCAAGTAAGTCTCAGGACTCTGCTATCCATCCCTTGAGGACTGAATATGCATAGGGAACACACTTCTTAGACGGTGTTGAGAGAGTTAGAGACATTTTATTCTTGAAGTCTCACAAGTATCACACCAACCCACAGCCTGAGTGAAGTCTTTTACATATCCCAGTTCATCCAGTCAGCTCCACAATATAAGCTCTAAGAAAGGATTCTAGCAACACTGACAGAAAACAGGACTGGAAGATGCTATTCAGGCTCTTTCAGTGTGAACTAAGATCTAGGCAGGGTAAAGAGACCATCTTCCAATGCACTCAAATGACTCCTACAAAGAAAATGAGCTAAAGACCTGACTTTATCTATCAAAATTCTGTTCTACTACAAGGGATGCACCCACATAGTACCTTTCTAACATAATGGCATGTAGGTGTGTAATGTTTGTTCAAACTATACATCTTAATGAACTGCAACTTTTACTTCAGAAGGAGGATCTGCTTGCCTATCCTCCATTGTCCTGTAAGAGGCTAACTCCACAGAAAGTCTTGTAAATGATCAGAGAAATGAACAACTGGATGAGACATAGGAGAGTGCCTGGATAAGGTTCAGGATGGTTACATGCATGGGCTTGACTGTGTTTATGGTTAAACAAGAGAGCAACCTGTCCCTGATGTTCATTCATCCTACCTGCTGCTGCTTGGTACTGGAGTCATTCAAAATCTCACTGTCTTTTATACTTAAAATATTTGTGTGCTTGGTGTCTTCTTCCGGTGCAATCTGCTCCTGTAGCAGTTCTCTGTTCTCAGTCTACAACATCTTGACTTTGTGCTTTTGATGGTTAGATTCACACAGGAGTTGGTGATTACTGATCCTGAGCCAAAAACAAAACTGTTGACTCCCAGAGAGCATCCATCTTCTTCCTACTCCTCCATGTACCAAACACTTCATGGGCCCTGATCTCCACTCAGCCTCAGACTACAGTCCAGATTAGCCATGGAATATTATATATAGGAAATTCAAATGCAGAGGACAGCCACATTCCAGAAGACTCAAGGGATTTCTGAAAACACTAGCACCAGTGGGTTCTCATGTATCTTCCAGAAGAGGACATGGCCCCATGTGTACTAAGGTGTCCATAGTGTTGAAAATCTTTCTGTAGTTAGAGAGGAAACCTTCAGTAGGAGAGGAGATGACAACACAAATGTTGAAAATATTTCTATGTGTCTCATGGCAACCGGAATTATAAATCTCCTTTCAGAGCCCTAGAGGCTCACTGTTGGTTGATATCTCTGTGATGGTGCAAACCTCTCCTATCTCAAGGATACTGAGTTGGAAAGGACAGAGGCTGGAGGGGCACACAGACACTTCACACTTGGTCAAAATGGGTTCAAGAGGTAAACAACCTAGAGCCTTGCTTTGAAGGAGGCAGGATTCATTTTAAGAGGCAAACAATATATAATCTGAGTCCTTACTTTGGTTCAAAGACAAGGATGATCAGACACATTCTGTGCCTAGTGCTTGTGTCATGACCATGTTAGTCACTCACCAGTACAATTGATTTTCTTTAGTCAGTTCTGTGGAGTTGGACAAAGCTTCACTGATCTCTTGTGGTATTTTCTTGAGGTCGGTAATCATTTGGTGGTATTGCATCATAAGCATGAACTTCTCAAAGTTGTTCTTGTGGGAGGGCATGGCCCAAGGAGCAGATATTCCCATGAACTGAGGACACAAGGATCAAGTCAATTCAAGCTGAATTGTAGACTACCCCTGACCATATAAACCATATCCTTCCTCCTTGGTATTGGCTTTTCTAGGTGTTTATTAAACTTATTACTCCTGGCCTGGGGCCAGTAGATCCAGAGAAGTAAAAGAAGGGAGCTGACATGCTTTACCTCCCTGAAGAGGGCTTGAAGAAATAGACTAGCTCTCCAAAAATTTTCCAGGAGCGTGTGCCACAGTGCTGGACCACCTTAATCCTGAGAAGACACTTCTTCTATTTTGGTTTAATGAATTATCAATCATTGGATCTTTTGTACATAAGTTTCCAAAGGATATAATCAGTATTTACAGGGAAAAGGCTGTATAACATACAACAGGAGTTTTCAGTGTGTACGCAATGTGAACACAGAGGTCACTTGCTGTACTGCTCAAAGTGACTCTCCATGGACTCATCACTATCATTACCTAGAAAATGTGTCAGGCAAAATCTTAGGGCTCATCACAATACACAGACTCCTCAGATAGTAACTAGAAAACACACACACACAAACACACATACACAACCAAACCTAATTAGAATGCCACATAGATAAAATGATGTAGCATCATCTCAGAGTATCATGAACAAAAATGGAGAAAAGCAGTGACAACCTGCAACCAATCCAGACACAATGAGAGAAAACACATGGGACCAGGCCCCTTTAGGTATTGACAGGACCAGTTACACCCAAATTATCTCTAGGTCTACAGTAATGATTTATCATAATCACATTGTACTTAGCATCTCCAACAAAACAACGCCTGTCCATGCTTCTAAAAATGCAGGATGAGAGCTCACACACTGCTCCCCTTATCACAGACTGTGATTCATGCCACAGGCTCTGGTATACTTTTGTGGGAATCAAAAGAGCCTGTGACAACCATCTCCCATGTGAACTTCAAGTTCTATGTTGAACATCCAATCAGCAAAATAAATTTGTACATGAGGTCAGCCTTGAGTTGTAGCCTTATATCATAAGAGGAAATCTGGTGATACAGAGCAGGCCCAAGAGAGTCAGCAAGGAACTGGGCACAATGACTACCTGTCATTCAAATCTTTGTTACTGTAATGGGCCAGGATACCCCGGAGTTGTCTCTCTCATTTTCCATCTTCTGGCGATCCCTTTTGAGCTTGTCCAACATCTTCACTCCCTGCTCCTTCTCATTGATGGTGGAGGGTTGTGATGATGCCTTCCCAACAGACCCTGTAGGTAGATCAACACTAGTAAACTTGTAGAGATAAATTGACAGGCAATAAAAAACTATGCTTAGTCCCAAACATAAGCCCAAGGAACAGGAAATTCTACAGACACAGTAAATGCCTGAAAGAAAAGGAAATCATCTTCAAGCCGGACTCCACAGCTATGTTCAAGCCTGCTTCAAACCACCATCACTAAACATATGCCTCGCTCACTACTTCAGTGCCCCAGCCCTGAAAGTATAAGCAGACCCAGGCAAGAAGCATTGGAGGCCATGTAAGCTCTTATCTGACACTGTAGTCCATAATGCTTGGCATAAAAATATTGATCATAAACACCAGCACCTAACATCTCCCACAAGTGAACACCTGTCAGGACTTCGTAAAATGGGTGATACAAGCTCACACTGTACTACACTAGCCCATATAGTGAATCAGACCACATCATGTTTGTCCGAAACCAAAGTGTCTGAGACCTTGATTCATGAGCAGAGGAATATCCTTCCCTGTCCTTGGTGTCACATTCTCATGTAAACTACAGGAAACTATTGAGGATGAAGGGCTTCAATACTCTATCCTGACAGCAATATTTTGCTATTCTCACAGAATTTTCCCATGGCATAATTTGCAACTCAGGATATTAAGATCTCTGGGCAAAACAACTGCAGGCTTGTCAAATCCTGGCTCTCTGCAAAACTAATCATCTGAAATTTTTGAATCTGAGTCTGCCATTGAGTAATATCAAGGATCCAGATCATAAGCCCTACTCCTGGTTGGACCAGCTTAAGCCCACCTCTTCCAGGAAGCTCCCTGACCCTTGCCTAGGACTCACTGTGCCTTCCCCATGACCATTTCTTCCTTCTTGTTTCCCAACAAGACAGAAGACCAGCCTCCTTCTGCCTCTTCTGCCTAGGCCTTGTCTCTGTCTGTATTCTATTCTCCCTACGAAATATCCTGCACAGCATGGACAGCATGCCTGCTTCTGAAACCAGTGGTCTCTGAAGGAATAGCCCACAGGCAGCTGGTGTCACTACAACATTGGTGATGTCACAGAAGATTCTAGGGTACTCCTGGATACAAGAGATTGTCCAGGAAAGTGACTACTGATGATGTCATGAGGAAGTACCATGGCCTACCTGCTAACTACCTTGCCCCATATTGGCCAGTTTCTGAGGTACCTTTTCCAGGAGTCCCTCTTTTGACCTAGGGGAGAGCCCTTGGTACATTCGCCTTACAGAACTAGGGATTTCTCTCTGCTTCATTACAAGTCAAGCACTTTTGATGGGGAGACTTTGTTAGGGCCTTGGCATGGTCAAGACCCATCATTGCTAGGACCTAAAGCTCTTGGATCCTTGAATGAGAGAGATTCTTCTCCATTATAAATCTGATCCTGGTGTCCATTCATGAAAAGTACAGTCCAAGTCTCCATGTTGCCTCCTTTCCCAGAGGCCATAATCATTCTCCTAGACCTTTAATTTGATGCAAGTTCAATTGTATTTTTTATTGTGCACATGCCTTGAGAGGAGATGGTGTTTCAATATATACAGACATGTGTTTTCACAAAATATATGTTTTAGGATCTCATTTTGCAATGAAAGCTCCATGTTCTTAATATAGGAATGCAGGTGCAAGGAAATATCAAACTATACAGTTTATTTCCCTTTTTTAAAAGATAAAATCCCACATTCTCCCTTTCTCAGTTACAACCAGACAGAGAAGGCTTCTGTGAGCAAAGGTCAACAGGGACAATGGGTTGCTGCTCTGTATAGTAAAAAGCATTTGACAAAATTCAGCATCCTTTCATGTTAAAAGTCTTGGAAAGAACAGGAATTCAAGGCCCATACATAAACATAGTAAAAGCAATATACAGCCAACTGGTAGCCAACATCAATCTAAATGAAGAGAAACTTGAAGCAATCCCACTAAAATCAGGGACTAGACAAGGCTGCCTCCTCTCTCCATGTCTTTTCAATATAGTACTTGAAGTTCTAGCTAGAGCAGTTAGACAACATAAGAAGGTCAAAAGGGATACAAATTGGAAAGAAGTCAAACTATTTGCAGATGATATGAAGGTTTGGATGCTTTTAATGACAACTCATATTTCCATAGGGGTTGCGGGACTGTTTAGATAGTGTACATTATCTTTGTTTAGCCTTAGTATGTGGTTTTTAGCTGGAGAGATAGCTCAGCAGGTAAGAGTCTTGGCCGCTCCCCCAGAGGTCTTGAATTCAATTCCAGGCAACACAGGGGGGCACACAACAATCTCTAAGGGGCTCTAATGCCTCCTGCTGGCCTGTGGGTATATATGCAGCAGAGCACTCATCCCTTTAAAAATAATAAAATAAAATGTTCCTTCTGATCTAGATTTTCCAGAATTGTTGAGCATAGCATTTTCTTGTAAGACAGGATAAGTTTTTTATTTCCTCAGTTTCTGTTGTTATATCTTCCTTTTCATGTCTGATTTTGTTAATTTAGGTACTGTCTCTGTATCATTTAGTTGGTTTGGCTAAGGGCTTATCTATCTTGTTGATTTTCTCAAAGAACCAGCTCTTGGTTTTTTTTTTTTTGATTCTTTGTATCTTGCTTTTTATTTCAGTCCTGAGTTTGAGTGTTTCCTGACATATAATTCTCTTAAATATGTTTGCTTGTTTTCATTTCTAGAATTTCAGGTGTTCTTTGAAGGTCCTGGTATAAGATGTCTCCAAATCCTTTTGTTTTCTCTATCAACAACTTACTCATTTTTCTTTAATAGGATATTTTATTTATTTACGTTTTAAATCTCAACCTCTTACCATGTTTCCTCTCTGCAAACCCGCTATCCCACCCCCCCTTACCCTACTTCTATGAAGGTGCATCCCCACCCACCTCCCCACTACTGCTTCATAGCCCTACATACCACTATATGGGGCATCAAGCATTCACAAGAACATGGGCTTCCTCTCCCTTTGATGCCAAATAAGGCCCCTTAAGTTCTTTCCCTCTATCCTCTAACTTCTCCACTGGGCTCCCTGTGGGTTGCCAGGAAACATAGGCGTCGGTATTTGTCAGGATCTAGCAGAGCATCTTAGGAGATAGCTGTATCACTCTACTGTCAGCAGGCACTTCTTGTCATCCACATTAGTGTCTGGACTTGGTGGCTGCATGTGGGATGGATCTCCAGGTAGGGCAGTCTCTGAATGGCCTTTCCTTCATTCTCTGCTCCATTCTTTGTCCCTGCATTTCTTTAGACAGGAGCAATTGTATGTTACAATTTAGGAAATGGGTGGGTGGCACTTTCCCTCAACTGGGAGACCATGCCTAACCTCTGAAAATGGTCTCCATAGGTTCTCCCTCCCCTTTGTTGGGCATGTCAGCTATTGTCATCTCTCTGGGATCCTGGGACACTATTGATTTCCTGGCATCTGCCCCTTTTTTGTTGCTAACCACAGTTCCCCCAGGCACTCAG
The DNA here is from genome assembly GCF_947179515.1 of Apodemus sylvaticus. Classification (NCBI taxonomy): domain Eukaryota; kingdom Metazoa; phylum Chordata; class Mammalia; order Rodentia; family Muridae; genus Apodemus; species Apodemus sylvaticus. Next base: position 83,504,082 of record NC_067479.1, read on the forward strand.
TCCTGTGGATTTTCCTGTTCACATTGCTTTCCTTGTGTCCAAAAATGTTGGGTATGCTGCTTTTCCATTTTCATTGAATTATAGAAAGTCTTTAATTTCTTTATTTCTTCACTGATCAATTTATCACTGAATAGATAGTTTTTCTGTTTCTATGAGTATATGGGCTGTATGTTTATGGGCCTTGTTTGAAAATGTGTGTCACTGTGGAGGATGGGCTTTGAGATCCTTCTCCTACTCACTTATAACATAGTCTGTATAACTCACTGTAGTTGGGAGGCGGCCCTTCCATGTGCCCACCACTGCTGTAGCAGGTGCCACTGAAGCCCCTGAGTTATTGAGCTATTGCTGAGGGGGTGGACAGGGGCCTCCCAGCATGGCACTGTCTACATGGTGGGCTGGAAGCTGCTCCACTGCATGAAGGGGATCACGGCAAGGCAGTCAGTGGGCCGAGGCTGGGCATAGACCTGCAGCTCCTGCATTCTTCCTGTCAGCTTACTCTCTGAGGGCCAGAGGCACCCTTCTGTATTCAGTCTGTCATCTCTTCCCCTGGCCTGGCTGTGTCAGCTGATGAAGGAGCAGGCTGACAGCTTGTAGTGGCTCAGCAGGTACATGATCATCATCACCACCCTCACCATCATCATTATGAGGATGACCAAGATCTCCATGAAATCTAGCTCCTTGATCTCCATGCTGGGAACAGAGAGCCCTGGCAGTTGCACACCCAGGAGACACTGGGCTGCCTGGTGGCTGTGGTGGCAGCGGTGGTGGTGCGGTTGACCCCCATCAAGCAGTCATGGGCAGCACAAGGCATGAAGTGCAATGCAGAGGGTGCAGGGGCAAGCCCTGTTTGGCCTGCCAGGCTTTGGCCAGGCTAACAGAGATCAATGCGGTGCAGGCTCCTTTCGCTGCCAAGGTTCCATGGTGAGCAGGGTACCCTGGCCGAAGAGAGGGAGTCCCGGGGAGGCATGCCCTGGATGTGCCACTTGCAGCATGCGGGTCACTGGTGGGTGGCCAGGGCACAGGCTTGCCAGGCTAGTTTGAGCACCAGGCATTCAGCAGATGAGCACCTCCTCCAGCTCATTAAAGACCAAGGACATCAGTTGCCTTGTTGAGACATTGTGAGATATTTTTTTATGGCAAGTTTTTTTAAAAAAAATTTAATTGGATATATTCTTTGTTTTCATTTCAAATGTTGTCCCCTTACCTTGTTTCTCCCCCAGAAAATGCCATAACACATCTCCCCTCACCATGCTCACCAGTCCAGCAACTCCTGGTTCCATGCCCTGCCATTCCCCTATTCTGGAGTATTTAGCCTTCTCAGGACCAAGAGCCTCTCCTCCCTTGGATGTCCAATGAGGCCATCCTCACTGGATATGCATCTGCAGCCATGGGTCCCTCCATGTGTACTCTTTGGTTGATGGTTTAGTCCCTGGGGTACTGGGTGGCTCATATTGTTGTTCCTCTATGGCACTGCAAACCCCTTCAGCTCCTTGGGTCTTTTTTCTAGCTCCTCCATTGGGGACCCTGTGCTCAGATCAATGGTTGGCTGAGAGTGTCCCTCTCTGTACTTTTCATGCACTGGCAGAGCCTCCCAGATGACGGCTATATCAGGGTGCAGTCAGAAAGCACTTGTTGGCATCCACAATAGTGTCTAGTTTTGTAACTGTATATGGGATGAATCCCTAGGTGGGGCAGTCTCTGGACAGTCTTTCCCTCAGGCTCTGCCTCACATTTTGCCTTTGTATCTCCTCCTGTGGGTATTTTGTTCTCCCTTCTAAGAAGGACCAGAGTCCATACTTTGTTCTTCCTTCTTTTTGAGCTTATTTGATCTGTGAGTTGTATCTTGGGTATTCCAAGCTTCTGGGATAATATCCACTTACCAGTGAGGGAATACCATGTGTGTTCTTTTGAGATTGGGTTACCTCACTCAGTATTCATTTGCCTAACAATTTCATGAATTCATTGTTTTTAATAGCTGAGTAGTATTCCATTGTGTAAATGAACCACATTTTCGGTATCCTATCCTGTCCCGAAGGACCTAGTTATGCGGGACAGGGGCGGATGGTGGGGGTGGGGAAAAGTCGAGGAGGACCAAGCCTGAAAGAGAAAGGGGCAGGAAATTAAAGCGAGACCAAGCAAAAAGGGTGTCTTGTCAAGGCCTCTTTAATGAAAGGCTGAATTGCTGATTATGAACACAACATGAGAGGAAGTAGAGAGGGGCTGAGGGGGAATGCTAAAGGAACAGAAAGAGGAAAGGTCATCTGGGTCAGATGTTGACTGTGGCTCAAATATCTAGCAGTTTTTCTGGAATGCTGGGTCTGCAAAACATCCCCAGGTGACCGGCCAAGATAAGGATCAGTTGATTCTCAGGATCAGCATTGTGTGAAGGAGAGGGTGTTTCAGCTGTTAACCAAAAGGTCAGTGAATTCTCACGATGAGATGGTTTCCCAAGACATAGTCTTACTGAAGACTTCCTAGTCCTCAGGCTCTTACAACATCTCTGCCCCTTTATCTGAGATATGGCATCAGTGTAAGGTATAGGGATTATGTTGTAGATGTATCAAATGTTACTGAACATCCTACAGTCAGTGGTTACCTGTATTTTGACAAGCTGTGGCTTTCTAGTGTGGTTTTTGTCTGCTGCAATAAGAAGCTTCTTTAATAAATGGTGAGAGCTGTACTTACCTCTAGTTAGAAGGATAAGTATATTCAGAATACACTTAGGATTTTTACTGATTTAGCAAAGCAGTAGTAGCATATTCCCCAAGATCCATGTTCTGACTACTCATAAACAGTTGGCTAGGTTTCCAGTTGGCATTTCACTCCTGTTGAGCAGCCCTTGAAGCCAAGTAGACAGTTGTTGGCTTCCACCAAGATATAAGTACTATTTTTGCACCTTTGGAGAGAACTTGCCATGTTGTAGTTCACTTACTTTACATCAAGGTAGGAGTATTGACTGCTTTCCTTTCTAAACAGCTTGCTTATTTCCTCCTGGTAGTGTGACAACACCTTCTTAGAGTTGAGGCTTTTGACTCAGACATTGCTAAAGTCTCCAAAACCTATGTTCAAAACCTGTAGTGTCTTCAGCAACAGGGCCTTACCTTCAGATCCTGGGGAGCTACCAGAAGACATCATCTGCTCTTCAGGACCTGACTCTACCTGCAGTGGCCTGATAAGCCTACAGTTGATCATAATCAGGAGATCTTGACATGGAAAGCAAGGTGGCATGGAAAGAGTGAAAGATCCAAAGGCTGCAGTGATTGTGTTGAAAACAGATTCTAGGAAGGCAGCTTCAGTGAAATGGCTCATTTAATGAGGGGATCAAAGGCTATTTAAACATTTAGAGGATTTGTGAAAGCTTTCATATTGCCTGTATATCATTGATAGTGCCAGTGTACTGAGGATAAATTATTAGCATGAGGTGGAATTCCAGGTGCTACTGGACAAGACAAGTATCCAGGAAAAATAAAGTTTAACCTGACTAAGTGACCTCCTATGGTGGGCATAGGTGAGGCACAGGGTTACATGCTTTGGAACAGGTAGGACATGGGCAGGGACTGAGCAATCCTATTGCTGCCAATCTGAGGATGAGATATCCAGGGTTTGGACAGGCCTCAACAGACTCTTGCTTCAGGCCTGCTTCCTTCAGTCCCAAGTGCCCTGGCCCCACAAGCATCAATAATGTATGATTCTTTGAAATAGTCTTGGAATCTCATGACAATTCCCATGCCTTTTGCTTGAATATTTATATTAGATAGTCTGTGGCTCTTGAGGAAGACTTGTAACTTACTGGTATAGCTCTTCCCCCCACCTTTTTCTGTGTTATACAATTTAATGTAACTATGAAGTAATATGTCTCCTTAAGGATATTTCAAACACTTTAGTGTTACTTATTCCTAAAATTCCCCTGTCCTTCTGTATTGTTCTCTTTTCCCTCTCAAATTAAACCTCTTCCTGTGTCTCCCATTTTCCTATTCCTTTCTCCTATCACCTTTATCCTGTTAGCCCATATTACTCCCATGGTCTCAATTTACATTTTTGTTTCTTCTGGTTACTCCAGATTAATATGAATTGAATAATAATGAGTTTTGGCAGTACTCTTCTCTCTCCAGAACACAGGTCATCTGGACAAAGGATAAAAAGAGTAACAACAGAATCAAATGATATCACATATCAAATGGACCTAATAGATGCATGCACAATATTCTCCGCAAGTACCAAAGAATGTACATTCTACTCAACAACCCAGGGACTCTTCTCTAAAATAGAGCAGATCCTGGGCTTCAAAGCGAATTTGAGCAAAAATGAAATAACTCCATATATCCTATTGTAACATGGTAGTTACACTTGAATCAATAGCAAACAAATCTCTTGTTTGTACAAAACTCATGGAAATTAAACAACTCATTGTTGAATAATGATTTATCAAAGATTAAATCAAGAAAAAAGTAATTTTTCCAAAAAGCACACCACAACAAAATTTCTGACACAAGGTAAAATCTGTTCTACAAAGGAAATTTATATCTCTTAAGTTCCCACATTAAAAAAATATTTATTTCCTTTATAAGTCTGGAATGTAGGCCATCAAACTGTGCCACCAAATGACATTTACATACTACCCACTATGTATTCAAAGCTGGTAGCTGTCCTTTTTATACCAGGTCATAAGACACTTTCTCTTTTTCAGTTTAATTAGGCTGAGTCCTGCTATGTTACCAGAGCTGACCATGAACACTTGCCCCAGCATCCCAAAATCAGGATGAGAGTCATACACCACTGTGCTCAGGTAAGCTGGTGTGTTAAAATAAACCAGGAACTAGAAAAGAGCTTTTATATTGTGAGTATTTTGATGAAAAGTATCTTCACACACACTGTTTTCTCCATAATCCATAATCTTTCTGCAAATGAGTATTTAGCAACTTTATTGGTATCTGATGAGATAAGTATGTTCAGGGTGGAATGGTAATGAAGTTTTTATCTGTCAGGATAAAATTAAAGAGTCAGGAGCTTCTTCTACCAAAAAACCAATAAACTATTTGTTCAAACTAAAAACGGGTGGTTCATAGCTAACAATGAAAAGAAACTATAAACGATTTGATAGTTGTAAATTGTGTTCTTGTATTGAATCTTCACAAAAGCATAAAGTTGCATGCCAGGTAAAAAGATTTGTGAGCTTAGCATTGGCAATCATCCTGCTAGACAAACACAAAAGTTATCTTGATTAAATCATATTTTCCTAAATCCAGTGTGGAAATATAAATAACATGCTTTTTCTTTTTTTTTCTTTTCTATATTCTTTGTTTACTTTCCGAATGCTTTCACCTTTCCCAGTTCCCCCCTCCCCATCGGTGTTATTAGCCCTCTTCCCTCTGTCCATTTCCCAATCACCCCCTCCCATATCCCTGTCCTGGTATTCCCCTACAATGGTGGATCAATTCTTTTCAGAACCAGGGCCCTATCTTTCCCTCTTCTTGGGTATCATTTGGTATGTCAACTGTGTCTTGAGAATTCAGAGCTTCTGGGCTAATTAATATCCACTTATCAGTGATTGCATTCCATGTGTATTCTTTGGGATTGGGTTACCCATATACCCAAAGGATGCCCTGGTATGAAGTAAGGACACATGCTCCTCTATGCTCATAGCAGCCTTATTTATAATAGCCAGAAACTGGAAAGAACCCAGATGTCCCTCAATGGAGGAATGGATACAGTAAATGTCGTATATTTACACTATGGAATACTTCTCAGCTATTAAAAACAATGAATTCATGGACTTCTTAGGCAAATGGTTGGAATTGGAAAACATGTTTTCTCAAAGTAGAAAGTAAAGACATATCTCCTAGTGTTTCTAAAATAGTTCCATAAATTGGGTAGCAAGCCTTCAAATGTATGAGCTTTTGAGGGCCATTTTTTATTCAAAGCACTCCATTTAAGATACAGAAGGTTTTTAATTTTTCTCAAGTTGAAATTTTTATTTCCTGGGATGTATTAGAGAAATACTGTTGTGTTTCAAATACTTTTGTTCTACATGATCATCCACAAAGATGTACATTATAACTGTAGCTAAACTTATGACTATAAAGATACACACTGGATACTTTTTTCATCATGTCTTTGGGATCTGCAGAGTTTGACAAACTGTACTGGCTGGTTTTGTGTGTCAACTTCACACAGGCTGGAGTTATCACAGAGAAAGAACCTTCAGTAGGAGAAGTACTTCCATGAGATCTAACTGTGGGACATTTTTGCAATTAATGCTCAAGGGGGTAGGGCCCATTATAGGTCATACCATCTCTGGCCTGGTATTCTTGGGTTCTATAAGACAGCATGCTTAGCAAACTTGGGGAAGCAAGCCAGTAAGAAACATTCCTTCATGTCCTCTGCATCAGAAACTGCTTCCTAATCTGCTAGAATTCTACTCCTGACTTCCTTTGGTGATCTGTTGATCAACAGCAATGTGGAAGTGTTAGCTGAATAAACCCTTTCCTCCAAAACTTGTTTCATGGTTACGATGTTTGTGCAGGAACAGAAACCCTGATTAAGACAACCACTACCCACATCAAAAGCACAATTCTCTTTGTAGCTCTGGATAACTGGGACCTAATTATGAAGCCTCAGCCACATGATACTTTAAGAGGTCCATTCTCACCTGATACTATTACTGTTAGAGGATTGTGAACCACACATGAACACAGTAGGTCCTTATGAGAGAAAAATTAGAGATTATGTTTTATTCATAAAAATTCATTAATTTTATTCAATATCAGCTTAAAGGGGCAGTCAACTTATGAAGTATATAGACTTATCTAAACAGCAAATCAAATACAGTAACAAAACAATAGGAAATACCAAACCTTCAAACGAAAACAAAGAAAAACAAATACTCAAAACAATCAAAATACTAACAAAAACCCAAACATTATAATTAAGCTAAGCATTATTCTATTGCTGCAGATTTGAAACAGAGCCCTATAGCCTGTTGCTGGCCTTGGAAAAATAGTACAAAGGCAGTCAATGGTGTTAAGAACATCTTCAAGATGAAAGTAGGCATACCTCATTGGGGTAGGGGGGGCATTGCTGATGGAAAAGTCCTTCCAAGGCTCTGCCCGTGATGTGTTATAGATGATACCACAAAGGCTTTCAAGTTCACATGGCTGATCACTATGAAATAATTCTTGATGACCCATTAAGATCAGCAAAGAATGACCTTCTCAGACTCTTCCTGAATGCCCAGCAGATCTTGATGTCCCTCAGCACTTCTCTGAAACCTTCCAAGCATGCACCCTTGCTGGAACACAGGCTAAACAAAATAAAGGCATCATCACATATAGTATAGCAAAAAGGAAAAATGCAGCCCAAGATTGCCATGGTTACAGGGATGAGATGCAGTGGTTGTGCACTTGCTTTGCACACTCAGTGCTCCTGAAGAAGTATTGGGTCTGAGTACCCTGTTTGTGCTTCTGATGGAGTATTTCAGACTGAGGGGAGGACGAGAAAAAGGCTTGCTGAGAACTTGCCATGTCAGCTCTCAAGCAAACTCCAGGTTTACTTAGCAGGGCAATGTAATAAGACCCTTCAGCTGAGGTCATTCCTGTATCCCCAAAGTAGAAGGACAAAAGAGAACCTGGGCCTGGATGTGTTTCTCAGATTAAAAAAATTGCTTGATACTGAACTATGAACTATATACTGTGATGGAGTTAAAGTAAAATACAACATTTCTCCAATATTTCATGCATATTATATATCCAGTCATGGCACATTGGACAGAGGTGGACCAGCCTGTTCCTCCCTCTTATTCAATGAATCTCTGGGGCTCCAAAGTGAGTGGCATCTTCCAATAGGCCCTCCAATTTCCATAGCCTGTTTGACTTTGGAACCAAAGCAATGAGCCCAGGCAACTAGTAAATCTCCATAACCAGGATGCAGAGTGAAACTTTTCTGCCTGTAAGGAGATTCTGTTGGGAATATTTTGAGGAAAATAAGCCTCATTAGTAGCATGCATTATCACACTGGCAATAGTCCTGGAAAGGCTGAACTGCAATGTAATTTTTACTCCTTTACTGATGGACATCTCCATAGTTTCTAGTTTGAAGTTGCTATGAAACCTAAATCTAAAACCACCATCTGCCCTTATTTCTCTATGGACACCTACTTCTGGTTCTGGGATTGCTGTCTCATTGGGGATTGCAGTTCAACTTCCTGAAAAATTGTACATGGCATCTCAAAGGGATACACCATTCGACACCACCAGCAATGTCTGAGGATAATCATTTTTTCCGAACACTCCTGGAGGATGATTTTAACTCAGAGCAAATTATTTTCAATAACAGCTGCTACAGAGAGCTGCAGACAGAACACAGGGTTTGTGATTCAGACTTCCAAGTGTCTGAGGCAGCCCTGTTCTTGCACTTCACCATGTATATGACCTTTTGGCTCGGTACCGATGCAATACCAAGGAACTCAATCATTCAAATTATAACATCCTGTAAAATTTCCATGGCCACAGAAAACTGAATTAAATGTAGTCAAGGTTGGAAAGAAAATTATAGCAGGTACTGAGGAAAACAAACTAGGATGCTGAGAAGATGTACCGAGCCCCCTGACCTTCCAGTGCACAGGCAAGATTCTCCAAGAGCAGACAAGGATCACAATGGCTAAGCCAGCCTTTATGATTCTCAGCAACATAGATTTGATAGAGCAGCCTCCTCCATATTTTTATGTACCACAGTCCTTTGTTTTCTTAGAAATGATTTCTATGCACAGAAATACTTTTTCCTCTACAAACCCTTTAAAATCTGACTTTACACCATCTTGTCTCCTTATTTTCTTATGTGATAGGTGGAGAGACATGAAGTTGGGCTGCTGTATTTGATGTTTCCCTGATGCAAAATGAAATGACAGAGGACTTTTCTCATTAAAGATGTTTTCTTTTACCATTTAGGATGTTTGCTTACCACGTGAATATATGAATATGTACATATAAATATATATAAATATGCACAGAGACAAGTGAAGGTCTTCCCACACATGAACGCACACACACACACACACACACACACACACACACACACACACACAAGAACTTGAACACACAGCTGTATATACAGGCACCAACAACAAGGACCTACCATTATTCAAATGCACAACATAAATATTCAAACATATAAATGGACAAAAGCACACACACATACACACCCACCCATCTCCCACACAGAGATCAACAAAAATACTGGTATGTTTCAGCACATTTACTGTCACTTGAGGAGGTAGTGGAACCTAAAATATGTATAAGGCTCGTAGACTAACCTGGGTTGTACTACCCAGCCAGTACTTATTTCTGAGTTAGGCACTTTTTCCATGCAGATGCTTGCTAATCCTATGTATGTTATAAGCTCTGCAGAGACAAGTGGATCCACACACCATTCAGGATCCTAAGACAGAGGGTTTCAAGATCATCCTCCAGCAAACTCCAAGGTGAAACATACTCTGCTCCCTAAGCCTACATGCTATTCTTGAAAAGACCCTGGTACTGCCAATAAACACAGTTTTCCACTGTTATTACCCAGAAATTTTACAACACATCACAATTCATATTATATAAAAAACATCCTGAATGACAGTCCAAAGGAGGTGAGTGAATTAACAGACAATGATTTATCTGAAATGCAGCACTCTGCAGAACTATGAGGGGGAATCTGTACTGAAGCAAGCCATACCCATGATATACTCAGCAAGTCTCAAGTTCAGTGAGAGACTTGGGCTCAAGGGACTACGATACATAGAGATTGACCAAAACCACAGGTAAATACATGGACACTCAACACAACCAACAATATACATATTTGTACAAACATGCATTTCACACACTCACAAATACACAAACACACACATACAAACACACACACCCAATTCTTCACACACTCACATGCACTTACACACACTCCTACAGGAATCATAAGTGAGCAGGAATGTATGAAGAGACCACAATGTTGGAAGAAGATTTGAATATAGTCTATAAAAATCTAATGTTTCAAGTGAGACTCAGGACTCTGATATCCAACTCTTGGGGACTGATACTGCTTAGGGAACACACATCTTAGCCTATGGTGAGAGAGTTGGAGACATTTTATTCTTGAAGTCTCACATGTCTCAATCCCAACCCCAGCATGAGAGAAGTTTTTCACACATCCCTGTTCATCCAGTCAGCTCCACAATCAAAGTTCTAGGAAAGGATTATAGCAAAATGGAGAGATAACAGAACTGTCAAGGTACTATTCAGACTCTTTCTGTATGAAACAAGATCTAGGCAGGGTATAGAGACCATCTTGCAGTGCACCCAAATGACTCCTACAAAGCAAATGAGCTAAAGACCTGACTTTATCAAAGTTCTGTTCTACTAAAATGGATGTACCCACATAGTACCATTCTAACATAATGGCATGTAGGTGGGTAGTGTTTGTTCAAATTATACATCATAATGAACTGCAGCTTTTACTTCAGCAGGAGGATCTGCTTGCCTATCCTCCAGTGTCCTGTAAGAGGCTAACTCCACAGAAAGTCTTGTAAATGATCACAGAAATGAACAACTGGATGAGACATAGGAGAGTACCTGGATAAGGTTCAGGATGGTTACATGGGCTGGCCTGTGTCTATGTTTAAAGAAGAGAGCAACCTGCCCCTTATGTTCATTCATCCTACCTGATACTGCTTGGTACAGGGGTCATTCAAAACCTCGCAGCCTTTTATACACAAAATGTTCGTTAGCTTGCTGTCTTCTTCCAGTGCAATCTGCTCCTGTAGCAGTTCCCTTTTCTCAGTCCACAACATCTTGACGTTGTGCTTTTGATGGTTATATTCACTTAGGAGTTGGCAATTATTGATCCTGAGCCAAAAACAAAAATGGTTGACTCCCAGAGAGCATCCATCTTCCTCCTACTCCTCCATGTACCAACCACCTTCATGGGCCCTGATCCCCAGTCATCCTCAGACTATAGTCCAGATTAGCCATGGAATATTGCATAGAGTAAAGTCAAATGCAGAGGACAGCCACATTCCAGAAGACTCAACGTACTTCTAAAAACACTGGCTGACACCAATAGGTTCTCATGTATCTTCCAGAAGAGGACATGGGCCTTATGTGTACTAATGAGCCCATGGTGTTAAAAACCTGTCTGTAGTTAGAGAGCAAACCTTCTCTAGGAGAGAAGACACCCAAAATGTAGACAATCTTTCTGTATGTCTCACAGAAACCAGAAGTATAAATCTCCTTTCAGAGCCCAAGAGGCTCAAGGTTGATTGATATTTCCATGATGGTACAAATGTTTACTATCTCAAGGATACTGAGTTGGAAAGGAAAAATGGCTGGATGGGCTCACAGACACTTCACACTTGTTCAAAATGTGTCTAGGAGGTAAAAAGCCTAGAGCCTTGCATTGAAGGGGCAAGATTCCTCTTAAGAGGCAAACAGTATATAACCTGAGCCCTCACTTTGGTTCAAAGACAAGGATGGGCAGACACATTCTGTGCCTGGTGCTTGTGTCATGACCATGTTAGTCACTCACCAGTATGAGTGATTTTCTTTAGTCAGTTCCTGGCTCTTGGACAAGGCCTCACTGATCTCTTGTGGCATTTTCTTGAGGTCAGTCATCATTTGGTAGTATTGCATTGTAAGCATGAACTTCTCAAAGTTGTTCCTGTGGGAGGGCATGGCCCAAGGAGCAAATATCCCCATGAACTAAGGATACAGGGATCAAGTCAATTCAAGCTGAATCGTCAATTACCCCAGCCCCTGTATGCCACATCCTTCCTCCCTGGTACTGGTTCTCCCAGGTGCTTATTAAACCTGTTACTCTTCACATGGGGCCAGTAGAACCAGGGAAGTAAAAGAAGGGAGCTGGCATGCTTTAGCTCCCTGAGAGGCCTTGAAGGAATAGACTAGCTCTCCAACAACTTTCCAGGAGCCTGTGCCACAGGACTGGGTCCACCTTAATCCTGAGAAGGCACTTCTGTTTTCATTTAATGAATTGTCAATCATTGGAACTTTTGTCCATAAATTTCCAAAGGACATAATCAGTATTTACAGGAAAAAGGCTTTATAACATACACCAGGAGTTTTCAATGGGAACACAAAGTGAACACAGAAGATACTTGCTGTCCTGCTCAAAGTGAGGCTCCCTGGATTCATCAAAATCATTAGAAAATGAGTTAGGGAAAATCTCTGCCCCATCACATACTACAGACTCCTTAGATCATAAGTGGAACACACACACACACTCAGAAACAATGAGAATGCCACATAGATGCAATGGTGGGGCATCATCTCAGAGTATCATGAACAAAATTGGAGAGAACAGCGATGAAATGCATCCAGTCCAGAAATAATGAGAGGCAGCATGTGTGACCGGGCCCCTCTACATATTGACAGGACTAATTGTACCCAAAGAACTTCCAGGTCTATTACAATAACGATTTATCATAAACACACAGTACTTAGCATCTCCAACAAATCAACACCTGTCCAGATTTCTAAAACTGCAGGGTGAGAACTCACATACTACTCCCCATATCCCAGACTCTGAGTCATGCCACAGGCTCCGATATACTTTTGGAGGCATCGTAAGAGCCCGTGAACCCATCTCACTCCTATCTGAATGAAATTCAGGCTCTGTCTTGAACATCCAATCAGCAAAATGAATTTGGACATGAAGTCAGCCTGTAATTGTAGCCTGCTATGATAAGAGGAAATCTGGGGTTAACATAGAGGGCCCAATAGAGTCAGCAAAGAACTGGGCATAATGACTACCTGTCGTTCAAGTCCTTGTTAGTATAATGGGCCAGGATTCCCCTGAGTTCATTTCTCTCATTTTCCATCTTCTGGAGATCCCTTTTGAGCTTGTCCAACCTCTTCATTCTCTGCTCCTCCTCATTGATGGTGGAGAGTTGTGATGATGCCTTCCCAACAGACCCTGTAGGTAGATCAACACTAGTAAACTTGTTGAGATAATAGGACAGGGAAATTGAGAAACTATGCTTAGTCCCAAACATAAGCCCAAGAAACAGGAAATTCTAGAGACACAGTGAATCCCTGAAAGAACCGAAAATCATGTTTGAGCTAGACTCCTCAGCTATGTCCCTGTTCCCAACCACCTTCACTAAACATAAGCCTTACTCACTACTGCAGTCCCCCTAGCCCTCAATTGTATAAGCACACGCAGGCAAGAAGCACGGGAGGGCACTGTCAATTCTTGTCTGACAATGTAGTTCATAATGCTTAGCACCATCAGATTGACCATAAACACCAGCACCTAACATCTCCCACAAGCGAACACCTGTCAGGACTTCTTAAAATTGGTGATGCAAGCTCACACTCTACTACACTAACCCATAGAGTGAATCAGGGCACATCATTTTTGTTCAAAACCAAAGTGTCTGAGACCTTGATTCAGGAGCAGGGGAATATCTTTCCCTGTCCTTGGTTTCGCTTACTCATGTAAACTACAGGAAACTGTTGAGGATTATGAGCTTCAACACTCTATCTTGACAGTGACATTTTGCTCTTCTCACAGAGCTTCCCCCTGACATAATTCACAAATCAGGAAATTAAAATCTCTGAGCAAAGCAACTGCAGGCTTGTAAATTCCTGGCTCTCTGCAAAACTAATCATCTGAAATTCTTGAATCTGGGTCTGCCATTGAGTAATATCAAGGATCCAGTTCATAAGCCCTACTACTGGTAGGACCCGCCTAAGCCCTCCTCTTCCAGGAGGCTCCCTGACCCTTGCCCAGGACTCACTGTGCCTTCCCCATGACCATGTCTTCCTTCTTGTTTCCCAACGTGACAGAAGGCCAGCCTCCTTCTGCCTCTTCTGCCTAGGTCTGGTCTCTGTCTGTATTCTATTCTCCCTCTGAAATATCCTGCGCAGCATGGACAGCATGTCTGATGCTGAACCCAGTAGGCTCTGAAGGAATACCCCAATGGCAGTTAGTGTCACCACAACACTGGTGACATCACAGAAGATTCTACTGTTCTCATGGATACAAGAGATTGTCCAGGGAAGTGACTACTGGTGATGTCACTAGCCATGTACCATGGCCTATCTGTTAACTAGCTTGCACCATATTGGCCAGTTTCTGAGGTACTCTTTCCTGGAGTATCTCTTTTGACCCAGGGGCGAGCCCTTGGCACATTCTCCTTACAAAGCTAGATATTTCTCTCTGATTTAATACAAGTCAAACACTTTTGATGGGGACAGTTTGTAGGGCCTCAGCATCAGCAGGTAATCATTGTTAGTACCTAAAGCCTAGGGTCTGTGGATCAGGGAGATTCTTCTCCATTATAAATCTAATTCTGGGGTCCATTTATGTAACGTAACATGCAGTCCAAGTCTCCAGGTTGCCTTCTTTCCCAGAGGCTACAATAATTCTCCTGGACTTTTAATTTTATGCAAGTTCAATTGTATTTTTTTTGTTGTTGTTCACATGTCTTAGGAGATATTGTTTCAATATAGATAGATATGTGTTTTCATGAAATCTGTGTTTTAGGATCTCAGTTTTGCAATGAAAACTCCCTGTTCTTATTAATATAGAGACTCGGGTACAAGGGAATATCAATTTATAGAGTTTATGTCCCTTCTTTAAAAGAAGGGGTGGGTGGGAGGACAGGGGAAGAGAAGGGGGCTTGCGGGACTTTCGGGGAGTGGGGGGGCTAGAAAAGGGGAAATCATTTGAAATGTAAATAAATTATATCGAATAATAATAAAAAAAAAAGTTGTTAAGCAAAAAAAAAAAAAAAAAAAAAAAGATAAAATCCCGCATTCTCCCTTTCTCAGTTACAACCAGACAGAGCAGGCTTCTGTGAGCAAAGGTCAACAGGGACATTGGGTTGCTGCTCTGTAGTCCTATTAGCTCTCCCTTCTCCAGTATCTATCTGTCTGAGTTCCAGTTCCAGGTCTGAATCTTTTGGGGGTTGGACTATGATCTGCATTCATAAGATATCTACAACTGAATACGATACATAGGTGTTAGGAAAGCCTCAGGTATGCCAAAACCTCAATGTCAATGGTTCATAATTTCAGGAGATGCTTCTTTTGGCATTATAGCCTGTGACTTCTGCCTTCTTGACCTGTGTGTGCTGAATGTATGGTAAAATACCATGTATCCTCTTAGGTATAAAAGTGGATAATCATGTAAGTCCTTTTCATATTGATTGTGTTGTCTTTGACTACCACCTCCAGCCATGTAGAATCACTACAACAAGGTTCAAAGGTGTCTGTGGAGATGTTGGGGAAGTCAGAAGTCCAGTCTGTCTCTCAGATAGTCAGATGAATAGACTTTATGGAGAACTGAAGGGCCTGGAAAATGAACAAGAAATAGAGATTGGCTCACTGATGATTTCTGAGCCTGGGAAGGAATGGGAGAGGCATTCCAAACAAATACTGTAGGGATGAATTCCTCCCTGTATTGGATATGATGGGTTACAAGTAAGAAGGAAGTCCATCCACTCTTCCCTGAACTCTCCAGAGAGATTATAGCATTTCCACTCATGAACTTTTCTTTATTTGCCTGGGACCATTGTGCTCCATATGCACAATGAATGTTCCAACTCTTCATAAGTTATTCACTGTTAATTGACAAGTTTTGTCTATGAAACATC
Organism: Apodemus sylvaticus; assembly: GCF_947179515.1. NCBI lineage: Eukaryota > Metazoa > Chordata > Mammalia > Rodentia > Muridae > Apodemus > Apodemus sylvaticus. Next base: position 83,519,733 of record NC_067479.1, read on the forward strand.
AACTGTTGTCTGACAGGATGCCAAGGGAGTGGTAAAATTGTGGTTCCTGTACCTAAAATTGGTTTTGAGCATTTTCAGACTAGTGGATAGACCTTCTACTCAACCAGAGAAAGTATCATTAAAAACAAGCAAGTACTGTTTTCCTCTGCTCCCAGGCCAGATATCAGTGAAGTCAATTTCCGACATTTGACCTCATCTCTGGCCCCTTATATGTATCCAATTCTGGGAGAAGTGTCTCTGTTTACATTTTTTTAGTATAAATCTGACATACTGTGTAGAGAAATTGGGCCAGGATGAGAAGTCTAGATATAAAATACTTTGTTCTGAGCATCTGTGAAACTGTTGAGGACCCCAGTCAGATAGCCTGGTGAAGGATAGTTACCAGAGCCCCGCCAATGTTTTCTAGCAGAGTGATCCTTCTCTCCAGTGTCCAACAGCATCCTTTGGGTTCAACTACCCTTTGACTATTTTTACATCTCCTCTTTCCCCTTGGTTATACTATGGAGTCTCAGACAGCAGTGGGTCACAATATGTTAAAAGAATGTTAGTGGACCCCAGTGTTCTTTGGTCCAATTTTTGGACAGCTAATTCAGTGAGCTGGTTACCTCTGGTGTCAAGGGAGTCATTAAGTTGATGTCCTCAGCATTGGAACCAAGAAGCTTGTGGAGGAATGCAAGTAGTTTCCAGTAGAGTCAAGAATTCCTTTGTTTCCATTGTGCTTTCTGCTAGAAGTGATGAGCCCTTCTTCTCTGTAGATCATAGCATTCACCTGTGCAATAACTGAAGCATAGTGACTTGTGGTATGCAATAACAGGTCTTCTTTTTCACCACGCATTTGGAATATAAGTCTTGGGTCCAAATCATTTCACTTTCAATAACTGCTGAAGACCTGTGTACCTGGTTCCACATTTAACGAAGATGTTCCCATCCATGTAGAGCATTGCATCAGAATCTTTTATGTGATGCAGGGGTGTCTCTTAGATCTAGACTGATGCCTTTCATCCTGTTTGTTTTCTCATACAATTCTTGATGAACTTCTGTGGGTCATCATCTGGCAAGATGGTAGCTGGATTGATGACAGTGGGTTTTTCAAACCAGACTCCAGGACCTGCTATTGTTTCACACATGCAATGAACAGCCAGGGTTCTGGTGTTCCTTTGAGAAGAATCTCAACTGCATGGGGTGATGTAAGTATAAGATGCTGACCCAGAGTTCACTTCTCTGCTTCTTTCACTAGAATACTGGTGGCCATCCCAGCTCTTAGACAAGTGGACCAGCTTGAGGATATAGGAGCCAATAGGCTGGATAGGTTTACTACACAGTGATTCCATGGTCCTATTAAGTGTGGTCCCACACCCTTTTTTTAGTAACTTTTGTTTCATGAATGTGTAGATGACAAACCTGGAATGCATCTGTAAGTACTAGGTTTGGATCCAAAATCACCTGTCTTTAAAGTCTCAAATATGATATATGTAGACTCATTCCAAATTAGAGAATAAATTCCCTCATTTGTGCTGGTGTTTTTTGGTTTGGACTTTATTTTTTTTTAATTTATTTTCCGTATTTTTTGTTTATATTTCAAATGATTTCCCCTTTCCCTGTTGCCCCCTCCACATAAGTCCCATAATCCCTCTTCCCTCTGCCCATTCCCCAATCATCCACCTCCCTTTTCTCTGTCTTGGTCATCTCCTACAATGCTACATCAAGCCTTTCTCCTCCAGGGCCCTCTCTTTCCTTCTTCTTAGGAATCATTTGATATGTTAATTGTGTCTTGAGTATTCAGAGCTTCTTGACTAATATCCACTTATCAGTGATTGCATTCCATGTGTATTCTTTTGTGAGTATGTTACCTCACTTAGGATGATATTTTCCAGTTCTAACCATTTGCCTAAAAATTTCATTAATTCATTGTTTTTAATTGCTGAGTAGTGTAAATTGTGTAAATATACCTCATTTTCTGTATCCATTCCTCCACTGAGGGACCTCTGGGTTCTTTCCAGATTCTGGCTACTATAAATAAGACTGCTGTGAACATAGTGGAGTATGTGTCCTCACTTCATGCAGGGAATCCTCTGGGTATTTGCCCAGAAGTGGTATAGCAGGGTCCTGTGGAAGTGTCATGCCCTGTTTTCTGAGGAACTGCCAGACTGATTTTCAGAGTGGCTGTATCAGCTTGGATGTTTTTAATAACTACTTCTATTTCTATAGGGGTTTTGGGACCATTTAGATAGTGTACCTTATCTTGATTTAACTGTGGTATGTGGTTTTGGGCTGGAGAGGCAGCTCAACAAGTAGGATCCTTGGCTGCTCCTCCAGAGGTCCTGAATTCAATTTCTGAACACCCACAAGGGGGCACACAACAATCTCTAAGGGGATCTTATGCCCCCTTCTGGCATGTGGGTTGTATATGCAGCAGAGCATTCATCCATTTAAAAAACAATAAAATTAAAGATTCCTTTTGATCTAGATTTTCTGGAATTGGTTAGCATAGGCTTTTCTTGTAAGACAGGATAAGCTTTTTTATTTCCTCAGTTTGTGTTTTTATGTCTCCCTTTTAATTTCTGATTTTGTTAATTTAGATACTCTCTCTGTGGCTTTTAGTTGGTTTGGCTGAGGGTTTATCTATCTTGTTGATTTTTTTTTTTTGATTCTATCTTGCATTTTGCTTCATTTTTGTTTACTTCAGTCCTGAGTTTGAGTATTTCCAGACATAATTATCTTAAATATGTTTGCTTGTTTTCATTCTAGACATTTATCATGTGCTTTTAAGATGCTGGAATAAGATGACTCCAAATCCTTTTTTTTTCCCCTATCACCAACTTACTCTTTTTGTCTTTAATTGGATATTTTATTTATTTGCATTTCAAATCTTAAGCTCTTTCCAGCTTTTTCCTCTGCAAACCTGCTATCCCATCACCAGTTATACTACTTCTATGAGGGTTCACCTGCCACCTACCTCCCCACTCCTGCTTCACTGCCCTAGCATTCTGCTACATTGGGGCATCAAGCCTTCACAGGACCATGGACTTACTCTGTCATGGATGCCAAATAAGGTCTCTTACACCCTTTCCCTCCATCTTTTTAATTCTCTACTGGGCTTCCTGTGGGTTTCCGGGGAACATAGGCATCTGTATTTGTAAGGATGTAGCAGAGCACCTTAGGAGATATCTGTATCAGTCTACTGTCAGCAAGCACTTCTTGACATCCACAATGGTGTCTGGATTTGGTGTCTGCATGTGGGATGGATCCCCAGGTAAGGCAGTGTCTGGATGGCCTTTCCTTCAATCTCTGCTCCATTCTTTATCCCTGGATTTTCTTTAAATAGGAGCAATACTGGGTAACAATTTTGGAAATGGGTGGGTGGCCCTTTCCCTCAACTGGAGGCCATGCCTAACCTCTGGATATGGTATCCAAGGTTCTCCCTCCCCTTTGTTGTGCATGTCACCTAATGTCATCCCTCTGGGGTCCTGGGACGCATTTGCTTTCCTGGAATCTGGGACTTTTTGGTTGCTAACCCGATTCCCCAAGGCACTGAGGCTGCTGTTGCACTTGAGGCAGTGGGGTTCAGAACTGAGGCTTCCGCATGGTAGATATTTCCTTTTATGAGTATGAAGTGTACTTCCCCATCTCTTTTAATAACTTTTGGTTGAAAGTCTACTTTCTTGGACATGACAGTGGCTTCTCCATCTTGGTTCTTGAGATTATTTGCTTCAAATTTTTTTTGTGGCACTTTCTTCTAAAGGAGTGTCCTTCTTTGCTACTGAGGTAAATTTCTTGTCTTCAGCACAATGCTGCATACTATTTCTGTTTCCAGTTTCTTAGCCTATATCTTTTTATTGGGGAATTGAATCCCTAGATGTTGAGGGATATTGAAGAGAGTTTATTGTTAATTCCAGTCATTTTTGTTTTCATGGTGGTATTGTGAGTGAGAGAGATTCTCTTCTTTGGGGGTTCTTGTGAGATGATTCACTTCTTGCATTTTCTTGGGTACAATTACACTACTCTGTTGGAATTTTCCTTCTAGTATGCATTTAGCGATGCATTGGTAGAAAGAAATTGTTTAAATTTGGTTTTGTGACAGAATATCTTGGTATCTCTATCTATGAGGATAGAGAGTTTTGCTTCATATAGTAGCCTAGGCTAACATTTGTGTTTTCGTAGGGTTTGCAGGAAATTTGTTCAGGTTCTTCTGGATTTTATCATCTATGGTGAGAATTTTGGTGTAATCCTCGTAGGTCTGCCTTTATAAGTTAGTTGACCTTTTTCCCTTACAGTTTGTAATATTTTCATTCTTTTGTTTGTACGTTTACTTTTTTGATTAATGTGTGACAAGATGATATTTGTACAGGTCCAATTGATTTGGTATGTTGTAGCCTCCTTGCACATTCATGGCTGTCTCTGTTTTTAGGTTAAGGAAGTTTTCTTCTATTCTTTTGTTGAAGATGTTTTCTACGCCTTTGAACTGGTAAACTTCACCCTCTTCTATTTCTATTAATCTTATGTTTGACCTTTTCCTTGTATCATGAATGTTCTGGATTAGGAGTTTTTACACTTTGTATTTTCTTTGACTGACTTTTCAATATCATCTATGATATCTCCTCTGCCTGAGATTCTCATTTCTATCTATAGAATATTATTCTATTGGTGATGCTTGCATCTGTAGCCCCTGATCTACTTTTTACATTGTCCATCTCCAGGGATACATCAATTTGTGATTATTTTAATTTTCTTTCTCTTTTTTATTGGTTATCTTCTTTATTTACAACTCAGATATTATCCACCTTCACAATTTCTCCTCCACAAAAAATATCAACTCCACACCTACACCTGTCACTATGAGGATGCTCCCTCAAACCCTTACCCACTCCTGCCTCCATGCCCTAGCATTTTCCTACATTGGGTAATCTGTCCTATACAGTACCAAAGACCTCCTCTCCCACTGATGCCAAATAAGGCAGTCCTCTGCTGCATATCCAACTGGAGCTATGGATCCCACCATGTGTACTCTTTGTTTGGTGGTTGTGAGATGATTCATTTCTTGAGTTTGATCTTGGCTCCCAACCCTGGGATCTTTGGGTGTTCTAGTTGGTTGATATTGTTGTACTACTTAGGGAGCTGCAAACACCTTCAACTCCTTCATTCCTTGCCCTAACTTCTCAATCAGCTTCCCCATGTTCAGTCTGATCTTTGGGTGTAGTCTTCTGCATTTGTATTGGTCTGTATCAGGCAGAGCATCTCAGGAGAGAGCTTTATCAGACTTCTGTCAACATCAGGCTTCTTGGCATCAGCAGTAGTGCCTGGCTTTGGTGTCTGCAGATGGGACGGATCCCTGGGTGGTAAAGTCTCTGGTTGGCCTTTCCTTCAGGCTCCACACCACTTTTTGTCCCTGCATAGATTCTGACAGGAGGAATTCTGGATTAATATTTTTGAAGTGGCTGTCTGACCCCATCTCTCAAACAGGAGACTCCATATCCATTGGATGGGGTCTCTACACCTTCTATCTCCCCTTTGCTGTGTATTTAAGCTAATGTCCTCCCTGTTGGGCCCTGGGAGTCTCTTGGGTCCCTGGCATCTGGGACTTTATAGTGGCTATCCACAGTTCCTACTCCCCCACAGATACAAACTTCCTTTAAAATTACTGACCCTCTATACTTCTCCCCCATTTCCTCCAATATCTGAACTGACACCCCTTTTACCACCCCCTGCTCTCTCCCTTCCAGAACTCTCTCTTCCTCCACTTTCCAATATTCTTTTCTTTCCCCGTCTCAGTAGAACTGTACCATCCACACATGGATGTGGTCTTCCTTGAAGAGGCCATTCTCACCTGATATTTCTATTGTTTTTTAATTCGATATATTCTTTATTTACATTTCAAATGATTTCCCCTTTTCTGGCTTCCCACTCCCCAAAGTCTCATAAGTCCACTTTCCGCCCCTTCTTCCCCCATCTACTCCTTCCCACTTCCCGGTTCTGGTATTCCCATATACTGCGGCACTGAGTCTTTCCAGAACCAGGTGACACTCCTCCCTTCTTCTTCGACATCATTTAATATGTGGATTATGTCTTGGGTATTCAAAGTTTCTAGGCTAATATCCACTTATCAGTGAGTGCATAGCATGATTAATCTTTTGAGACTGTGTTACCTCACTTAATATGATGTTCTCCTTCTCCATTTGTCTTAAGAATTTCATGAATTCATTGTTTCTAATGGCTGAATAGTACTCCATTGTGTAAATATAGCACATTTTTGTATCCATTTCTCTGTTGAGGGATACCTGGTTTCTTTCCAGCTTCTGGCTACTACAAATAGGGCTGCTATGAACATAGTGGAGCATGTGTCCTTATTGCATGCTGGGGAATCCTCTGGGTATATGCTCAGGAGTGGTATAGTAGGGTCTTCCGGAAGTGTCATGCCCAGATTTCTGAGGAACGGCCTGACTGATTTCTTTTTTTTTTCTTTTTTTTTTATTCGATATATTTTTTATTTACATTTCAAATGATTTCCCCTTTTCTAGCCCCCCACTCCCCAAAAGTCCCGTAAGCCCCCTTCTCTCCCCCTGTCCTCCCACCCACCTTTTCCCACTTCCCCATTCTGGTTTTGCCGAATACTGCTTCACTGAGTCTTTCCAGAACAAGGGGCCACTCCTCCTTTCTTCTTGTACCTCATTTGATGTGTGGATTATGTTTTGGGTATTCCAGTTTTCTAGGTTAATATCCACTTATTAGTGAGTGCATACCATGATTCACCTTTTGAGTCTGGGTTTCCTCACTTAGTATGATGTTCTCTAGCTCCATCCATTTGCCTAAGAATTTCATGAATTCATTGTTTCTAATGGCTGAATAGTACTCCATTGTGTAGATATACCACATTTTTTGCATCCACTCTTCTGTTGAGGGATACCTGGGTTCTTTCCAGCATCTGACAATTATAAATAGGGCTGCTATGAACATAGTAGAGCATGTATCCTTATTACATGGTGGGGAATCCTCTGGGTATATGCCCAGGAGTGGTATAGCAGGATCTTCTGGAAGTGAGGTGCCCAGTTTTCGGAGGAACCGCCAGACTGATTTCCAGAGTGGTTGTACCAATTTGCAACCCCACCAGCAGTGGAGGAGTGTTCCTCTTTCTCCACACCCTCTCCAACACCTGCTGTCTCCTGAATTTTTAATCTTAGCCATTCTGACTGGTGTAAGGTGAAATCTCCAAAATCGTCCATATAATTGGTCACAAGACAGACCTCAACAAATATAAGATCGACCTAATCCCATGCCTCCTATCAGATCACTATGGAGTAAAAGTGGTCTTCAATAGCAACAAAAACAACAGAAAACCCACATACAGGTGGAGCCTGAGTGATTTCTAAAGTGCTTCCACCATCTTTCAATCCCACCAGCAGTGGAGGAGTGTTCTTCTTTCTCCACATCCTCGCCAACACCTGCTGTCTCCTGAGTTTTTAAACTTAGCCATTATGTCTGGTGTGATGTGAAATCTCAGGGTTGTTTTGATTTGCATTTCCCTAATGATTAATGATGTTGAACATTTCTTAAGGTTCTTCTCAGCCCTCCGAAGTTCTTCATGTGAAAATTCTTCATTTAACTCTGTACCCCACTTTTTAATGGGGTTATTTGGTTCTCTGGGTTCTACCTTCTTGAGTTCTTTGTATATATTAGATATTAGCCCTCTGTCGGATTTAGGGTTGGTGAAGATCCTTTCCCAATCTGTTGGTTGACATTTTGTCCTTTTGACAGTGTCCTTTGCCTTACAGAAACTTTGTAGTTTTATGAGGTCCCATTTGTCAATTCTTGATCTTAGAGCATAAGCTATTGGTGTTCTATTCAGGAACTTTCCCCTGTGCCCATGTCCTCAAGGGTCTTCCCCAATTTCTTTTCTATTAGTTTGTGTGTCAGGTTTTATGTGGAGGTCCTTGATCCATTTGGAATTGAGCTTAGTACAAGGAGATAAGAATGGATCAATTCGCATTCTTCTGCATGTTGACCTCCAATTGAACCAGCACCATTTGTTGAAAAGGCTATCTTTTTTCCACCGGATGCTTTCAGCTCCTTTTTTGAAGATCAAGTGGCCATAGGTGTGTGGGTTCATTTCTGGGTCTTCAATCCTATTCCATTTATCCGTGTCTTAGTCAGGGTTTCTATTCCTGCACAAGCATCATGCCCAAGAAGCAGGTTGGGGAGGAAAGGGTTTATTGAGCTTACACTTCCATGTTGCAGTTCATCACTAAAGAAAGTCAGAACTGGAACTCAAGCAGGACCGGAAGCAGGAGCTGATGCAGAGGACATGGAGGGATGTTTCTTACTGGCTTACTTGCTTCCCCTGGCTTGCTCAGCCTGCTCTCTTACAGAACCCAAGAGCACCAGCCCAAAGGTGGAACCACCCACAAGGGGCCCTCATCACTTGATCACTAATTGAGAAAATGCCCCACAGCTGGACCTCATGGAGGCACTTCCCCAACTGAAACTCCTTTCTCTGTGATAACTCCAGCTTGTGTCAAGTTGACACACGAAACTAGCCAGTACAATCCACTTGCCTGACATTGTACCAGTACCATGCAGTTTTTAGTACTATTGCTCTGTAGTAAAGTTTGAGGTCTGGGATACTGAATCCCCCAGAAGTTCTTTTACTGTTGAGAATAGTTTTAGCTATCCTGGGTTTTTTGTTATTCCAGATGAATTTGAGAATTGGTCTTTCTAGCTCTATGAAGAACTGAGTTGGGATTTTGATGGGGATCGCATTGAATCTGTAGCTTGCCTTTGGCAAGATGGTCATTTTAACTATATTAATCCTGCCAATCCACGAGCATGGAAGATTTTTGCATTTTCTGAGATCTTTGATTTCCTTCTTTAGAGATCTGAAGTTCTTGTCATATAGGTCTTTCACTTGTTTGGTTTGAGTCACCCCAAGATACTTTATGCTGTTTGTGCTATTGTGAAGGGTGTCATTTCACTAATTTCTTTCTCAGTCTGCTTATCCTTTGAGTATATAAAGGCTACTGATTTGCTTGAGTTGATTTTGTAGCCAGCCACTTTGCTGAAGTTGTTTATCAGCTGTAGGAGTTCTCTAGTAGAGTTTTTAGGGTCACTTAAGTATACTATCATATCATCTGCAAATAGTGATAGTTTGACTTCTTCCTTTCCAGTTTGTATCCCTTTGACCTCCTTATGTTGTCTAATTGCTCTAGCTAGGATTTCAAGAACTATATTGAAAAGATATGGATAGAGGGGGCAGCCTTGTCAAGTCCCTGATTTTAGTGGGATTGCTTCAAATTTCTCTCCATTTAGTATGATGTTGGCTACCAGTTTGCTGTATATTGCTTTTACTATGTTTAGATAGGGGCCTTGAATTCCTGTCCTTTCCAAGACTTTTAGCATGAAAGGATGCTGAATTTTGTGAAATTCTTTTTCAGCATCTAACGAAATGATCGTGTTTTTTTTTTTTTCTTAGAGTTTGTTTATATAGTGGATAGCATTGATGGATTTCCGTATATTGAACCATCCCTGCATCCCTGGGATGAAGCCTACTTGATCATGGTGGATGATTGTTTTGATGTGTTCTTGGATTCAGTGGGCAAGAATTTTATTGAGAATTTTTGCATTGATATTTATAAGGGAAAATTGTCCTGAAATTCTCTTTCTTAGTTGAATCGTTGTGTGGTTTTTTTTATCAGCGTAATTGAGGATTTGTAGAAGGAGTTGGGTAGTGTTCCTTCTGTTTCTATTTGGTGAAATAGTTTGAAGAGTATTGGTGTTAAGTCTTCTTTGAAGGTCTGATAGAATTCTTCACTAAAACCATCTGGTCCTGTGCTTTTTTTGGACAGAAGGCTATCTATGACCCCTTCTATTTCTTTAGGGGTTATGGGTCTGTTTACATGATCTATTTGATCCTGATTTAATTTTGGTATTTGGTATCTGTCTAAGAAATTGTCCATTTCCTCCAGATTCTCCAGTTGTGTTGAGTACAGGCTTTTGTTGTAGGATCTGATGATTTTTTGAATTTGCTCAATTTCTGTTGTAATATCTCCCTTTCCATTTCTACTTTTGTTAATTTGGATACTGTCTCTGTGCCCTTTGATTAGTCTGGCTAACAGTTTATCTATCTTGTTGATTATTTCAAAGAACAAGCTCCTGGTTTTGTTGATTCTTTGTATGGTTCTTTTAGTTTCTACTTGATTGATTTCAGCCCTGAGATTGATGATTTCCTGTCTTCTTCTCCTCCTGGGTGAATTAACTTCTTTTTGTTCCAGTGCTTTCAGTTGTTCAGTTAATCTTCTAGTGTATGCTCTTTCCAATTTCTTTTTGGAGGCACTCAAAGCTATGAGTTTTCCTCTTAGCACTGCTTTCATTATGTCCCATAGATTTGGGTAGGTTGTGCCTTCATTTTCTTTAAATTCTAAACAATCTTTGATTTCTTTCTTTATTTCTTCCTTGAACAAGGTATCATTGAGTAGAGTATTGTTCAGATTCATGTATATGTGGGCTTTCTGGTTTTTTTTTTGTTATTAAAGACCACTTTTACTCCATAGTGATCTGATAGGAGGCATGGGATTATTTCAGTCTGCTTATATTTGTTGAGGTCTATCTTGTGACCAACTATATGATCGATTTAGGAAAGGTACCATGAGGTACTGAGAAAAAGGTATATTCTTTTGCTTTGGGATGAAAAGGTCTATATATATCTGTTAAATACAATTGGTCCAAAGCTTCAATTAGTTTCACTGTCTTCCTGTTTAGTTTCTGTTTTCCTGATCTGTCCATTGATGAGAGTGGAGTGTTGACGTCACCCACAATTATTGTGTTAGGTGCAATGTGTGCTTTGAACTTTAGTAAAGTTTCTTTTATGAATGAAAGAGCCCTTGTATTTGGAGCATAGATGTTCAGGATTGAGAGTTCTTCTTGCTGGATTTTTCCTTTGACCAGCAAGAAGTGTCCTTCCATGTCTCTTTTGATGACATTAATTTGAAAGTCAATTTTATCTATATTAGAATGGCAACTCCGGCTTGTTTCCTGAGACCATTTGCTTGTAGAATTGTCTTCCAGTCTTTTACTCTAAGGTAGTTTTTGTCTTTGACACTGAGGTGTGTTCCCTGTATGCAGCAAAATGTAGGGTCCTGTTTAAGTAACCAGTCTGTTAGTCTATGTCTTTTTATTGGGGAATTGAGTCCATTGATGTTAAGAGATATTAAGGAGTAGTGGTTATTGCTTCCTATCATTTTTGATGTTAATTTTATACTTGTGTGGTTATCTTCTTTTGGGTTTGATGAAAGAAGCTTACTATCCTGCTTTTTCCAGGGTATAGTTTCCCTCGTTGTAATGGTGTTTTCCCCCTATTATCCTTTGTAGGGCTGGGTTTGTGGAAAGGTATTGTGTAAATTTTGTTTTGTCATGGAATATCTTGATTTCTCCATCTATAGTGATTGAGAGTTTCGCTGGGTATAGTAGTCTTGGCTGGCATTTGTGTTCTCTTAGAGTCTGCATGAGCTCCGCCCAGGATCTTCTAGCTTCCATGCTCTCTGGTGAGAAGTCTGGTGTAATTCTGATAGGTCTTCCTTTATATGTTACTTGCCCTTTTTTTCTTACTGCCCTACGTATTCTTTCCTTGTTTAGTACATTTGGGGTTTTGATTATTATGTGATGGGAGGTATTTCTGTTCTGGTCCAGTCTGTTTGGAGTTTTGTAGGCTTCTTGTGTAATCATGGGCATCTCTCTCTTTAGGTTATGGAAGTTTTCTTCCATAATTTTGTTGAAGATATTTGCTGGCCCTTTAAGTTGTAAATCTTCACTCTCATCAATGTCTATAATCTTTAGGTTTGGCTTTCTCATTGTGTCCTGGATTTCCTGGATGTTTTGGGTTACAAGCTTTTTCATTTTGCATTTTCATTGACAGTTGAGTCCATGGTTTCTATGGTATCCTCGGCATCTGAGATTCTTTCTTCTATCTCTTGTATTCTGTTGTTGATATTTACATCTATGGCCCCTGATTTCTTCTGCAAAGATTTTCTATCTCCAAAGTTGTCTCCCTTTGTGCTTTCTTAGTTGTTTCTACTTTTGTTTTTATATCCTGGACATTTTTTGCTCAGTTCCTTCACTTGCTTCTTTGTGTTTTCCTGTAATTCTTTGAGAGATTTTTATGTTTCCTCTTTTATAACTTCTGCCTGTTGCTCAAAGTTCTCCTGTATTTCTTTAAGTGATTTTTGCATTTCCTCCTTATTGGCTACTAACTTCTGACCCATATTCTCCTGAATTTCTTTAAGTGATTTTTGTGTTTCCCTTGTAAGGGCTTCTAGCTTTTGATAATTTTTCTCCTGTATTTCTTTAAGAGATTTATTTATGTCCTTCATGTGTTCCTCTAACAGCATCCTTACCAGTGATTTTAAATCCAACTCTTGTTTTTCTGGCGGGTTGGGGTATCCAGGAGTTGCTGTTGTTGGAGAGTTGGGTTCAGATGCTGCCATAATGCCTTGGTTTCTGGTAGTAATGTTCCTACGTTTACGTTTAGCCATCTAGTTCTCACTGGTGTTAGATGGTCTTTTTGTCACAGGCTGGTGCTTCAAACTACTGTGGACCTTTAAGACTATTTCCACGACACTGGATGACTGGTTTTCCTCTGGCACAGATTTCTGATATGCTGCCTTCCTCTTTTGTGCCTTTGAAGCCCTCCTCAGTCTTGCCTCAAGCAATCTTATACTTGGTTTGTCACAGTGAACCAGGTGTTCCCGGACTGCTCTGTCATGGAGCAAAGATGGTGGCCAGGGGCCGGGGAGGTGGGGGGTCACTCCCTCTGTTGATGGGGCCTCACATTGGACACAGGCCCCATGACAGACTGGCTGGTAGATGAACTGCCTATGTGCTCAGGTCCTGGGCACAGGCAGACCCCTGGTGGTTTGCATCCCCAGAGATCTCAAGCTCAGGATAATATCGTACCTAGTGTTCCTCTTTCTCCACACACTCTCCAATACCTGCTGTCTCCTGAATTTTTAATCTTAGCCATTCTGACTGGTGTAAGGTGAAATCTCAGGGTTGTTTTGATTTGCATTTTCCTAATGACTAATGAAGTTGAGAATTTTTTAAGATGCTTCTCTGCCATCCAAAGTTCTTCAGTTGAGAATTCTTTGTTTAACTTTGAATCCCATTTTTTAATAGGGTTGTTTGGTTTTCGGGAGTCTAACTTCTTGAGTTCTTTATATATATTGGATATTAGCCCTCTATCCGATGTAGGATTGGTGAAGATCTTTTCCCAATTTGTTGATTGCCGATTTGTCCTCTTGATGGTGTCCTTTGCCTTACATAAACTGTAAATTTATGAGATCCCATTTGTCAATTCTTGATCTTAGAGCATACGCTATAGGTGTTCTGTTCAGAAACTTTCTCCCTGTACCGATGTCCTCAAGGGTCTTCCCCAGTTTCTTTTCTGTTAGCTTCAGAGTGTCTGGCTTAATGTGGAGGTCCTTGATCCATTTGGATTTGAGCTTAGTACAGGCTGTAGGTCTGTGCTGAAAATCTGCAGCAACAGAACGCTGCTTAGTTTGATTATTGTGTTTGGTTTTTGGTTAGAGTTTTGATTGCTTTGAGTATTTGTCTTTGTTTTCATTTGTTATTATTTATTATCTTTTCGTTAGTGTAATTAATTTGCTGTTTTTCTACCTCTGTATATTGTATACACTGACTCCCCATTTTAAGATGGTATTGAATAAAATTAATGTATTCTTTTTTGTTGTTCATTATTTTACTTATTTATATTTCAAACGCCCCACCTTCCTGTAGGGTTTTTTTTATTCGATATATTTTTATTTACATTTCAAATTATTTCCCCTAGCAGTATGTTATAAGCTTTGCACAGAAGTCTAATTTTAATTTTAAAATAATCATATTGTTTAACTTTTTGTTCATTACTAAAGACTTTAAATACAAAACAATAAAACTGGAGCCTGGCCTTCTGTTCTAGGAGGGGGCCCGGCCCGAGCCCCTCCCAGTGAGAAGCCATAGAGCCAACCGGAGTACCTGGTTCCTAGATAATTCCGGAAGTGGCATCCTGAGGCACCTCTGCATATCATAGAGCTGGTATGGGTTGCTGTTAGGCATCCAGGAACTCCTCTGCCTAGAGTGGCAAGCTAGAGGGTGCCGACTGGGAGGGGGAGGATAGGGCAAGGTTGAAGTGGACTCTGGGGAAAGGTCACTTCCGGCCTGAGCACAGGTCTCCCTGATCCCGGGGTCTGAGAAGCCTCTACCACCACAGATGCCAGCCCTGCCGCAGCGGAGAACAGAGCTGTGTGAAGATCCCAGGGAAGTGGAGGGACCCAGACGTGGAGCTTCAGGAAGAAGCTTGGTCTCCGGGGCCACTGGACCCTGAGGACCAGCTGAAGGCCAGTCGTGACAACCCAGGTGAGGTAGCCTCGGTGGTCCCCCATTCAACCACACTGCTTTCCCACCAGGCCAGGGAACCATCATTTTTAACTCTGGAGTGCCTGGACTCTTGCTCCTTGCCCTCTTAGAGCCCCATATTCCCTCCTGTCTTAGAAGGAGAGGATGGTGTTCAGGACCCTAAGGGTAATTTCTTTTTTTTTAAATTTTATTTGATATGTTCTTTATATACATTTCAAATGATTTCCCCTTTCCTTAAAACCCTCTCACAGAAACTCCCATAAGCCCTGTTCTCTCCCCCTGTTCCCCAATCCACTCCTTCCTGATTCCCTGTCCTGGTATTCCCCTACTCTGCTGCATCTAGCCTTTCCAGGACCAGGGGACTCTCCTTACTTCTTCTTGGGCACCATTTGATATGTGAATTGTGTATTGGGTATTCTGAGCTTCTAGGTTAATATCTGCTTATCAGTGAGTGCATAACATGTGTGTTCTTTTGTGATTGGGTCACCTCACTCAGGATGACATTCTCCAGTTCTACCCACTATCCTAAGAATTTCATGAATTCATTGTTTTTAATAGCTGAGTAGTATTCCATAGTGTAAATATTCCATATTTTCTGGGTACTTTCAATAGGACCACCCAGATCCTTGGAGCCATCTTTTGCCTCATGTCCGCTGCTAGCTGTTGTTGAGCACCACTTCTGTGCCCCATATCCTACTCTGGTTCTAAGAGTTCCATTTCTGTTTTGTGGTTGTTGCTCACATGGGTGGGCCTCCAAACCCAGGGTCTGGAAGTGGCAATTTATGGGGAAAGGACAGGAAAGGGAATCTGAGGTCACATGGTAAGGTTTGGGAAGTGTGGGCTGAGCTAAATAAGAAATTACTGAAATTTAAGTGTTGGCAATATGGTTTCTGATTGTTTAATAAGGCATTATTGGGTTGAAAACCTCACCTGTGGGTGACACAGAGCCCAGGTGTGTTGTGTAAGACCCATTCTGTCCCACCAACACCTTCCTCCCTCTTCCTGGTGATTCTAGCCTGATGAAAATAAAGCTCATGAGAAGGAACGGGGTCCAAGGTGTATATGTGACACCTGGAGGAGACAGCATTGACTTCCTCTGTGATAATTAATTTGTGCTTACAAAAACAAACCAAAAGAGCCAAACCAGTGAAATGTTTGTATAATAATGTACAGAAAGCCACTATGTTCTTCCTCTGTATGACCAATTAAATCTTGTAACAATGACTTGAGACAAACAATACAAGGAGCTGTGTTTGGCAGGTGACAGTAGATTTTAAGATGCTGGACAGACAGCTTAAAAACCAGCAAGTTTCAGATTCAGTGAGAGACCTGGGCTCATGGGACTATATTACAGAAAGACAGAACAAAACCACATGTAAATACCTGGCTTCTCAACATACCCACCGTGCATATGTCTCTCTCTCTGTCTGTCTCTGTCTCTCTGTCTCTTTCTGTCTCTGTCTCTGTCTCTCTGTCTCTCTCTCTCTCTCACACACACACACCCACACACACACACACACACACATACACACACACTACAAAAATCATAAGTGAGCAGGAATGAATGAAGAGACCACAATGGTGGAGCAACAGTTGAATGTAGACTTTGAAATGCTGATGTTTCAACTGAGACTCAGGACTCTGCTATCCATCCCTTGAAGACTGAAAATGCTTAGGGAACACACATCTTAGACTATTTTGAGAGAGTTGGAGAAATTTTAGTCTTGAAGTCTCACAACTCTCACATCATCCCTCAGTCTGAGAGAAGCCTTTCATAGATTCCTGTTAATCTAGTTAGCTCTACTATGTAAGTTCTAGGAAATAACTCTAGCAACAGTGACATAAATCAGGACTGACAAGATGTTACTCAGGGTCTTTCAGTGTGAACCAGGATCTAGGCAGGGGAAAGCGACCATCTTGCAATGCAGGGAAAGGGGAGAGAAAGGATACAAGCATCCCTTCCACAAAACGAAAAATGCAATTATGCCCACTCATTTGGTAATTCCATGGGCTCTAATACTTGTAAATTGTTTCCTACCTGGGACCTCACACGACCTCTACATAGCAAATAGGCTAAAGACCTGACTTCATCAATCAAATTTCTGTTCTACTACAAGGGAGGCACTTCCATAGAACCCTTCTAGCATAATGGCATGTAGGTGTGTAATGTATGTCCAACCTATCTATTATAAGGAATTGCAGCTATTGGCCAAGCAGGAGGAACTGCTTGCCTATCTCCAGTGTCCTGCAATTGGTTAACTCCACAGAAATCTTGTAAATGATCAGAGAAATGAACAACTGGACAAGACATGGGAGAGTGCCTGGATAAGGTTCAGGATGGTTACATGGGCTTCACTGTGTTTATGGATAGACAAGAGAGCAACCTACCCCTGATGCTCATTCATCCTACCTGATGCTGCTTGGTACAGGAGTCACACAACTTCTCGCAGACTTTTATACACAGACTCTTTGCTTGTTGTACTCTTCCAGTGCAATCTGTTCCCATGGTAGTTGTCTGTTATCAGTCCACAACATCCTGACTTTGTGCTTGAGATGGTTAGATTCACAAAGGAGGTGGCAATTCCTGACCCTGGGCCACAAACAAAAACATCCACCTTACTCCTCCTCCTCTAAGTACCAACCCCCTTCATGGATCCTGATCCCCAGACAACTCGAGACTACAGTCTAGATTAGCCATGGAATATCACATAGAGGAAGGTAAAATCCAGAGAACAGTTACTTTCCCAAAGACTCAAGGTACTTCTGAAAACTCTGACACCAACAGGGACTCATATATCTTCCAGTCGAGAGCATGGTCCCCATGTGTGCTAATGTGTCCATGGTATTAAAAAACCACCTGTAGGTAGAGGGCAAACCATCTCTAGGAGAGGAGAAGAGACCCAACAGTTACACATTCTTTCTGTGTGTCTCATTGAAACTAGATGTATAAATCTACTTTCAGACCCCAAGGGGCTCAAGGATATCTCCATCATGGTGCAAACCTATTCTATGTCATGGATAGTGACTTGGAAAGGATAATGATTGGAGAGGCTCACAGAATCTTTACACTTGGTCAAAATGAGTCCAAGAGGTAAAACATCCTAGGGCCTTTCTTTGTAGGAGGCAGGCTTCCTATTAAAAGGCAAACAGTATATAACCTGAGCCCTCACTTTGGTTCATAGACAAGGATGGGTAGACATATTCTGTGCCTAGTGCTTGGGACATGACCGTGTTAGCCACTCACCAGTAGAATTGATTTTCATAGTCAGTTCCTTGCACTTGTACAAGCTCTCCCTGATCTCCTGTGGCATTTTCTTGAGATCAGTCATCACTTGATAGTGTTGCATTGTAAGCATGAAAGTCTCAAAAGTTGTTCCAGTGGGAGAGCATGACCCAAGGAGCAAATAATCCCGTGAACTAAGGATACAAGTATTATGTCAATTCAAGCTGAATTGTGGACTACAGCTGCCCACAAACACACTGGAACACACACACACACACACACACACACACACACACACATACACTGAAACACAATCAGAATGTCACATAATATTATGATGAGACATCATCTCAGAGTATCATGAACAAAATTTTAGAAAAGCAATGATGATCGGCAGCCAATCCAGACAGAGTTAGAGGCATCACATAAGACCATGCCCCTTTACCTGTCGACAGGACCAACTGTACCCAAAGCACCCCCAGGTCAATTACAACAGTGTTTTACCATAAACACACATTACCTAGCATCACCCACAAACCAACACCTGTCCAGGCTTCTTAAAATGCAAGATGAGAGCTCTCACACTACTCCCCTTATCACCAAACTCTGATTGATTCCACCTGCTCTGATTTACTTTTGGAAGAATCAAAAGGGCCTGTGACCACATCTCATTCCTATTTGAACTTTCTGTGTAGAAAATCCAATTGGCAAAAGGAATTTGGACATGAGGTGAGCCTGGAGTTGTAGCCTTCTGTGATAAGAGGATATCTGGGGTGAACAGAGAGGTATGAAGTTAGTCAGCAAAGCACTAGGCATGATGACTACTTGTTCAAATCCTTATTAGTGTAATGGACCAGGATTCCAGAGAGTCGTCTCTCTCATTTTGCATCTTCTGGAGGATCCCTTTGAGCTGGTTCAACCTCTTCATTCTCTGCTCCTCCTCATTGATGGTGGAGAGATATGATGATGCCTTCCCATCAGAACTTGTAGATAGATAAACACTAGGAAACTTATAGAGCTAATAGGACAGGGAATATTGAAACCATGCTTATTCCTGAACACAAGCCTGGGGAAGAGGAAATTCTAGAGGCACAAGAAATCTCAGAAAGATGAGGAAAATCATCTTTTAGCTGCACTCCTCAGCTATGTCCCTGTTCCCAACCATCATTAAACATCTACCTCACTCACTATTGCAGTCCCCTTAGCCATGAAATGCATAAGATGTCACAGGCAAGAAGATTGGAGGGCATTGTCAGCTCTTATCTGACAATGTAGTTAGTTGGTACTGCTTAGCACAAAAAAGACTGACAATAATCTCCAGCACCTAACATCTCCCACAAGCCAACACCTCTCCAGACTTCTAAAAATACATGATGCACGCTCAAATTCTACTACACCAACCCAGACTATGAATCAGGCCACATCATGTGTGTTCAAAATTAAAGTGTCTGAGACCTTGATTCATGAGCAGGGGAATATCCTGTCTGTCCTTGGTATCATATACTCATGTACCCTATAGGAAACTATTGAGGATGAAGTGCTCCAACACTTTATCCTGAGAGCAACATTTTGATATTCTCATAGAGCTTCCTCCTGTCATAATTTGTCCCTCAAGAGGAAATTAAGATATCTCAGCAAAAGAACTGCAGACTTGTCAATTCCTGGCTCTCTGAAAAACTAATCATCTGAAATTGTTGACTCTGGTTCTGCCATTGAGTAATATCAAGGATCCAGATCATAAGCCCTACCTACTCTTGGAAGGACAAGCTCCCTGACCCTTGCCCAGGACTCACTATGCCTTCCCCAGGACCATTTCTTCCTTCCTGTTTTCCAACATGACAGAAAGCCAGCCTACTGCAGCCTAGGTCTGGTCTCCCTCTGAAATATCCTGAGCAGCATGGACAGTATGCCAGCTTCTGAACCCAATGGGCTCTGAAGGAATACCCCATAGGCAGTTGGTCTCACCACAACACTGGTGACATAACAGAAGATTCTAGGGTTCTGCTGGATACAAGAGATTGTCCAGGGAAGTAACTACTGATGAAGTCATAGGGAAGTACCAGAGCCTACCTGCTAACCAGCTTGCCCCATATTGGCCAGTTTTTGAGGAGCCCTTTCCTGCAGTCTTTCTTTTGACCCTGGAGAGAGTCCTGGACACCTTCATGTTCCAAAGCTAAGGGCTTTCCTCTGCTTCATTACAAGTCAAGCAATTTGGATGGGAAGAGTTTGTTAGCGTCTAGGAATGGGCAGTTCATCTTTGTTAGGACCTAAAGCTCTAGGATTCTTGGATGAGGGAGATTCTTTTCCATTATAAATCTACTTCTGGGGTCTATTCATGTAACATACAGTCCAATTTACCTGCTTGCCTTGTTTCCCAGAGCCACAATCATTCCCCTGAACCTTCAATTTTATGAAAATTGGATTATTTATTAATTGTGCACATGCCTTGAGAGGAGACATATTTTCAATTTATACAGACATGTATTTTCCTGAAATGTTTGTTTTACAATCCCGTTTTTGCAAAGAATACTTCCTCATTCTTGGCAATATTGGAACTTAAGAACAAGGGAAGATCAAGTTGCAAAGTTTATGTCCCTTCTTCAAAAGATAAAATCTTAAGTAGTACCGTTCTCCAATACAACCAGACAAAGTAGGCATCTGTGAATAAATGTCAATAGGGACATTGGATGGCTGCTCTGTAGTCCTATTAGCTCTCCCTTCTCAAGTATCTACCTGTCTGAGTTCCAGTTCCAGGCCTGAGGCTCTTGGGGGACTATGATCCTCTATTCATAAGATAATCAAGACTGAATAGGATGGATAGGGCATGGAAAGGCCTCAGGTCCAGTGAAACCTCAATCTTAATGGGTCCATAATTTCAGGAGGGACTCCATTTGCCATTGTCATCTGTGGCTTCCACCTTCGTGACCTGAGTGTGCTGAATGCATGGTAAAATGTCACCTTACCTCTCAGATTCAAGAGTAAAAGGATCATGTAAATGTTCCTTTTCATCCTTAACAAATTGTGTTGTCTTTGACTACTACCTGCAGCTATATAATATGACTACAGCAAGGTTCAGAGGTATCTGGGGAGATGTTGGGGAAGTTGGAAGACTAGTCTGTATCTTGGCTAGTCAGATAAATAGCCTTCATAGAGAATTGGAGTACCTGGATAATGAAACAGAAATAGTTAAGAGTTTGGCTAAATGATGCTCTCTGAGCCTGGGAAGAAATGGGAGAGTCATTCCAAGCAAATATTATAGGGCTGAATCCTTCCCTATATTGGGTACAATAGACCCAAGGTAAGAAGCAGGCCCCTCCCCCATTCCTGAACTCTCCTGAGAGTTTTGTAGTGTTTCTATTAATAGACGTTTATTTATTTGCACTGGGCCAGAGCTCTGAGAACTAAATGTACAATGAAGGTTCCCATCTATTCAGAAGTCATTCACTGTATATTGACAAGTTTTTACTGGGAATATTCTGCCATTTTCTGACACGATTCCAAGGGTGTGGTAAAATTATTGGTCGAGTACCTGGAAGAGCTTTTGAGCTACTCTTTTTGCATTTTCAGATTAGAGCATAAAACTTCTACCCACCCAGAGAGGGTGTCATTAAAAACAGATGTGTACTCATATCCTCCCCTAGCAGGCCAGATATTAGTGAAGTCAGGTTTCCACAACTGACCATAGTTTTGGCCCCTCATATGTGCCCACTTCTGAGAGAAGTATCTCTGTTTACATTTATTTTACTCTAAATCTGGCATAATGCTTAGATAAATCTGACTTGGAGGTCAAGTCTAGTTATAACATTCTTTGTTCTGAGCAACTCAGAAAGTATTATGGACCCCAGTCATGTAGCCTGGTGAAGGTTAGTTACCAGAGCTTCGCCAATATTTTCTGGTAGAGTGATCCTGCCCTCAGTGTCCACCACCATCCTTTGGGTTCAGCTACCCTTTGAATATTTTTACATCCCCTATTTCCCCTTGGTTATACTATGGAGTCTCAGGGGGCAGCGGGTCACAATATGTTACCAGAATGTTAGTAGACCACAGTGTTGTTTGGCTCAAATTTTGGGCAGGCTAGTCAGTGCCCTGGTTACTTCTGAGCTCAAGGGAGTCATTAAGATTATGTCCCCAGCATTTAAATCAAGAAATTCATGGAAGAAGGCAAATAGTTCCTGGGAGATACAGGAATTCCTCTTTGTTTTTTTCTTTTTTTCTTTTTTTTTTTTTTTAAATTGAGTATCTTCTTCATTTACATTGCCAATGGTAAAACCGTTCCAAATTTCCCCCCTCACAAAAGCCCACCTACCCGAAGATTCCCAACCCCTCTTCCCACCCCCTGCCTCCATGTATATGCCCCTCTACCCAACACACTCCCACCTCCCCATCCCATCTGTTTCCCTTTATTGGGGCCTCTATTGAGCCTTTACCTGACCGAAGACCACTCTTCCCACTGATGCCCAAGAAGGCATTCCTCTACCACATTTTTGGCTGGAACCATGTGTACCCCTTTGTTCATGGTTCAGTCCCTGGAAGTCTTTGGCTATCCTGGTATCTGAAGTCATTGTTCTTCCCATGGGGCTGTAAACCCCTTCAGCTCCTCTGGACCATCCTTCAGATCCTCTCTTGGGGACCCCATACCCAGTGCAATAGTTCGTTGCTAGTTTCTGTCTCTATTTGTAGGGCTCTGGCAGCGCCCCCCCCCCCCCGTAGATGGTCATGACATGCTCCTTTTGGTACATGCTTCTTGTCGTAGTGTCAGGGTTTGGTGACTGTTTATAGGATGAATACCCAGGTAGGGCAGTCTCTGGGGGGGGGGGGGCTTTAGTTCAGACTCTGCTCCACACATTGCCTCCCTTATTGCTCCTGTGAGTATTATGTTCCCTTTCTCAGAGGAACCATAGCACCCTCACTTAAGTCCTCCTTCTTCTTGAGCTTCCTGTGCTGCGTGTATTGTAAATTGTTTATTTTGAGCTTTTGGACTAGCATCTGCTTATTAGTGAGTGTGTACCATGTGCATTCTTATGTGACTGTGTTGCCTTGGTCAGGATGGCACTTTCTAGTTCCATCCATTTGCCTAAGATTTTTATGAATTCATTGTTTTTAATAGCTGAATAGTACCCCATTGTGTATATATACCACAGTATCTGTATCCATTCCTCTGTTTAGGGACATCTTGTTTCTTTCCATCTTCTGGCTATTATAAATAAGGCAGCTATGAACTTAGTGGTGCATGTGTCCTTATTACATGTAGGAGTACCTTCTGGGTATATGTCCAGGAGTGGTATAGCTGGATCCACAGGTAGTACTATTTCTAATTTTCTGAGGAATTGCCAACCTGTTTTCCAGAGTGGTTTTACCAGCTTGCAATGCCACCAATAATGGAGAAGTGTTCCTCTTTCCCCACATCCTTTACAGCATCTGCTGTCCCCTGAGTCCTTCATCTTCGTCATTCTGACTGGTGTAAGGTAGAATCTGAGTATTGTTTTGATTTGTATTTCCCTGATAACTAAGGATGCTGAACATTTCTTTAGGAGCTTTAGAGCCATTTTTGTTTCCTCAGTTGAGAATTCCCTGTATAGCTCTGTACCCCACTTTTAATAGAGTTATTTGATTCTCTAGAGACTAATTTCTTGAGTTCTTTGTATATGTTGGATATTAGCCCTCTATCAGATGTAGGGTTAGTAAACATCTTTTCCCGATTTGCTGGTTGCCGTTTTGTCCTATCGACTGTGTCCTTTGCCTTACAGAAGCTTTGAAGTTTTATGAGGTCCCATTTGTCGAATCTTGCTCTTAGAGCATAAGCCATTCTCCCAGCAGTGATGAGCCCTCCTCTGTAGATCATAACATTCACATGTGCAGTAACTTATGCATAGTGACTTTCCTAGTATGTGATAATGGGTCTTTTTTTTCAACATTCATTTGGTGTATAAGTCTTGGGTCCAAAGCATTTACTTCAGTTACCATAACTGCTGAAGCCCAGTGTACCTGGTTCCATGTTTAATGAAGATGTCCCTATCCATGTAGAGCATTTCATCAGAATCTTTCAGGGGTTGTAGTAGTGTTCATTAGGTTTAGACTGATCTCTTTCATCAGGTTTGTTTCCTCATGCTATTATTGATGAACTTCTGTGGTCATCATCTGGCAAGATGATAGCAGTATTGATGAGAGTGGGTTTTTCAAACCAGATTCCAGGATGGTTCAGTGCAGGACCTGCTATTGTTTCACACATGCATTGAACATCCAGGGTTCTGGTGTTCCTTTGAGAAGGACCTCAACTGCATGGGGTGATGTAAGTATCAAATGCTGACCCAGAGTTAACTTTTATGCTTCTTTCACTAGAATACTCATACCCACCACAGCTCTTACACATGTGGACCAGCCTGGGGATAAAGAATTCAATACACTGGATAGATCTATTACACTGTGATTCTATGGACCTAATATGTGTAGTTCCATGCCCTTTGCAGTAACTTTTGTTTCATTGATCTATAGATAACAAGGCTTGGAGGCATCTGGAAGTGATAGGGTTGGATCAAAAACACCTGTCTTTAAAGTCTCTAACATGATTTGTGCAGACTCATTCCAGATTAGAGACTCAATGATCTCATTTGTTGTCTGGCTTTTTGGTTAGGAGGTTTATTAGTAACTGCTATTTCCAAACGGGTTATGGGACTGTTTAGAAAGTTTACCTCATCTTGATTTAACTTTGGTATGTGGTAGTGAGCTGGAGAGATGGCTTAGCAGTTCAGAGCCATCTCCCTTGGCTGCTCTTCCAAAGCTCCACAGTTCAACCCCAGCAACCTCATGGTGGCTCACAACCACCTATAAGGGGATCTGATGCCCTCTTGTGGCATGTGGGTGTATATACAGCAGAGCACTCATACAGTTAAAAAATAGTTAAATAAATCAGAATCATCCATTTCATCTAGATTTTCCAGATTTGTTGAGCATAGGCTTTTCTTATGAGACAAGCCATGTTTTTTCTTGTTCTGTGAAATCTTTATTATGAAAATTCACTTAAATATTTTGGAACTATTTTAAGTGACTTGGTAGCAATCTTTGTCTTGAATGGGAGGCCAAGGGTCCTGAAGCTAGGGTATCATTGGGCAGGGATTTAGGACTACCTTGAATCCAAGTATGCCTTCCACCTGTGGAACGCCATCTTGGCCCAGCAATGAACACCAGGCTGTTCACTGCAGACTGGATGCTGTCACATCCCCCATAGTACCTCCACTGTTTACTGTGGTAGCCAGAAGACCAGAAGTGTTGTCACCTCTGGAGCAGGGCCCTTCCTCTTGGTCAGGGTGAATTCAAGGAGGGGCTTTTTGGCTGCAGTGTACCAAAGAAGATGTTGTAGGTCTCTTCTAAGGACTTAAATATCTGACTGAGCAGCACTATTGGCAAGATCCTCTATGGTCATAGTTAGAATTTGAACCAGGTAGAGGCTCTTTCCAAAACATGCCTCTTGTGGGGAGTGACTTGGAGGCCCTGTCTCTTACATTCTGCCTCAGCCCAGTTCAAGTCAGCCTCAAAGACCACAGACTCCTTGGTATTGAGGGCATCCCTGGTCACAATGATCTCCAGTGTCTGACTGTCAATTTCACCAAAGCATTCAGACCTCAGGGCCATTTCAGCCTGTGCATCAATGACTTCCCAGGATTTCTAGGTCAGTTCAGGATCCTCAAATCGTCTTCTCTGAGACAGCAGGACACAAGTATTCTTGGCTTCCAGATTTATTTCCAGAAAGTTGATGTAGACTTGGCTAGGGCAGTCACAATGGACTTCTTACCAGCATACAAATTGGCAAGCACTGTGTCTGCCTCTAGATCAATGTCATTGCTGTACATTTGCTTTAGCAAAACCAAGAAAGCAGCAGGCTCCACACCATGATTGTTGAATTCTGACTTGACTTCTGCAAGATCCCATAGAACAAGTCATAGAAGACTGAGCTGCAGACAGCCAAGACATACTCTAGTGCAGCATAGGATGGAAGGACTGCCAATTGGGACTCTCAGTGTTGTGGTCTAACAAGGGCAGCAGCAGGGCGGGTGTCAGGCCAGGGTAGTAGCAGAGACCTTCCTGCTCTCAGCCATGCTAGTCACATTGCTGTTGGAGATGTGGGTAGCAGTAGCTGTGGACACACTGACAGGCAGGTACAGTTCCACAGCCATCTTCCCTCCTGCAGAGGCCAGCCCCTCACAGGTCTGTGTTGTGCCCTGTGCATTCCCCCCAAGATGGACCTGGGAAAGGACTCTGTGAGCACCAGCAGGGAGGTTAGGAACTGTGCCCCAGTCCATACAGGCAGGACACCAGCAGCAGCATGGGGCCAGGTCAGCTCTGCTGCAAGGGATGCCCTCCCACTGGCACCAACCTCTGCCCACCCCACCAGAAAGCCCACAGCCTGGCAACAGGGGGCTCAGTTCAGCCCATCCAGCTATGTTTTTATTTTCCTCAGTTTCTGCAGTTATGTCTCCCTTCTGATTGTGTTAATTTGAGAACTGTCGCTGTGTCCTTTAGTTACTTTGGCTAAGGGTTTTTCTATCTTATTGATTTTTTTTCTCTGAAAGAACCATGCTTTTTTTGTTGTTGTTGTTTGTGTATTTTTCCTTGGTATCTTCCTTTTTGTTTCATTTTAGTTGATTTAAGCCCTAAGTGTGTGCATTACCTGCCATCTACTCCTCTTAAATGTGTTTGCTTCATTTCATTCTACAAATTTCAGGTGTGGATAATCATGTAAGTCCTTTCCATATTGATTGTGTTGTCTTTGACTACCACCTCCAGCCATGTACAATCACTGCAACAATGTTCAAACGTGTCTGTGGAGATGTTGGGGAAGTCAGAAGTCCAGTCTACCTCTCAGATAGTCAGATTAATAGACTTTATGGAGAACTGGAGGGCCTTGAAGATGAACAAGAAATAGAGATTGGCTAACTGATGATCTCTGAGCCTGGGAAGGAATGGGAGAGGCATTCCAAACAAATACTGTAGGGATGAATTCCTCCATGTATTGGATATAATGGGTCCCAAGTAAGAAGGAAGTCCATCCACCCTTCTCTGAACTCTCCAGAGAGATTATAGTTTTTCCACTCATGAACTTTTCTTTATTTGCCTGGGAACAGGAATCTGATATCTGTGTGCACAATGAAGGTTCCATCTATTTATAAGTTATTCACTGGTAATTGACAAGTTTGGGCTATGAAACATCAACTGTTGTCTGACAGAATGCCAAGGGAGTGGTAAAATTGTGGTTCCTGTACCTAAAATTGGTTTTGAGCATTTTCAGACTAGTGGATAGAACTTTTAGTCAACCAGAGAAAGTATCCTCTGCTGCCAGGCCATATATCAGTGAAGTCAATTTCCTACATTTAACTTCATCTCTGGCCCCTCATATGTACCCAATTCTGGGAGAAGTATCTCTCTTTACATTTTTTTACTATAAATCTGACATACTGTGTAAAGAAATCAGGCCAGGATGAGAAGTCTAGATATAACATACTTTGTTCTGAGCATCTGTGAAACTATTGTGGACCCCAGTCAGATAGCCTGGTGAAGGTTAGTTACCAGAGTCCCGCCAATGTTTTCTAGCAGAGTGATCCTTCTCTCCAGTGTCCAACAGCATCCTTTGGGTTCAACTACCCATTGACTATTTTTACATCTCAGTTACACTCTGGAGTCTCAGGCAACAGTGGGTCACAATATGTCACCAGAATGTCAGTGAACCCACTGTTCTTTGGTCCAATTGTTGGACAGCTAAGTCAGTGAGCTGGTTACCTCTGGTGTCAAGGGAGTCATTACGTTGATGTCTTCAGCATTGGAACCAAGAAGCTTGTGGAGGAATGCAAGTAGTTTCCAGTAGAGTCAAGAATTCCTCTTCGTTTCCATTGTGCTTTCTGCTAGAAGTGATGAGCCCTTCTTCTCTGTAGATTATAGCATTCACCTGTGCAGTAACTGAAGCATAGTGACTTGTGGTATGCAATAACAGGTCTTCTTTTTCACTATGCATTTGGAATATAAGTCTTGGGTCCAAATCATTTCACTTTCAATAACTGCTGAAGACCTGTGTACATGGTTCCACATTTAATGAAGATGTTCCCATCCATGTAGAGCATTGCATCAGAATCTTTTATGTGATGCAGTTGTGTCTCTTAGATCTAGACTGATGCTTTTCATCTTGTTTGTTTCCTCATACAATTCTTGATGAACTTCTGTGGGTCATCATCTGGCAAGATGGTAGCTGGATTGATGACAGTGGGTTTTTCGAAACAAGACTCCAGGACCTTCTATTGTTTCACACATGCAATGAACAGCCAGGGTTCTTGTGTTCCTTTGAGAAGAATCTCAACTGCATGGGTTGATGTAAGTATAAGATGCTGACCCAGAGTTCACTTCTCTGCTTCTTTCACTAGAATGCTGGTAGCCATCCCAGCTCTTAGACAAGTGGACCAGCTTGAGGATGTAGGATCCAATAGCCTGGATAAGTTTACTACATAGTGATTCCATGGTCCTAATATGTCTGGTCCCACACCGTTTTTAGTAACTTTTGTTTCATGAATGTGTAGATGACAAGCCTGGAATGCATTTGTAAGTACTAGGGTTGGATCCAAAATTACCTGTCTTTAAAGTCTCAAACATGATATGTGTGGAGTCATTCCAAATTAGAGAACAATTCCCTCATTTGTGCTGGTGTTTTTTTTTTTTTTTTTTTTTTGTTGTTGTTGTTTGGACCTTATTTTTTATTTTCTATATTTTTTGTTTATATTTCAAATGATTTCCCCTTTCCTGGTTGCCCCCTCCCCATAAGTCACATAACCCTCTTCCATCTGCCCATTCCCCAATCATCCACCTCCCTTTTCTCTGTCTTGGTTATCCCCTACAATGGTGCATCAAGCCTTTCCAGGACTAGGACCCTCCTCTTCCTTCTTCTTAGGAATCATTTGATATGTTAATTGTGTCTTGAGTATTCAGAGCTTCTTGGCTAATATCCACTTATCAGTGATTACATTCCATGTGTATTCTTTTGTGATTGGGTTACCTCACTTAGGATGATATTTTCCAATTCCAAACATTTGCCTAAAAATTTCACTAATTCATTGTTTTTAATTGCTGAGTAGTGTAAATTGTGTAAATATACGAAATTTTCTGTATCCATTCCTCCATTGAGGGACCTCTGGTTTCTTTCCGGCTTCTGGCTACTATAAATAAGACTGCTATGAACATAGTGGAGCATGTGTCCTTACTGCATGCAGGGAATCCTCTGGGTATATGCCCGGAAGTGGTATAGCAGGGTCCTGTGGAAGTGTCATGCCCATTTTTCTGAGGCACCACCAGACTGATTTCCAAAGTGGCTGTACCAACTTGGATGTTTTTAATGACTACTATTTCTATAGGGGTTTTGGAACCATTTAGATAGTTTACCTTATCTTGATTTAACTGTGGTATGTGGCTTTGGGCTGGAATGACAACTCAGCAAGTAGGACTCTTGGCTGCTCCTCCAGAGGTCCTGAATTCAATTCCTGAACACCCACAAGGGGGCACACAACAATCTCTAAGGGGATCTTATGCCCCCTTCTGGTATGTTGGTGTATATGCAGCAGAGCATTCATCCACATAAAAACAATAAATGAAAGATTCCTTTTGACCTAGATTTTCTGGAATTGGTTAGCATAGGCTTTTCTTGTAAGACAGGATAACCTTTTTATTTCCTCAGTTTCTGTTTTTATGTCTCCCTTTTAATTTCTGATTTTGTTAATTTGGGTACTCTGTGGCTTTTAGTTGGTTTGGCTAAGGGTTTATCTATCTTGTTGATATTTTTTTTTATTTTTTCTATCTTGTATTTTGCTTCATTTTTGTTGACATAAGTCCTGAGTTTGAGTATTTCCAGACATAATTCTCTTAAATATGTTTGCTTGTTTTCATTCTAGACATTTATCGTGTGCTTTTAAGATGCTGGTATAAGATCTATAAGATGACTCCAAATCCTTTTATTTATTCATTTATTTATTTTGCCTATCACCAACTTACTCTTTTTGTCTTTAATTGGATATTTTATTTATGTACATTTCAAATCTTAAGCTCTTTACAGCTTTTTCCTCTGCAAACCTACTATCCCATCACCAGTTATACGACTTCTATGAGGGTTCACCTGCCACCCACTTCCCCACTCCTGATTAACTGCCCTAGCATTCTGCTACATTGGTGCATAAAGCCTTCACAGGACCATGGGTTCCTCTGTCATGGATGCCAAATAAAGTCCCGTAAGCCCTTTCCCTCCATCTTAATTCTCTACTGGGCTCACTGTGGGTTGCCAGGAAACATAGGCATCTGTATTTGTAAGGATGTAGCAGAGCATCTTAGGAGATATCTGTATCAGTCTACTGTCAGCAAGCACTTCTTGACATCCACAATAGTGTCTGGATTTGGTGTCTGCATGTGGGATGGATCCCCAGGTGGGGCAGTCTCTGGATGGCCTTTCCTTCAGTCTCTGCTCCATTCTTTATGCCTGGATTTTCTTTAAATAGGGGCAATTGTGGGTTACAGTTTCGGAAATGGGTGGGTGGCCCTTTCCCTCAACTGGGAGACCATGCCTAATCTCTGGATATGGTCTCCAAGGTTCTCCCTCCCCTTTGTTATGCATGTCAGCTAATGTCATCCCTCTGGGGTCCTGGGATGCATTTCCTTTCCTGGAATCTGGGACTTTTTGGTTGCTAACCCCATTCCCCAAGGCACTGAGGCTGCTGTTACACTTGAGGCAGTGGGGTTCAGAATTGAGGCTTCCTTTTGGTAAATGTTTCCTATGATGAGTATGAAGTATCCTTCCCCATCTCTTTTGATAACTTTTGGTTGAAAGTCTACTTTCTTGGACATGACAATGGTTTCTCCAACTTGGTTCTTGGGATTATTTGCTTCAATATTTTTTGTGGCACTTTATTCTAAAGTAGTGTCCTTCTTTGTCACTGATTTATGTTTCTTGTCTACAGAACAATGCTGAATACTATTTCTGTTTTCCGTTTCTTAGCCTATATCTTTTTATTGGGGAATTGAACCCCTGGATGTTGAGGGATATTGAAGAGAGATTATTGTTAATTCCAGTCATTTCTGTTATCATGGTGGTATGGTGAATGAGAGAGATTCTCTTCTTTAGGAGTTCTTGTGAGATGATTCACTTCTTGCATTTTCTTGGGTACAATTACACTACTTTGTTGGAATTTTTCTTCTAGTATCCATTGTAGTGATGCATTGGTAGAAAGAAATTGTTTAAATTTGGTTTTGTGGCAGAATATCTTGGTATCTCTATCTCTGAGGATAGAGAGTTTCACTTTGTATAGTAGCCAAGACTGGCATTTGTGTTTTCTTAGGGTTTGCAGGAAATTTTTTCAGGTTCTTCTGGATTTTATCATCTATGGTGAGAATTTTGGTGTAATCCTCATATGTCTGACTTTATAAGTTATTTGACCTTTTTCCCTTAGAGTTTGTAATATTTTCTTTCTTTTGTTTGTACATTTACTCTTTTGATTATTGTGTGACAGGATGATGTTTGTACAGGTCCAATTGATTTGGTATGTTGTAGCCTCCTTGGATATTCATGGCTGTCTCTGTTTTTAGGTTAAGGAAGTTTTCTTCTATTCTTTTGTTGAAGATGTTTTCTACACCTTTGAACTGGTAAACTTCACCCTTTTCTATTTCTGTTATTCTTATGGTTGACCTTTCCTTGTATCATGAATGTTCTGGATGTTATGGATTAGGAATTTTTACCCTTTGTATTTACTTTGATTGACTTTTCAATATCATCTATGGTATCTCCTGTGCCTGAGATTCTCATTTCTATCTCTAGTATTGTATTGGTGATGCTTGCATCTGTAGCCCCTGATCTCCTTTTTATATTGTCCATCTCCAGGGATTCCCCATTTCTAGTCATTTTAATGTTCTTTTATCTTTTTTATTGGTTATCTTCTTTATTTACAATTCAGATATTATCCCCTTTCACCCTTTCTCCTCCACAAACCAATATCAATTCCACACTGACATGTCACTATGAGGATGCTTCCTCAAACCCTCACCCACTCCTGCCTCTGTGCCTAGCATTTCCCTACAATGGGTAATCAGTCCTACACAGTACCAAAGACCTCCTCTCCTACTGCTGCCAAATAAGGCAAACCTCTGCTGCATATTCAACTGGAGCTATGGATCCCACCATGTGTACTCTTCGGTTGGTCGTTTGTGAGATGATTCATTTCTTGAGTTAGATATTGGGTCCCAACCTGGTTTCTTTGAGAAAATCAACAAGATAGATAAACCCTTAGCCAGACTAACCAAAGGGCACAGAGACAGGATCCAGATTAACAAACTTAGAAATGAAAAGGGAGATATAACAACAGAAACTGAGGAAATTCAAAAAATCATTAGATCCTACTATAAAAGCCTATACTCAACACAACTGGAGAATCTGGAGGAAATGGATAGTTTCCTAGACAGATATCCGACACCAAAACTAAATCAGGATCAAATAGATCAACTAAACAGTCCCATAACACCTGAAGAAATAAAAAGGGTCATAGAAAGTCTCCCAACCAAAAAAAGCACAGGACCAGATGGCTTCAGTGCAGAGTTCTATCAGACCTTCATAGAAGACCTAACACCAATACTCTTCAAACTTTTCCACCAAATAAAAACAGAAGGAACTCTACCCAACTCGTTCTATGAAGCCACAATTGCACTGATACAAAAACCACACAAAGATCCAACAAAGAAAGAGAACTTCAGGCCAATTTCTTTTATGAATATTGATGCAAAAATACTGAATAAAATTCTTGCCAACCAAATCCAAGAACACATCAAAACGATCATCCACCATGATCAAGTAGGCTTCATCCCAGGGATGCAGGGATGGTTCAATATAAGGAAATCCATCAATGCTATCCACTACATAAACAAACTCAAAGAAAAAAACCATATAATCATCTCATTAGATGCAGAAAAAGCATTTGACAAAATCCAGCATCCTTTCATGCTAAAAGTATTGGAAAGAACAGGAATTCAAGGCCCATACCTAAACATTGTTAAAGCAATATACGGCAAACCAGTAGCCAACATCAAACTAAATGGAGAGAAACTTGAAGCAATCCCACTAAAATCAGGGACTAGACAAGGCTGTCCTCTCTCTCCATATCTTTTCAATATAGTACTTGAAGTTCTAGCTAGAGCAATTAGACAACAAAAGGAGATCAAGGGGATACAATTTGGAAAGGAAGAAGTCAAATTATCACTATTTGCAGATGACATGATAGTCTATTAAGTGACCCGAAAACCTCCACCAGAGAATTCCTACAGCTGATAAACAACTTCAGCAAAGTGGCTGGTTATAAAATCAACTCAAGCAAATCAGTTGCCTTCCTATACTCAAAGGATAAGCAGGCTGAGAAAGAAGTTAGGGAAATGACACCCTTCAAAATAGCCACAAACAATATAAAGTATCTTGGTGTGACTCTAACCAAACAAGTGAAAGATCTATATGAAAAGAACTTCAGGTCTCTAAAGAAGGAAATCGAAGAAGACCTCAGAAAATGGAAAAATCTGCCATGCTCGTGGATTGGCAGGATTAATATAGTTAAAATGGCCATCTTGCCAAAAGCGATCTACAGATTCAATGCAATCCCCATCAAAATCCCAACTCAATTCTTCACAGAGTTAGAGAAAGCAATTCTCAAATTCATCTGGAATAACAAGAAACCCAGGATAGCTAAAACTATTCTCAACAACAAAAGAAATTCTGGGAAAATCAGTATCCCTGACTTCAAGCAATACTACAGAGCAATAGTGTTAAAAACTGTATGGTATTGGCACAGTGTCAGTCAAGTGGACCAATGGAATAGAATTGAAGATCCAGAAATGCATCCACACACCTATGGTCACTTGATCTTCGACAAAGAAGTCAAAAAGATCCAGTGGAAAAAAGATAGCCTTTTCAGCAAATGGTGCTGGATCAATTGGAGGTCAGCATGCAGAAGAATGCGAATTGATCCATTCTTATCTCCATGTACTAAACTTCACCCCAAGTGGATCAAGGATCTCCATGTAAAACCAGACACACTGAAACTAATAGAAAAGAAACTGGGGAAGACCGTTGAGGACATGGGCACGGGGGAAAAGTTCCTGAATAGAACACCAAAAGCTTATGCTCTAAGATCAAGAATTGACAAATGGGACCTCATAAAATTACAAAGTTTCTGTAAAGCAAAGGACACTGTTAAAAGGACAAAACAGTAACCATTCAATTGGGAAAGGATATTCACCAACCCCACATCTTATAGAGGGCTAATATCCAATATATACAAAGAACTCAAGAAGTTAGACCCCAGGGAACCAAATAACCCTATTAAAAAATGGGGTACAGATCTTAACAAAGAATTTTCACCTGAAGAAATTCGGATGGCCGAGAGGCACCTTAAGAAGTGCTCAATAGGGGATATGAACTTCTGGGCGGCGGCAGTGGCGGCAGTGCAGCAGTGGCTGGTCCAGCTGAAGGGCCATCAGCAGTGGAACCAAGGCGACACAGGGTCCAGTTAGGCCCTGCGCCCACGACCACTGACCTTCTCTAGCCAGCCAGGCTGCAAGCAGCTGCGGACTTGCGGTGCCTTTTGCAGCACGGAAGCCACTTCAGAACTCGGCCTCCCGCCAGTCAGGAGAGGCTCACCTCCATCTTGGTTTCGGACTCCAGAGAGATCGGACAGACTGAGGTACACAAACATAACCAGAGGCCAACATCGTGGGGGTCTGAGCCCGACAAGCCTTGGCATGCACCCACGCTCTGGGCTGTTCAGGGGGCCATGGTGTGCCAACTCAGCCAGGAGGTTTTTTTGGCCTGGCCAGCGCGCGCGCCGCCATTTTGCCTACAGGACCCAGAGAGCTCGGGAGGGCAGAGATGGCTAACAAGCATAGCCTGAAGCTAACAAAGCGGGGGTCTAGGCCCCAACAGGCCCTGGACTGACCCCAAGAACTGGGTGGATTGGTGGGCCATCTGTATGTCAACCCGCCCAGGAGGTTGTTAGCCCAGCAGATTCTCCCAGCGCTTTCGGGGAACACGAGCGCGCACGCCCGCCATCCTGGTCACCTGGCGGACCCGTTGACAGTCATAGCCGGAGGGGAACTTTGCTCGGACCTTGGCCTCCCAGGCTTTTGCATGGACCCAGGGCCTGGTCGGCCAGGCTAACCTTTTGGCTCCAGCCCGGTTGGGGGATCAGCTGCCCAGCGGAGTGATCAGCACGCAGGTGAGGTCCCTGCAGCGTACACCTTCTGCGCTCCCTGGGGGTGCACACGGGCTCCATCTGGTTCACAGACACAGTCTGGGGCAAAGCACACTAGAGCTGCAAGGGCACCCAAGAACACATCAGCAGGCCAGCGGGGAGAAGTAGGTGTGCTCCAGAGATTCCAGCAAATCAGGGTGATATTTTCAACTTCCAAACATTTGCCTACGAATTTCATGAAGTCATTGCTTTTAATGGCTGATACTACTCCATTGTATAACATATCACATTTTCTCTATCCACCCCTCTGTTGAGGAAGATATTGAGGGATCTATTCCTCTATTGAGGGTGTTGTTCAGCTTCTGCTTATTATGAATAAAGCTGCTATGAACATTGTTGGTCATGTAACCTTGTTATATATTAGAGCATCTTTGGAGTATATGCACCGTGGTAGGTATAACTGGGTGTTGAGGTAGAACTATTTCCAAAATTCTCAGAAACTACCAGATTGACTTCCAAAGTGATTTTTCCAGGTTTCATTCCCAATATCAATGGGGGAATGTTTCTCTTTTCCCACACCTGAGTTTTTGATCTTAGCCATGCTGCCTGTAATGGTGGAATCTCAGGGTCATTTTGATTTGCATTTCCCTGATTAGGATGATGTTAAACATTTCTTTAAGTAATTCTAAGACATTCAAGATTCCTCAGTTGAGATTTCTCTTTTTAGCTCTGTACCCCATTCATTAATGGTGTTATTTGGTTCTCTGGAGTCTAACTTCTTGAGTTCTTTGTATATTTTGGATGTTAGCCTTCTATAGGATGTAGGGTTGGTAAAAGTCTTTTCCCTATCTGTGGATTGCCAATATGTACTATTGACAGTGTCCTTTGTCTTGCAAAAACTTTTCAATCCTAAGGGGTTCCATTTGTCAATAGTTGATCTTAGAGCATTAGCCATTGGTGTTAGGTACAGGAACTTACCTCCTGTGCCAATGTGTTCAGGGTTCTTTTTCACTTTGCCTTGTATTACATTCAGAATATCTGGTTTTATGTGGAGTTCCTTGATCCACTTGGACTTGAGCTTTGTCCAAGAGATAAGAATGATCAATTTTGGGGCTGGAGAAATGGCTCAGCAGTTAAGAGCACTGACACCTCTTCCGAAGGTCCTGAGTTCAAATCCTGGCAACCACATGGTGGCTCACAACCATCCATAATGAGATCTGATGCCCTCTACTGGTGTTGTCTGAAGACAGCCACAGCGTACTCATATACATTAAATAAATGTTAAAAAAAAAAAAAAGAATGATCAATTTGACTTCTACATGCAGACTGCCAGTTGAAACAGGACGATTTGTTGAAAATGCTGTCCTTTTTCCACCAGATGGATTTAGCTCGTTTGTGAAAGATCAAGTGATCATATGTGTGTAGGTTCATTTCTAGGCCTTCAGTTCTATTCCATTGATCTCCTAACCTCTCTCTGTCCCAATACCATGCCATTTTCACTATTGCTCTGTAGTGTATCTTGAGATCAGTGATGTGGGTTCCCTGATATGTTCTTTTATTGCTGGGATTGGTTTTTGCTAGCCTTGGTTTTATGTTATTCCAGATCAATTTGAGAATTGTTCTTTCTGTCTCTGTGAAGAATTGAGTTAGAATTTCGATGAGAATTGCACTGAATCTGCAGATTGCTTTGGTAAGATGGACATTTTTACTATATCCATCCTGATGATCAATGAGCATGAGAGGTCTTCCCATCTTTTAAGGTCTTCTTCGATTTCTTTGTTCAGAGACGTGAAAGTCTTGTCATTCAGCTATTTCTCTTGCTTTGTTAAAGTCATACCAAGATATTTTATATTATTTTTGACTATTGTCAAGGTTGTAGTTTTCCTAATTTTTTTCCTTCAGCCCAATTATTCTCTGAGTAGAGGAAAGGTACTAGTTTGTCTGAGTTGATTTTATATCAGTCCAATTTGCTAAGGTTGTGTATCAGCTGTAGGAATTTGTTCCTGGATTTTTAGGGTCACTTAGGTATGATATTATATAATCCTCAAATAGTAGTATCTTGATTTCCTCCCTTCCAATTTGTATCCCTTTTATCTTCTCTTCTTGCCTTATTGGTCAAATTAGACACTGAGTACTATATTGAACAGACAGGAGTAGATTGAGCCTCCTTGTCTTTTCTCTGATTATAATGGGATTGCATCAAATTTCTCTCCTTTTAGATTGATGTTGGCTACTGTTTTGCTGCATGGAGCTTTTCTTATATTTAAGAACTGACCTTGAATTAGTGATCTTTCCAACACTTATAACAAGAAGGGAGGGATATTATATTTTTGAAAGTATTTTTCAGCATCTAATGGAATGATCAAGTGATATTTTTTTAGTTTGATTATATAGTGGATTATGTTTATGGATGTCCATCCACATATTGAACCATTCCTGCATCCCTAGGTGATACCTATTGGATCATGGTGAATGATCATTTTGATGCATTCTTAGATTTCGGTTCTGAGACTTTTATTGAGTATATTTGCATAGACATTATTTGTGGCTTATATATCCTCAGCCCAGTGAGTAGCACTATTAGAAGGTGTGACCCTGTTGGACTTGATTTGTCACTGTGGGTGTGGGCAAGACCCTTTTCCTAGCTGCCCGGAAGTTAGTCTTCCATTAGTAACCTTCAGATGAAGATGTAGCACTCTCAACTTCTCCTGTATCATGCATTTCTAGGTACTGCCATGTACCTGCCTTGATGATATTGCACTGAACCTCTGATCCTATAAGTCATGCCCAATTAAATGTTGTCCTTTAAAAGACTTGCCTTGGTCATAGTGTCTGTTCAGAGCAGTAAAACACTAATTAAGACAGAAGTTGGTACTAGGGGCTGGGGTATTGCTTTGACAGTCCTGACCATGCTTTTGTGAACTGTGCAGAGCCTATGAGTGGAGTGAGTCCCACAGACACATCACAGAAGCTGGAAGAGCAGTTCTGACCTGGGAGAGACCTGCACCTGGGTCACAGCCATTCTATAGCAGAAGCCAAGGAAAGGCAGCTTTCAGTAATGAGGAGAGAAAAGTGAAGTGTGGAACAGTAAGGAGGACACCCCCTCCTTGCAGACTGACAGAGTTAGTAAGCTGTTTGGGGAAAATGGGTTCACTATCTTTGCTGTGAGTACAGCGACTCCTTGGACTTTGGTTTTTCTCACCTGGTGCTGTGTAAACCAAATGAAGAGATGCTAGACTGTATTTGCCCTGAGCCCATTATCTGGTATTGACATCCATGAAAATGTAGTCTTGGGTGTGGGATGTTGAAGCTGGATTTCCCTGACTCCCTGGAGACCTGAGGAGTCCAGAATGGAGGGTGTGGCATCCATGCATCTGTGATGAAGAGCCTGGGGCAAGGGGCTCCCAAACTCATGGACAACCAGACACTGAAAGTCGGGGAGTTTGGAACAGATTTGTGTGTGCCGGCCTGCAAGGAAACCAGGAGGAAAGTTCTCAAAAATTTGGACATGCAGACACCATGAGAAGTCATATAGAAGCTTAGAATAGAGGAGGTCAGCAGGCTGAGGATAAGCCCTGAGGCAGGGGAATGGGGAATTATGGCTAAGGTGACTGTTGACTAGTCCAGGAATGTGGAGGGGCCTTCTGCAGGAGACTTAGGTGGCAAGTCTCTGTAGAGAAAGGCTTTCTCCATGTTCCCCACAGTTGTTCTTGATGAGAAAGACAGTCCTTAGTTCTAAACTACTTATTGATTGTTTATCATGGAAATGAGTGCATACCACCACTTCAGGGTGAACCTGAAATTAAGTACCTTGTAAGGAATGAAGGTCCAGCAAGGAAAGCTTATTGGCTGAACCCTAGCAGCTTCTAGATACCTCAGTAGCATGGAGAACTCTATTCTGATCTATCTGACTCTAGTATATCTTCCTAGGTAGATTTTGCTCATGTGACAAAGGCCTGGTAGGAAGGAGGTGAATCTCTCTCCATCCACTTTGGGTTCCAGGACTTCCAACCCCTCATCTTTACCAATTTCCTGACATGGTCTATTGTCTTACATCTTAGTTTGGATTTTATTGATGTGAAGAGACACTAGGACCATGGCAACATTTCATTGTTGCTGTCTCACAGGTTCAGAGATTCAGTCCATAATCAAGAAGGCAGGAAGCATGGCAGCATCTAGGCACACATAGCACTGGAGAAGAAGTTCAGAGCTCAACATCTTGTTCTGAAGGCACCCAGAAGACTGTGTTACAGGTGAGTAGAAGGAGGGTCTAAAAAGCTCATTCTCCACAGTGACAGACGTTTTCCAACAAGGCTACACTTCCTCAACAAGGCCACAACTCTTAAAATCCCACTCCCAGAGTCAAGTATACTCATACCACAACACCCCTCTACAATCTCTCACCACATTTAAATCTTTCTTTCCCACTGCTTCTGTGTTCTCCTTCGCAAAATCTGTGTTCTATCATTTTATTGAATTATCCATCCATAACCCCTCACCTGTGAATTATCTTTTGTGGGTACACCAATTTACATACACATCTATAGACTCAGTGTTACTATCCACAAAAGACACAATGTGTGGCATTTGTCTTTCTGGGTCTGGGGTATATCCCTCGGAATGGTTATATTTGGCTCCATCCATTTACCTGTAAAATTCACTTTTCTTCAGAGCTTAATTTCATTGTGTATATGAACCATATATTCATTATCCTTTCATCGATTACAGGACATCTAGGTTGTTTTCACTTCCGGGCTACTGTGAATCAAGCAGCAAGTATCATGAACAAACGTGGGTTTCTGTCTTAGGACAATGTCCTTTGAGTGTATGCCCTGGAATTGTGTCCCAGTCAGTGTTCTAGTGCTATAAAGAGACTCCATGACCATGGCAGCTCTTTTTAGAGAAGACATTTTAAATGGGTCTGCTCATAATTTCAGAAATTTGGTGCATAATTGTCTTGGTAGAAGTATGAAAACACACAGGCAGACATGGTGCAGTAGAAGTAGCTGAGACTTCAGGATCTGGATCTGCAGGAAGCAGGAATAATGGCCCTGAACTGGCTTTTGAAATTTAAAAGCCCACAACCACAACAAAGCCATAACTCCTGATTATATCAAATAGTGCCACAACTCCTAATTATATCAAATAGTGCTACAGCCTGGTGACAAAGTATTCAAAGCTATAAGCCTATAGGCATCATTCTCATTCAAATGAAACATCTGTGATGATATTCATAGGGATTGTACATGTGAATCCATGTTCTCCTACACCACACCCATGCTAACACTTGTTCTAATTTGGTCTATTGATAATAGCCATTGTTTTGGGTAAGATGGAACTCCAATGATATTTTAATGTTCATTTTTCTGATAGCTAAAAGATTGAATATTTAAAAACATACTTCTTATTTCTTTCTCTTCTTGAGAAGATTCTATTCATTTCCACAGATCATTGGAGGGTCTTGTTTAAGACAGGGACTCTCTTCATATCCCAGGCTATCTCATAACCTAGTTTATATCCAGGCTGACCATAAGCTCACAGAGTTACTCTTGCCTCAGCCTTCTGAGTGCTGGGATTAAAGGTGTGCACTACCAAATACAGCCATAGAACATTTTGAAAGTCTTAAACTTAAACTGTTTAAATGTTTGACATGGCAGGTTTCCTGGTATTTAGGTTTTTTTTTTTAATTTTTTTTATTCGATATAATTTATTTACATTTCAAATGATTTCCCTTTTCTAGCCCCCCCACTCCCCGAAAGTCCCGTAAGCCCCCTTCTCTTCCCCTGTCCTCCCACCCACCCCTTCCCACTTCCCCGTTCTGGTTTTGCCGAATACTGTTTCACTGAGTCTTTCCAGAACCAGGGGCCACTCCTCCTTTCTTCTTGTATCTCATTTGATGTGTGGATTATGTTTTGAGTATTCCAGTTTTCTAGGTTAATAACCACTTATTAGTGAGTGCATACCATAATTCACCTTTTGAGCCTGGGTTACCTCACTTAGTATGATATTCTCTAGCTCCATCCATTTGCCTAAGAATTTCATGAATTCATTGTTTCTAATCGCTGAATAGTACTCCATTGTGTAGATATACCACATTTTTTGCATCCACTCTTCTGTTGAGGGATACCTGGGTTCTTTCCAGCATCTGGCAATTATAAATAGGGCTGCTATGAACATAGTAGAGAATGTATCCTTATTACATGGTGGGGAATCCTCTGGGTATATGCCCAGGAGTGGTATAGCAGGATCTTCTGGAAGTGAGGTGCCCAGTTTTCGGAGGAACCGCCAGACTGCTTTCCAGAGTGGTTGTACCAATTTGCAACCCCACCAGCAGTGGAGGAGTGTTCCTCTTTCTCCACACCCTCTCCAACACCTGCTGTCTCCTGAATTTTTAATCTTAGCCATTCTGACTGGTGTAAGATGAAATCTTAGGGTTGTTTTGATTTGCATTTCCCTAATGACTAATGAAGTTGAGCACTTTTTAAGATGCTTCTCCGCCATCCGAAGTTCTTCAGGTGAGAATTCTTTGTTTAACTCTGTACCGCATTTTTTAATAGGGTTGTTCAGTTTTCTGGAGTCTAACTTCTTGAGTTCTTTATATATATTGGATATTAGCCCTCTATCTGATGTAGGATTGGTGAAGATCTTTTCCCAATTTGTTGGTTGCCGATCTGTCCTCTTGATGGTGTCCTTTGCTTTACAGAAACTCTGTAACCTTATGAGGTCCCATTTGTCAATTCTTGCTCTTAGAGCATACGCTATTGGTGTTCTGTTCAGAAACTTTCTCCCTGTACCGATGTCCTCAAGGGTCTTCCTCAGTTTCTTTTCTATTAGCTTCAGAGTGTCTGGCTTTATGTGGAGGTCCTTGATCCATTTGGAGTTGAGCTTAGTACAAGGAGACAAGGATGGATCAATTCCCATTCTTCTGCATGCTGACCTCCAGTTGAACCAGCACCATTTGTTGAAAAGGCTATCTTTTTTCCATTGGATGTTTTCAGCCTCTTTGTTGAGGATCAAGTGGCCATAGGTGTGTGGGTTCATTTCTGGATCTTCAATCCTGTTCCATTGATCCTCCTGCCTGTCACTGTACCAATACCATGCAGTTTTTAACACTATTGCTCTGTAGTATTGCTTGAGGTCAGGGATACTGATTCCCCCAGATTTTCTTTTGTTGCTGAGTATAGTTTTACCTATCCTGGGTTTTTTGTTGTTCCAGATGAATTTGATAATTGCTCTTTCTAACTCTGTGAAGAATTGAGTTGGGATTTTGATGGGTATTGCATTGAATCTGTATATTGCTTCAGGCAAAATGGCCATTTTAACTATATTGATTCTACCGATCCATGAGCATGGGAGGTTTTCCCATTTTTTGAGGTCTTCTTCCATTTCCTTCTTCAGAGTCTTGAAGTTCTTGTCATACAGATCTTTCACATGTTTTGTAAGAGTCACCCCAAGATACTTTATACTGTTTGTGGCTATTGTGAAGGGGGTCATTTCCCTAATTTCTTTCTCAGCCTGCTTATCCTTTGAGTATAGGAAGGCCACTGATTTGCTTGAGTTGATTTTATAACCTGCCACTTTGCTGAAGTTGTTTATCAGCTGTAGGAGCTCTCTAGTGGAGTTTTTTGGGTCACTTAGGTAGACTATCATGTCGTCTGCAAATAATGATAGTTTGACTTCTTCCTTTCCAATTTGTATCCCTTTGACCTCCTTATGTTGTCGAATTGCCCGAGCTAGTACCTCAAGTACAATATTGAAAAGATAAGGAGAAAGGGGGAAGCCTTGTCTGGTCCCTGATTTCAGTGGGATTGCTTCAAGTTTCTCTCCATTTAGTTTGATGCTGGCTACCGGTTTGCTGTATATTGCTTTTACTATGTTTAGGTATGGGCCTTGAAATCCTGTTCTCTCCAAGACTTTAAGCATGAAAGGATGCTGAATTTTGTCAAATGCTTTTTCAGCATCCAATGAAATGATCATGTGGTTTTGTTCTTTGAGTTTGTTTATGTAGTGGATTGTATTGATGGATTTCTGTATATTGAACCAACCCTGCATTCCCGGGATAAAGCCTACTTGATCATGGTGGATGATCGTTTTGATGTGTTCTTGGATTGGGTTGGCAAGAATTTTATTGAGTATTTTTGCATCGATGTTCATAAGGGAAATTGGTCTGAAGTTCTCTTTCTTTGTTGGATCTTTGTGTGGCTTTGGTATCAGCGTAATTGTGGCTTCGTAGAAGGAATTGGGTAGTGTTCCTTCTGTTTCTATTTTGTGGAATAGTTTGAAGAGTATTGGTGTTAACTCTTCTTTGAAGGTCTGGTAGAATTCTGCACTGAAGCCATCTGGTCCTGTGCTTTTTTTGGTTGGAAGACTTTCTATGACTCCTTCTATTTCTTTAGGCATTATGGGACTGTTTAGATGGTCTAGTTGGTCCTGATTTAATTTTGGTATTTGGTATCTGTCAAGGAAATTGTCCATTTCCTCCAGATTCTCCAGTTGTGTTGACTACAGGCTCTTGTAGTAGGATCTGATGATTTTTTGGATTTCCTCAGTTTCCGTTGTTATATCTCCCTTTTCATTTCTAAGTTTGTTAATTTGGATACTTTCTCTGTGCCCTTTGGTCATTCTGGCTAAGGGTTTATCTATCTTGTTGATTTTCTCAAAGAACCAGCTCCTGGTTTTGTTTATTCTTTGTATGGTTCTTTTTGTTTCTACTTGATTAATTTTGGCCCTGAGTTTGATGATTTCCTGCCTTCTACTCCTCCTGGGCGAAATAGCTTCTTTTTGTTCCAGGGCTTTCAGGTGTGTCATTAAGCTGGTAATGTATGCTCTCTCCATTTTCTTTTTGGAGGCACTCAGGGCTATGAGTTTTCCTCTTAGCACTGCTTTCATTGTGTCCCATAGATTTGGGTATGTTGTGTTTTCATTTTCATTGTGTTGTAAAAAGTCTTTAATTTCTTTCTTTATTTCTTCCTTGACCAAGGTATCATTGAGTAGAGTATTGTTCAGTTTCCACGTGTATGTGGGTTTTCTGTTGTTTCTGTTGCTATTGAAGACCACTTTTACTCCATAGTGATCAGATAGGAGGCATGGGATTAGTTCTATCTTCTTATATTTGTTGAGGTCTGTCTTGTGACCAATTATATGGTCGATTTTGGAGAAGGTACCATGAGGTGCTGAGAAAAAGGTATATTCTTTTGTTTTAGGATAGAATGTTCTATATATATCTGTTAAATCTAATTGGTCCAAAGCTTCAATTAGTTTCATTGTGTCCCTGTTTAGTTTCTGTTTTCCTGATTGGTCCATTGAGGAAAGTGCAGTGTTGAAGTCACCCACAATTATTGTGTTAGGTGCAATGTGTGCTTTTAGTTTTAATAAAGTTTCTTTTACGAAAGAGGGTACCCTTGCATTTAGGGCATAGATGTTCAGGATTGACAGTTCTTCTTTTTGTATTTTTCCTTTGACCAGCAAGAAGTGTCCCTCAGGGTCTCTTTTAATGACTTTGGGTTGAAAGTCAATTTTATCTGATATTAAAATGGCTACTCCAGCTTGTTTCCTGAGACCATT
The DNA here is from genome assembly GCF_947179515.1 of Apodemus sylvaticus. Lineage (NCBI taxonomy): Eukaryota > Metazoa > Chordata > Mammalia > Rodentia > Muridae > Apodemus > Apodemus sylvaticus. The sequence continues at coordinate 83,564,154 of NC_067479.1, forward strand.
TGCTTGTAAAATTGTCTTCCAGCCTTTGACTCTAAGGTAGTGTTTGTCTTTGACCCTGAGGTGTGTTTCCTGTAAGCAGCAAAATGTAGGCTCTTGTTTACGTATACATTCAGTTAGTCTGTGTCTTTTTATTGGGGCATTAAGTCCATTGATGTTAAGAGATATTAAGGAATAGTGATTGTTACTTCCTTTCATTTTTGACGTTATTTTTTAAATTTGAATGCTTAACTTCTTTTGGGTTTGATGAAAGGTTACTATCTTACTTTTTCCAGGGTGAAGCTTCCCTCCTTGTATTGGTGTTGTCCTCCTATTATCCTTTTTAGGGCTGGGTTTGTGGATAGATATTGGGTAAACTTGGTTTTGTCATGAAATATCTTAGTTTCTCCATCTATGGTGATTGAGAGTTTTGCTGGATATAGTAGTTTTGGTTGGCATTTGTGTTCTCTTAGAGTCTGCATGAGATCTGCCCAGGACCTTCTAGCCTTCATAGTCTCAGGTGAAAAGTCTGCTGTGATTCTGATAGGTCTTCCTTTATATGTTACTTGGCCTTTTTCTCTTACTGCCTTTAGTATTCTTTCTTTGTTTAGAACATTTGGTGTTTTGATTATTATGTGACGGGAAGTATTTCTGTTCTGGTCCAGTCTGTTTGGAGTTCTGTAGGCTTCTTGTATATTCATGGGCATCTCTCTCTTTAGGTTAGGGAAGTTTTCTTCCATAATTTTATTGAAGATATTTGCTGGCCCTTTAAGTTGTAAATCTTCACTCTCATCTATGCCTATAATCCTTAGGTTTGGTCTTCTCATTGTGTCCTGGATTTCCTGGATATTTTGGGTTACAAGCTTTTTGCATTTTGCATTTTCTTTAACTGTTGAGTCCATGGTTTCTATGGAATCTTCAGCATCTGAGATTCTTTCTTCTATCTCTTGTATTCTGTTGTTGATATTTGCATCTCTGTCCCCTGATTTCTTCCCAAGGCTTTCTATCTCGAAAGTTGTCTCCCTTTGAGTTTTCTTAGTTGTTTCTACTTCTGAGTTTAGATCCTGGATGGTTTTGCTTAGCTCCTTCACTTGCTTGTTTGTGCTTTCCTGTAATTCTTTAAGAGATTTTTGTGTTTTTTCTTTCATGACCTCAGCCTGTTGACCAAAGTTCTCCTGTATTTCTTTAAGAGATTTTTGTGTTTCCTCTTTCATGACCTCAGCCTGTTGACCAAAGTTCTCCTGTATTTCTTTAAGTGTTTTTTGCATTTCCTCCTTGTTGGCTTTTGTATTCTCCTGGATTTCTTTCAATGATTTTTGTGTTTCCCTTGCAAGGGATTCTAACTTTTGATCCATTTTCTCCTGAATTTCTTTAAGTATGTCCCTCATGTGTTCCTGTACCAGCATCATGACCAGTGATTTTAAATCCAAATCTTGTTTTACTGGTGTGATGGGGTATCCAGGACATGTTGGTAGAGGAGAATTGGGTTCAGATGTTGCCATATTGCCTTGATTTCTGTTAGTGACGTTCCTGCGTTTGCCATTTGCCATCTAGTTCTCACTGGTGTTAGTTTGTCTTGTCAGTGCTGGACTCCCCGTGCAAGCTGCCCCTTCCCAGTTGGCCTCTGGTGCACAGCTTACCTCCTGCACTGCTTGTAGACAGGGTACTGCTGCCCAGGCTGTTCAGATCCCAAAGCAGGCACCCGAAGGCTGGTGCCAGGTGACTAGGAAGGCTCCTGCTGGGACCCGCTGGATTCACTGGAGAACACTGACTTCTCCCAGCTGGCCGCCCGGAAGCCCAGCTAGCCTCCCAGGCTGATCTGGATCCGGAAGCAGAGAGAGTTGAGCTGAGGGCTTCCGCCTGAGGCCTTGCCCCAGATTGTGTCTCAGTCTGTCTGATCCCTGGAGTCCGAAGCCAAGATGGATGCACCTCTCCTGACTGGTGGGAGGCCGAGTTCTGAAGTGGCTTCCGTGCAGGAAAGGCGCCGCACAACTGCAGCTGCTTGCCGCCCGGCTGGTCAGCGAAGGTCAGTGGTCGTGGGCGCAGGGCCTAACTGGACCCTGTGTCGCCTTGGTTCCACTGCTGATGGCCCTTCAGCTGGACCAGCCACTGCTGCACTGCCGCCGCCGCTGCCACTGCCGCCGATGGAAGTCCGGTATTTAGGTTTTTATACTATCATATTGTCTAGAGACTAACTCTCTGCTACGAGTACACTTGGTGAAGATTCTCTCTCATCCTGTAGGCTGACCATTCAAGCTTTTAAGAGTTTCTTCTCCTGTCTTATTTACTGTTCTATTTTTGTGAGGAGACATATTGATCAGAATAACTTATAAAGATAGAATTTAACTGGGGTTGGTTTCCAGTTTCAGAGGGTGATCTAGGATCATCATCGTGGGGAAAATGGTAGCAGGCAGTCATGCATGCATGCTGTCAGTCTGGCACTAGAGATGCAGAAGAACTTATATCTGCTCCACAGCGTGGACACAGAGGACAGAGAAATAGATAGATAGATAGATAGATAGATAGATAGATAGATAGATAGATAGATAGATAGAAAGACTGAGACAGAGAGACAGAAACAGAGAAACACAGTGAGAGACACAAAGACAGAGAGACCAAGACAAGACAGAGACAGACTCAGGGCTTGGTATGAGCTTTTGAAACCTCTAAGCACACCTCCAGTGACATACCTCCTTCAGCAAGGACATATCCCCTAGTCCTTTCTCTTTTTTAATATATTTATTGATATATCTTTTATTTACATTTTAAATGATTTCCCCTTTTCTGGGTCCCCACTCCCCACAAGTCCCATAAGCCCTCTTCCCTCCCCCTGTTCCTCCATCTACCCCTTCCTGCTTCCCTGTTCTGGATTTCCCCTATACTCTTGCACTGAGTATTTCCTGAACCAGGGGCCACTCCTCCATTCTTTTTGGACATCATTTAATATGTGGATTATGTCTTGGGTATTCAAAGTTTCTAGGCTAATATCCACTTATCAGTGATTGCATACCATGATTGGTCTTTTGAGACTAGGTTACCTCACTTAGTATGATAGTCTCCAGCTCCATCCATTTGTCTAAGAATTTCATGAATTCATTGTTTCTAATGGCTGAATAGTACTCCATTGTGTAAATATACCACATTTTTTGTATCCATTCCTCCGTTGAAGGACACCTGGGTTCTTTCCAGCTTCAGGCTACTACAAATAGGGCTGCTATGAACATAATAGATCATGTGTCCTTATTGCATGCTGAAGAATACTCTGGGTATATGCCCAGGAGTGGTATAGCAGGGTCCTCCAGAAGTGTCATGACCAGATTTCTGAGGAACCACCAGACTAATTCCCAAAGTGGTTGCACCATCTTGCAATCCCACCAGCAGTGGAGGAGTGTTCCTCTTTCTCCACATCCTCGGCCAACACCTGCTATCTCCTGAGTTTTTGACCCTACCCATTTTGAGTGGTGTGAGGTGAAATCTCAGGGTTGTTTTGATTTGCATGTGCCTAATGATTAATGATTTTGAACATTTCTTAAGGTGTTTCTCAGCCCTCCGAAGTTTTTCAGGTGAAAATTCTTTGTTTAGCTCCATACCCCACTTTTTAATGGGGTTATTTGTTTCTCTGGGTTCTACCTTCTTGAGTTCTTTGTATATATTGGATATTAGCCCTCTGTCGATTTAGGCTTGATGAAGATCCATTCCCAATTTGTTGGTTGACATTTTGTCCTTTGACAGTGTCTTTGCCTTACAGAAACTTTGTAGTTTTATGGGGCTCCATTTGTCAATTCTTCATCTTAGAGCATAAGCTATTGGTGTTCTATTCAGGAACTTTTCTTCTGTGTCCATGTCCTCAAGGATCTTCACCAGTTTCTTTTCTAATAGTTTCAGTGTATCAGATTTTATGTGGAGGTCCTGATCCTTTTGGAGTTGACTTACTACAAGGAGATGAGAATTGATCGATTCGCATTCTTCTGCATGCTGACCTCCAGTTGAACCAGCACCATTTGTTGAAAAGACTATCTTTTTACCACTGGATGCTTTCAGCTCCTTTGTCGAAGATCAAGTGACCATAGGTGTGTTGGTTCGTTTCTGGTCTTCAATCCTATTCCACTGATCCGCTTGCCTAAAATTGTACCACTACCATGCAGTTTTTTATCACTATTGCTCTGTAGTAAATTTTAAAGTCTGGGATACTGAATCCGCCTGAAGTTCTTTTACTGTTGAGAATAGTTTTAGGTATCCTGGGTTTTTTTGTTATTCCAGATGAATTTGAGAATTGCTCTTTCTAGCTCTATGAAGAACTGGGTTGGGATTTTTATGGGGATAGTATTGAATCTGTAGATTGCCTTTGGCAAGATGGCCATTCTTATCTCTATTAATCCTGCCAATCCATGAGCATGGAAGATTTTTCCATTTTCTGAGATCTTCTTTGATTTCCTTCTTCAGAGATCTGAAGTTCTTTTTGTATAGATCTTTTACTTGTTGGGTTAGAGTCACACCAAAATACTTTATATTGTTTGTGGCTATTGTGAAGGGAGTCATTTCCCTAATTTAGTAAAGTTTCTTTTATGAATGAAGAAGCCCTTGTATTTGGAGCATAGATGTTCAGGATTGAGAGTTCTTCTTGCTGGATTTTTCTTTTGACCAACAAGAAGTGTCCTTCCATATCTCTTTTGATGACATTAGGTTGAAAGGCAATTTTATCTGATATTAGAATGGCAACTTTGGCTTATTTCCTGAGACCATTTGCTTGTAGAATTGTCTTCCAGCCTTTTAATCTAAGGTAGTTTTTGTCTTTGACACTGAGGTGTGTTTCCTGTATGCAGCAAAATGTTGGGTCCTGCTTATGTAACCAGTCTGTTATGTATTTTTATTGGGGAATTGAGTCCATTGATGTTAAGAGATATTAAGGAGTAGTGGTTATTGCTTCCTATCATTTTTGATGTTAATTTTATACTTGTATGGTTATCTTCTTTTGGGTTTGATGAAAGAAGTTTAATATCCTGCTTTTTCCAGGGTATAGTTCCCCTCATTGTAATGGTGTTTTCTCCCTATTATCCTTTGTAGGGCTGGGTTTGTGGAAAGATATTATGTAAATTTTGTTTTGTCATGGAATTTCTTGGTTTCTCCTTCTATAGTGATTGAGAGTTTCTCTGGGTATAGTAGTCTTGGCTGGCATTTGTGTTCTCTTAGAGTCTGCATGAGCTCCACCCAGGATCTTCTAGCTTTCATGGTCTCTGGTGCGAAATCTGGTGTAATTCTGATAGGTCTTTCTTTATATGTTAATTGCCCCTTTTCTCTTACTGCCCTAAGTATTCTTTCTTTGTTTAGTACATTTGGGATTTTGATTATTATGTGATGGGAGGTAGTTCCGTTCTGGTCCAGTCTGTTTGGAGTTCTGTAGGCTTCTTGTATATTCATGGGCATCTCTCTCTTTAGGTTAGGGAAGTTTTCTTCCATAATTTTGTGAAGATATTTGCTGGTCCTTTAAGTTGTAAATCTTCACTCTCATCAATGCCTATAATCCTTAGATTTGGCTTTCTCATTGTGTCCTGGATTTCCTGGACTTTTTGGGTTACAAGGTTTTTGCATTTTGCATTTTCTTTGACAGTTGAATCCATGGGTTCTATGGTATCTTCGGCATCTGAGATTCTTTCTTCTATCTCTTGTATTCTGTTGTTGATATTTGCATCTCTGTCCCCTGATTTCTTCCCAAGGTTTTCTATCTCTAAAGTTTTCTCCCTTTGTGCTTTCTTACTTGTTTCTACTTTTGTTTTTATATCCTGGACGTTTTTACTCAGTTCCTTCACTTGCTTCTTTGTGTTTTCCTCTAGTTCTTTGAGAGATTTTTGTGTTTCCTCTTTCATGATTTCTGCTGTTGCTCAAAGTTCTCCTGTATTTCTTTAAGTGATTTTTGCATTTCCTCCTTATTGGCTACTAAGTTCTGATCCATATTGTCCTGAATTTCTTTAAGTGTTTTTTGTGTTTCCCTTATAAGGGCTTCTAGCTTTTGATCATTTTTTCCCCTGAATTTCTTTAAGAGATTTATTTATGTCCTTCATGTGTTCCTCTAAAAGCATCCTTACCAGTGATTTTAAATCCAACGCTTGTTTTTCTGGCATGTTGGTGTATCCAGGACTTGTTGGAGAGTTGGGTTCAGATGCTGCCATAATGCCTTGGTTTCTGGTAGTAATGCTCCTACGTTTGCCTTTAGCCATCTAGTTCTCACTGGTGTTAGATGGTCTTGTTGTCACAGGCTGGAGCTTCAACCTACTATGGACCCTTAAGGCTATTTCCGCAACACTGGATGACTGGGTTTCCTCTGTCACAGATTGTTGATATGCTGCCTTCCTCTTTTGTGCCTTTGGAGCCCTGCTCAGTCTTGCCTCAGGCAATGTTATACTTGGTTCATCAACCAGGTGTTCCCAGACTGTTCTGTCATGGAGCAAAGATGGCAGCCTGGGATGAGGGGGGGGGCAGGTTACTCCCTATGTTGATGGGTCCTCATGTAGGACACAGGCCCCATGACAGACTGGCTGGCAGATGAACTGCCTATGTGCTCAGGTCTTGGGCGCAGGTAGACCCTTGGAGATTTGCACCCCCAGAGATCTTAAGCTCATGATAATATCGTACCTAGTGATGCTTTTCTGCCCTGGCAGGTAGCGAAGATGGCTGCGGGGAGTTGCTCCCTCTGCTGCTCTTTGCATAGGACACAGGCCCCACGCCTAACCGGCTGGCAGATGAACTGCCTATGTGCTCAGGTCCTCTGCGAAGGCAGACCTCTGGCAGTTTGCACTCACTGAGATCTTAAGCTTGGGGTAATACAGTACCTAGTGATGCTTTTCTGCCCTGGCAGGCAGCGAAGATCTGATATTTCTATTGTTACAGGACCCTGAACCACACATGAATAAAGAAGGTTCTAATAAGAGAAAAATAGAGATTATATTGTTATTGATGAGAATACATTAATTTTAATTTAATACCATCTTAAAGTGGGGAGTCAGTGTATACAATATATAGAGGTAGGAAAATTAATTACAATAACAAAAAGATAAGAAATAATAACAAAATGAAAACAAAGCCAAATACCCAAAGCAATCAACACTCTAACCAAAAACCAAACACAATAATCAAAGTAAGCAGCATTCTGTTGCTGCGGATTTTCAGCACAGACCTACAGCCTGTTGCTGGACTTAGGAAAATAGTGTAAAGGCAGTCAATAATGGTAATAATGTCTTCAAAATGAAAGTAGTCATTCATCTTTGGGGGATCGGTTCTGATAGAAAAGTCCTTCCAAGGCTATGCATAAGATATGGTACAGACCATATCTCAAAGGCTTTCAAATTCACTGGACTGATCACCGTGAAATTATTCTTGATAACTCATAAGAACCAGCAAAAATTGTGGCTTCTCAGGCTCCTCCTAGATGCCCAGCAGATTTGATGTTCTCAGCACCTCTCTGAAACATTCCAAATCTGCACTCTTGCAAGAATAGAGGCTAGACAAAAAAGCAAAGAGGGAAAAAAATGCAGCGTGAGATTGCCATGGTTACAGGGAGGAGCTGCAATGGTGGTTCACTTGCTTTGCACACTCAGTGCTCCTGGTGAAGAGTTGTGTCTGAGGGAGATCTTGACCTGATCTGTTCCCCGTTTGAGCTCCTGTTAGAATATTTCAGACCAAGGGAAAGAAGAGACAAAAACCTGCTGAGAACCTGCTATGTCTGATCTCTAGCAAACTCCAGGTTTACTCAGCTGGGCAATGCAGTATGACCTTTCAGCACAGGTCATTCCCTGTATCCCCAAAGAAGAGGTGCCAAAGAGCACCTGCTCCTGGATGTTTTTCTGGTTCTGGAATTTCTGGGTCATTGGGTATTGCAGTCCAATTTCCTGAAATGTTATACATGGAATCTCAAAGGGATACACCATTTGACTCCACCAGCAATGTCTGAGGGTATTCATTTCTCCCAGAACTCCTTGACAAGATTTTAACTCAGAACAAATGATTTTGAATAAAAGTGGTACAGAAGGCTACAGACAGAACACAGTGTTTGTGCTTTAGACTCTCAAGAGTCTGAGGCAGACCAGTTCTTATACTTCACCGTAGTTATGGCCCTTTGTCCTGGTACAGATGCAACACCAAAAAACTCAATCATTAAAATTATAACACCCTGGACAAAATTCACGGCCAAGGAAACTGAGTCAAATGTAGTTAAAGTTGGAAAGAAAATGGTAGCATGTAATGAAGAAAACAAACTAGGATGCTAAGACGATGTACTTACTGAGCCGCCTGACCTTCCAGTGCACAGGCAGGATTCACCGAGAGCAGACGAGGGACACAATGTCTAAGCCAGTCTTTATGATTCTCAGGAACATGTGACAGAGCAGCCTCCTCCATTTCTCCATGTACCACAGTTCTTTTTTTCCTACAAATGATTTCAATACAGATAAATACTTTTTTCTTCTAAAAACCCTTGAAAATCTGACTTTATACCATTTTTGTTTCCTTTTGTTCTAATGAGGAGGTGGAAAGGCATGATGGAAGGTTTCCCTGATTCAAAATGAACTGATAGTGTTTTTCTCATTAAAGTTGTCCTCTATTATCGTTTAATATGTTTGCTGACCCCCAGTTGCTCTATCACACCCAGAATCATAGGATCAGAGGTGAGAAGGGCACAACATCTGTCCCAACACTGGGAGTAATTTGGATCAGTGGGACCCAGGCATGTAAAAACTCCTCCAAATTTGTTGCACACATTCCTTTCAATCTGTCTGGGCAGTGCCCTGAGCAGACACTGGGCACAAACTTTGCCGCCAGTCCCACAACATCTGGAGGAAGCTCCACTCCTAGATTATCCAGCATGTCCAGGATCACAGGATCACAGGATCTTGATCACACCAGCATCTCAGGGTCCCAGAGTCAGCTTGTCTCCCAGGACTTCAGACACACCCACCTTCTCAGGATCACAAGATCCCAGAATCACAGGACCACACAGACAGCTTAACTCTGAGGAGTTCTGACACAACCAGGATCACAGGAAGGACAGGCTGCTGTAAGGAATAGCGAAGGCAGGTAGCATTAGAAACAACCAGATGGCAGATGGCAGGAGGCCCGCATAAGAACGTAAGCAACAGAAACCAATGTTACTTGGCATCACCAGCACCCACTTCTCCCACCATAGCAGATCCTAGATATACCATCACACCGGAAAGGTCTCATGATAATGATAGAGGGGTATAAGAATGGCATAAATAACTCCCTTAAAGAAATACAGGAGAACACAGATAAATAGCTAGAAGCCCTTAAAGAGGAAACACAAACATCTCTTAAAGAATTACAGGAAAACAATCAAACAGGTGAAGGAAATGAACAAAACCATTCATCTAAAAATGGGACTAGAAACAATAAAGAAATCACAAAGTGAGACAATCCTGGAGTTAGAAAATTTAAGAACAAGATGAGGAACCATAGATGCAAGCATCACCATCAGAATACAAGTGATAGAAGAGAGAATCTCAGGAGCAGAAGATACCATAGAAAACATTGACACAACAAAGAAAATGCAAAAAGGGCAAAACTCCTAACCGAAAACATCCAGGAACTCCGGATATAATAAAAAGACCAAACCTAATGATGATAGGTATAGAAGAGAGTGAAAATTTCCGACTTAAAAGGCCAGTAAATATCTTCAACAAAATTATAGAAGGAAACTTTCATAACCTAAAGAAAGAGTTGCCCATGAATATCCAAGAAGCCTACAGAACTCCAAATAGACTGGAACAAAAAAAGAAATTCCTCTGATAATAATCCTCTGATAACAGTCAAAACATCAAATGCCCTAAATAAAGAATTTTAAAATCAGTAAGGCGAAAATGTCAAGTAACATATAAAGATAAGCCTATCAGAATTACATAAAACTGTTCATTATAGACTATGAAAGCTAGAAAGGTAGATGTCATACAGACCCTAAGAGAACACAAATGCCAGCCCAGGATAGTATACACCCCAAAATTCTCAATTACCATAGATGAAGAAACCAAATTTGCATACCATCTTTCCAAAAATCCAGCCCTACAAAGGATAATATATGGAAAACACCAATACACAGAGGGAAACTACACCCTAGAAAAACCAAGAAAGTAATCTTTCAACAAACGCACACAAACATAATTCTACCTCTAACAACAAAAATAACAGGAAGTAACAATCACTTTTCCTTAATCTCTCTTAATATGAAAATTAATATTACCAACCTATCGTTTTCTATTGAAATTCAAAAATATGAGGAATTAGAAGCTTGTTGTCTATCATCCAGTGGTCTCTCTAATTTGGTAATTGGAGAAATAGTTCCAATATTGTACAATCCATATACACTTTCTGCTTGTTTGTACATGACAGTGTCTTGCTGTGTGCCATGTAATGGTCTTGAAATCATGCTTCTCCTATCTCAGCCTCAAATAAGTTTGCTTATTTGATGTTTTTACACTGTACTATGGCTTTTCAGAACAGCTTACATATTTCAAAATTATTTTACAACCAAAAGAAACATAGACAATTAATTTGAGAGGTGGCTTGCAAGATAACAACAAAGAATGAGACTAAATGTTTTGCTTGATATTAATTATTGTATCAATTTTGAAGAAGAGGACCTTATAGGTTACTCTTTTTCTAAGATGAATGCTTTTTAACATCATCATGGGCAATGAACCTGAATCTTACCTTCACATAATGTCTGTGCCACCATGCTCTAAGCAGAACTATTGTTTATTGTAACAGTTGATGAATGACTTCATGGATACACCATGTTAATACACACACCATTTCTTAAATAAATGTATCCTGTTCTCTGTGGACTAAGGATGATGACAATCTCTCAAGTCAAATAGCTTTAACCATAGCAGGAAATCTGTATCCAATAATCATGCCAAAAATTCATTCCTTGGTGCAACAGAACTGTCAACTCTTAGCTTAGCTACTGTGGAAGTAAAATCCTTCGGCAATGTGAGGGACATTGAAGTACAGTTTAATTGCAATGAACTCCAATGTCTAAAAATTGTTCTTATTTTGGGTTTGTACCACAGTAAGTGCCAAGATTTTAAGCTCTAGTACAAATAAATCAAACAAACAAAAAGACTTCATCTATTTATGTTCATTTAATAACATGTCCATCATTTTCATGATTAGTATAAAATATATGTTTTGAATATATTAAAAATAAAGATGTTTGCTGACCAAGTGAATATATGAATATATACATACTTACATATATGTACAGAGATACACAAGTGCTTATCTTCACACATACATGCACACATGCATACAATAAAATATATAAATACACATTTGTATATGCAAGCACCTACAACAGGGATCTACCATTACTATATACACAATATAAATATCCTAAAACACACCTGGGCTGGAGCACACACACTTATATACCCACCCCACACACGGACATACATCAATGAAAAGACTACTAAGTTTCTGCACATTTAATGTCACTTGAGGAGGTAGTAAGACCTAAGTTCATACAAGGCTCTTAGATTAACCCAGGCTGTGCTGCCCAGCCTGTACTTATTTCTGTGTCAGGAACTTTTTCGGTGCAGATACTTGCTGATCCTAGCAGTATGTTATAAGCTTTGCACAGAGGTCTAATTTTAATTTTAAAATAATCATATTGTTTAACTTTTTGTTCATTATTAAAGACTTTAATTACAAAACAATAAAATTTGAGCTGTTCTAGGAGGGGGCGCAGCCCGAGCCCCTCCGAGGGAGGAGCCATAGAGCCGAACTGAGGACCTGGCTCCTAGATAATTCCGGAAGTGGCATCCTGAGGCACCTCTGCATACCATAGAGCTGGCATGGGTTGCTGTTAGGCATCCAGGAACTCCTCTGCCTAGAGTGGCAAGCTAGAGGGGGCCGACTGGGAGGGGAAGGAGAGGGCAAGGTTGAAGTGGACACCAGCGAAAGGTCACTTCCCGCCTGAGCTCAGGTCTCCCTGATCCCGGGGTCTGAGAAGCCTCTACCACCACAGATGCCATCCCCTCCGCAGGGGAGAAGAACAGAGCTGTGTGATGATCCCAGGGCAGTGGAGGGACCCAGACGTGGAGCTTCAGGAAGAAGCTTGGTCTCCGGGGCCACTGGACCCTGAGGACCAGCTGAAGGCCAATCGTGACAACCCAGGTGAGGTAGCCTCGGTGGTCCCCCATTCAACCACACTGCTTTCCCACCATGCTAGGGAACCATCATTTTTAACTCTGGAGTGCCTGGACTCCTTGCCCTTCTAGAGCCCCGTATTCCCTCCTGTCTTAGAAGGAGAGGATGGTGTTCAGGACCCTAAGGGTACTTTCTTTTTTTTTAAATTTTATTCGATATGTTCTTTATTTACATTCCAAATGATTTCCCCGTTCCTTAATCCCCTCTCCCAGAAACTCCCATAAGACTTGTTCTTTCCCCCTGTTCCCCAATCCACTCCTTCCTGATTCCCTGTCCTGGTATTCCCCTACTCTGCTCCATCTAGCCTTTCCAGGACCAGGGGACTCTCCTTACTTCTTCTTGTGCACCATTTGATATGTGATTTGTGTATTGGGTATTCTGAGCTTCTGGGTTAATATCTGTTTATCAGTGAGTACATACCATGTGTATTCTTTTGTGATTGGGTCACCTCACTCAGGATGACATTCTCCAGTTCTTCCCACTATCCTAAGAATTTCATGAATTCATTGTTTTTAATAGCTGAGTAGTATTCCATAGTGTAAATATTCCACATTTTCTGGGTACTTTCAATAGGACCACCCAGATCCTTGGAGCCATCTTTTGTCTCATGTCTGCTGCTAGCTGGTGTTGAGCACCACTTCTGTGCCCCATATCCTGCTCTGGCTCTAAGAGTTCCATTTCTGTTTTGTGGTTGTTACTCACATGGGTGGGCCTCCAAACCCCGGGTCTGGAAGTGGCAATTTATGGGGAAATGACAGGAAAGGGAATCTGAGGTCACATGGTAAGATTTGGGAAGTGTGGGCTGAGCTAAATATGAAATTACTGAAATTTAAGTGTTGGCAATATGGTTTCTGATTGTTTAATAAGGCATTATTGGGTTGAAAACCTCACCTGTGGGTGGCACAGAGCCCAGGTGTGTTGGGTAAGACCCATCCTGCCCACCAACACCTTCCTCCCTCCTCCTGGTGATTCCAGCCTGATGAAAAGAAAGCTCATGAGAAGTAACAGGGGCCAAGATGTGTATTTGAGGAGACAGCATTGACTTCCTCTGTGATAATTAATTTGTGCTTACAAAAACAAACCAAAAAGCCAAATCACTGAAGTATTTGTATAAAAAATACAGAAAGCCACCATGTTCTTCCTCTGTATGACCAATTAAATCTTGTAACAATGACTTGAGACAAACAATACAAGGAGCTCTGTCTGGCAGGTGACAGTAGATTCTAAGATGCTGGACAGACAGCTTAAAAACCAGCAAGTTTCAGATTCAGTGAGAGACCTGGGCTCACAGGACTATATTACAGAAAGACTGAACAAAACCACAGGTAAATACCTGACCTCTCAACAAAGCCACCATGCATGTCTCTCTCTCTCTCTCTCTCTCTCTCTCTCTCTCTCTCTCTCTCTCTCTCTCTCTCTGTCTCTGTCTCTCTCTCTCTCTCTCTCTCTCTCTCTCTCTCTCTCTCACACACACACACACACACACACACACACACTACAAAAATCATAAGTGAGCAGGAATGTATGAAAAGACCACAATGGTGGACGAACAGTTGAATGTAGAGTATGAAAAGCTGATGTTTCAAGTGAGACTCAGGACTCTGCTATCAATTTTTTGAAGACTGAAAATGCTTAGAGAACACACATCTTAGACTATGTTGATAGAGTTTGAGAAATTTTAGTCCTGGAGTCTCACATCTCTCACATCAACCCTCAGCCTGAGAGAAGCCTTTCACAGATTCCTGTTAATCAAGTCAGCTCTACTATGTAAGTTCTAGGAAGAACTCTAGCAACAGTGACATAAATCAGGACTGACAAGATGTTTCAGTGTCAACCAAGATCTAGGCAGGGGAAAGCGACCATCTTGCAATGCAGGGAAAGGGGAGAGAAAGGATACAAGCACCCCTTCTACAAAAAGAAAAATGCAATTATGACCACTCATTTGTCAGTTCCATGGGCTCTAATACTTGTAAATTGTTTCCTACCTGGAACCTCACATTACCTCTACATAGCAAATGAGCTAAAGACCTGACTTCATCAAAGTTCTGTTCTACTACAAGGGAGGCACCTCCATAGAACCCTTGTAGCATAATGGCATGTAGGTGTGCAATGTGTGTCCAACCTATCTATTATAAGGAACTGCAGCTGTTAGCTTAGCAGGAGAAACTACTTGCCTATCTACAGTGTCCTACAATTGGTTAACTCCACAGAAATCTTATAAATGATCGGAGAATTGAACAACTGGATGAGACATAGGAGAGTGCCTGGATAAGGTTCAGGATGGTTACATGGGCTTCACTGTGTTTATGGTTAGACAAGAGAGCAACCTACCCCTGATGCTCATTCATCCTACCTGATGCTGCTTGGTACATGAGTCACACAACTTTTCACAGACTTTTGTACAGACTGTTTGCTTGTTGCACTCTTCCAGTGAAATCTGCTCCAGAAGCAGTTGTCTGTTATCAGTCCACAACATCCTGACTTTTTGCTTGAGATGGTTAGATTCACACTGGAGGTGGCAATTCCTGATCCTGAGCCACAAACAAAAACATCCACCTTCCTACTCCTCCTCCAAGTACCACCCGCCTTCTAGGGTCCTGATCCCCAGACAGCCCCAGACTACAGTCTAGATTAGCCATGGAATATCACATAGAAGAAGGTAAAATCCAGAGAACAGCTACTTTACCAAAGACTCAAGGCACTTCTGAAAACTCTGACACCAACAGGGACTCATGTATCTTCCAGTCGAGAGCATGGTCCCCATGTGTGCTAATGTGTCCATGGTATTAAAAAACTACCTGTAGGTAGAGGGCAAACCATCTCTAGGAGAGAAGAGACCCAACAGTTACACATTCTTTCTGTGTGTCTCATTGAAACTAGATGTATAAATCTACTTTCAGACCCCAAGGGGCTCAAGGATATCTCCATCATGGTGCAAACCTATTGTATCTCATGGATAGTGACTTGGAAAGAATAATGATTGGAGAGGCTCACAGAATCTTCACACTTGGTCAGAATGAGTCCAAGAGGTAAAAATCCTAGGGCCTTTCTTTGTAGGAGGCAGGCTTCCTGTTAAAAGGCAAACAATATATAACCTGAGCCCTAACTTTGGTTCATAGACAAGGATGGGAAGACATATTCTGTGCCTAGTGCTTGGGTCATGACCACTTTATCCACTCACCAGTAGAATTGATTTTCATAGTCAGTTCCTTGCACTTGCACAAGCTCTCCCTGATCTCCTGTGGCATTTTCTTGAGGTCAGTCATCACTTGATAGTGTTGCATTGTAAGCATGAAAGTCTCAAAAGTTGTTCCAGTGGGAGAGCATGACCCAAGGAACAAATAATCCCGTGAACTAAGGATACAAGTATTATGTCAATTCAAGCTGAATTGTGGACTACAGCTGCCCACAAACACACTGGAACACACACACATACACACACACACACACACATACACACACACACACACACATACACACACATACACACACATACACTGAAACACAATCAGAATGTCACATAAATACAATGACGAGGCATCATCTCAGAGTATCATGAACAAAATTTTAGAAAAGCAGTGATGATCTGTAGCCAATCCAGACACAATGAGAGACGACATGTGGGACCAAGCCCCTCTAGCTGTTGACAGGACCAACTGTACCCAAAGCACCTTCAGGTCAATTACAACAGTGATTTACCATAAATACACAGTACCTAGCATCACCCACAAACCAACACCTGTCCAGGCTTCTTAAACTGCAGGATGAGAGCTCTCACACTACTCCCCTTATCACCAAACTCTGATTCCACCTGCTCTGATTTACTTTTGGAAGTATCAAAAGGGCCTGTGACCACATCTTATTCCTATCTGAACTTTCTGTGTAGAAAATCCAATTAGCAAAAGGAATTTGTACATGAGGTGAGCCTGGAGTTGTAGCCTCCTGTGATAAGAGGATATCTGGGGTGAACAGAGAGGTCTGAAGATAGTCAGTAAAGCACTAGGCATAATGACTACTTGTACAAATTTTTGTCAGTGTAATGGACCAGGATTCCAGAGAGTCGTCTCTCTCATTTTGCATCTTCTGGAGGTTCTCTTTTGACCTGGTCCAACCTCTTCATTCTCTGTGCCTCTTCATTGATGGTGGAGAGATTTGATGATGCCTTCCCATCAGAACTTATAGGTAGATAAACACTAGGAAACTTATAGAGCTAATAGGACAGAGAATATTGAAACCATGCTTATTCCTGAACACAAGCCTGAGGAAGAGGTAATTCTAGAGACACAGGAAATCTCAGAAAGAGGAGGAAATCATCTTTTAGCTGCCCTCCTCAGCTATGTCCCTGCTCCCAACCACCATCACTAAACATCTGCCTCACTCACTATTGCAGTCCCCTTAGCCATGAATTGCATAAGATGTCACAGGCAAGAAGATTGGAGCGCATTGTCAACTCTTATCTGACAATGTAGTTAGTTGGTACTGATTTGCACAAAAAAGATTGACAATAATCTCCAGCACCTAACATCTCCCACAAGCCAACACCTCTCCAGACTTCTTAAAATACATGATGCAAGCTCAAATTCTACTACATCAACCCAGACTGTGAATCAGGCCACATCCTGTGTGTTCAAAATTAAAGTGTCTGAGACCTTGATTCATGAGCAGGGGAATATCCCTGTCTGTCCTTGGTATCATATACTCATGTACCCTATAGGAAACTATTGAGGATGAAGTGCTCCAACACTTTATCCCGAGAGCAACATTTTGATATTCTCATAGAGCTTCCTCCTGTCATAATTTGTCCCTCAAGAGGAAATTAAGATATCTCAGCAAAAGAACTGCATACTTGTCAATTCCTGGCTTTCTGAAAAACTAATCATCTGAAATTGTTGACTCTGGTTCTGCCATTGAGTAATATCAAGGATCCAGATCATAAGCCCTACCTACTCTTGGAAGGACAAGCTCCCTGACCCTTGCCCAGGACTCACTATGCCTTCCCCAGGACCATTTCTTCCTTCCTGTTTCCCAACATGACAGAAAGCCAGCCTCCTGCAGCCTAGGTCTGGTCTCTGTCTGATTTCTATTCTCCCTCTGAAATATCCTGAGCAGCATGGAAAACATGCCTGCTTCTGAACCCAATAGGCAATGAAGGAATACCCCATAGGTATTTGGTATCACCACAACACTTGTGACATCACAGAAGATTCTAGGGTTCTCCTGGCTACAAGAGATTGTCCAGGGAAGTGACTACTGATGAAGTCATAGGGAAGTACCAGGGCCTACCTGCTAACCAGCTTGTCCCATATTGGCCAGTTTTTGAGGAGCCCTTTCCTGCAGTCTTTCTTTTGACCCTGGAGAGAGCCCTGGACACCTTTATGTTCCAAAGCTAAGGGTTTTCCTCTGCTTCATTACAAGTCAAGCAATTTGGATGGGAAGAGTTTGTTAGCGTCTAGGAATGGGCAGTTCATCTTTGTTAGGACCTAAAGCTCTAGGATTCTTGGATGAGGGAGATTATTTTCCATTATAAATCTACTTCTGGGGTCTATTCATGTAACATACAGTCCAATTCCCCAGGTTGCCCTGTTTTCCAGAGCCACAATCATTCCCCTGAACCTTCAATTTTATGAAAATTGGATTATTTTTTTAATTGTGCACATGCCGTGAGAGAAGACATATTTTCAATTCATTCAGACATGTATTTTCATGAAATGTCTATTTTACAATCCCATTTTTGCAATGAATACTTCCTTATCCTTGTCAATATTGGAACTTAAGAACAAGGGAAGATCAAATTGCAAAGTTTATGTCCCTTCTTCAAAAGATAAAATCTTAAGTACTACCGTTCTCCAATACAACCAGACAAAGTAGGCATCTGTGAATAAATGTCAATAGGGACATTGGATGGCTGCTCTGTAGTCCTATTAGCTCTCCCTTCTCAAGTATCTACCTGTCTGAGTTCCCAGTTCTAGTCCTGAGGCTTTTGGGGACTATGATCCTCTATTCATACTCAAGAATGAATAGGATGGATAGGGGATCGAATGGTCTCAGGTCCAGTGAAACCTCAATCTTAATGGGTCCATAATTTCAGGAGGGACTCCATTTCCCATTGTCATCTGTGGCTTCCACCGTTGTGACCTGAGTGTGCTGAATGCATGGTAAAATGCCACCTTACCTCTCAGATTCAAGAGTAAAAGGATCATGTACATCTTTAACAATTTGTGTTGTCTTTGTGTTGTATATTGGCTAGTCAGATAAATAGCCTTCATAGAGAATTGGATTACCTGGATAATGAAAAAGAAATAGTTAAGAGTTTGGCTAAATGATGATCTCTGAGCCTGGGAAGAAACGGGAGAGTCATTCCAAGCAAATATTATAGGGATGAATCCTTCCCTATCTTGGGTACAATAGACCCAAGGTAAGAAGCAGACTCCTCCCCCATTCCTGAGCTCTCCTGAGAGTTTTGTAGTGTTTCTATTAATATACATTTATTTATTTGCACAGGGCCAGAGCTCTGAGAACTGAATGCACCAGAATGTAAGTAGACCCCAGTATTCTTTGGCTGAAATTTTGGGCAGGCTGGTCAGTGCCCTGGTTACTTCTGACCTCAAGGGAGTCATTAAGTTTATGTCCTCAGCATTTAAATCAAGAAATTCATGGAAGAAGGAAATTAGTTTCTGGGAGATGCAGGAATTCCTCTTTTTTTTCCTTTTTTTATTTTATTTTAATTGAGTATCTTCTTCATTTACATTGCCAATGGTAAAACCTTTCCAAATTTCCCCCCTCACAAAAGCCCCCCTCCCCAAAGGTTCCCAATCCCTCTTCCCACCCCCTGCTTCCATGTGTATGCTTCTCTACCCAGCACACTCCCTCCTCCCCCAACCGCCGTCCGTTTCCCTTTGTTGGGGACTCTATTGAGCCTTTACCTGACCAAAGACCCCTCATCCCACTGATGGCCCAACAAGGCATTCCTCTACCACATTTTTGGCTGGAACCATGTGTACCACTTTGTTGATCGTTCAGTCCCTGGGAGTCTTCAGATGTCTGGGTGTCTGAAGTCATTGTTCTTCCCATGGGGCTGTAAACCCTTCAGCTCCTCCAGACCATCCTCCAGATCCTCCGTTGGGGACCCCATACCCAGTGCAATAGTTTGTTGCTAGTTTCTGTCTCTGTATGTGTAGGGCTCTGGCAGGGCCCCCCTAGAGATGGTCATGGCATGCTCCTTTTGGTACATGCTTTTGTCGTAGTGTCAGGGTTTGTTGACTATTTATAGGATGAATCCCTAGGTAGGGCAGTCTCTGGGGAGGGGGGGAGGCTTTAGTTCAGACTCTGATCCACACATTGCCTCCATTATTGCTCCTGTGAGTATTATGTTCCCTTTCTCAGAGGAACCATAGGACCCTCACTTAAGTCCTCCTTTTTCTTGAACTTCCTGTGCTGGGTGTATTGTAAATTGTTTATTTTGAGCTTTTGGACTAGCATCTGCTTATTAGTGAGTGTGTACCATGTGCATTCTTATGTGACTCGGTTGCCTTGCTCAGGATGACACTTTTTAGTTCCATCCATTTGCCTAAGAATTTTATGAATTCCTTGTTTTTAATAGCTGAATAGTACCCCATTGTGTATATATACCACAGTTTCTGTTCCCATTCCTCCTTTGAGGGACATCTTGTTTCTTTCCATCTTCTGGCTATTATAAATAAGACAGCTATGAACATAGTGGAGCATGTGTCCTTATTACATGTAGGAGCACCTTCTGGGTATATGTCCAGGAGTGGTATAGCTGGATCCACAGGTAGTACTATTTCTAATTTTCTGAGGAATTGCCAACCTGTTTTCCAGAGTGGTTTTACCAGCTTTCAATGCCACCAATAATGGAGAAGTGTTCCTCTTTCCCCACATCCTCTACAGCATCTGCTGTCCCCTGAGTCCTTCATCTTCGTCATTCTGACTGGTGTAAGGTGGATTCTGAGTGTTGTTTTGATTTGTATTTCCCTGATAACTAAGGATGCTGAACATTCCTTTAGGAGCTTTAGAGCCATTTGAGTTTCCTCAGTTGACAATTCCCTGTTTAGCTCTGTACCCCACGTTTAATAGAGTTATTTGATTCTCTAGAGACTAACTTCTTGAGTTCTTTGTATATGTTGGATATTAGCCCTCTATCAGCTGTAGTGTTAGTAAACATCTTTTCCCGATTTGCTGGTTGCTGTTTTGTCCTATTGACTGTGTCCTTTGCCTTACAGAAGCTTTGCAGTTTTATGAGGTCCCATTTGTCGATTCTTGTTCTTAGAGCATAAGCCATTCTCCCAGCACTGATGAGCCCTCCTCTGTAGATCATAACATTCACATGTGCAGTAACTTATGCATAGGGACTTTCCTAGTATGTGATAATGGGTCTTCTTTTTCAACATACATTTGGTCTATAAGTCTTGGGTCCAAATCATTTACTTCAGTTACCATAACTGCTGAAGCCCAGTGTACCTGGTTCCATGTTTAATGAATATGTCCCCATCCATGTAGAGCATTGAATCAGAATCTTTCTGTGGTTGTGGTGGTGTTCATTAGGTCTAGACTGATCTCTTTCATCAGGTTTGTTTCCTCATGCTATTATTGATGAACTTCTGTGGTTATCATCTGGCAAGATGATAGCAGTATTGATGAGAGTGGGGTTTTCAAACCAGATTCCAGGATGGTTCAGTGCAGGACCTGCTATTGTTTCACACATGCATAGAACACCCAGGGTTCTGGTGTTCCTTTGAGAAGAACCTCAACTGCATGGGGTGATGTAAGTATCAAATGCTGACTCAAAGTTAACTTTTCTGCTTCTTTCACTAGAATACTGGAGACCACCACAGCTCTTACACATGTAGACCAGCCTGGGGATAAAGGATTCAATACACTGGATAGATCTATTACACTGTGATTCTATGGACCTAATATGTGTGGTTCCATGCCCTTTGCAGTAACTTTTGTTTCATGGATCTCTAGATAACAAGGCTTGGAAGCATCTGGAAGTTATAGGGTTGGATCAAAAACACCTGTCTTTAAAGTCTCTAACATGATTTGTGCAGACTCATTCCAGATTAGAGACTCAATGACCTCATTTGTTGTCTGGCTTTTTGGTTAGGAGGTTTATTAGTAACTGCTGTTTCCAAACGTGTTATGAGATTGTTTAGATAGTTTATCTCATCTTGATTTAACTTAGGTATGTGGTAGTGAGCTGGAGAAATGGCTTAGCAGTTCAGAGCTATCTCCCTTGGCTGCTCTTCCAAAGGTCCAGAGTTCAATTCCCAGCAACCTCATGGTGGCTCACAACCATCTATAAGGGGATCTGTTGCCCTCTTGTGGCATGTGCGTGTATATACAGCAGAGCACTCATACAGTTAAAAAATAGTTAAATAAATCAGAATCACCCATTTCATCTAGATTTTCCACATTTGTTGAGCATAGGCTTTTCTTATGAGACCAGCTATGTTTTTTCTTGTTCTGTGAAATCTTTATTATGAAAATTCACTTAAATATTTTGGAACTATTTTAAGTGACTTGGTAGAAATCTTTGTCTTGAATGGGAGGCCAAGGGTCCTGAAGCTAGGGTATCATTGGGCAGGGATTTAGGACTACCTTGAATCCAAGTATGCCTTCCACCTGTGGAATGCCATCTTGGCCCAGCAATGAACACCAGGCTGTTCACTGCAGACTGGATGCTGTCACATCCCCCATGGTACCTCCACTGTTTACTGTGGTAGCCAGAAGACCAGAAGTGTTGTCACCTCTGGAGCAGGGCCCTTCCTCTTGGTCAGGGTGAATTCAAGGAGGGGCTTTTTGGCTGTAGTGTACCAAAGAAGATGTTGTGGGTCTCTTCTAAAGTCAGGATATCTGACTGGGCAGCACTATTGGCAAGATCCTCTATGGTCATAGTTGGAATTTGAACCAGGTAGAGTCTCTTTCCAAAACATGCCTCTTGTGAGGAGTGACTTGGAGGCCCTGTGTCTTACATTCAGCTTCAGCCCAGTTCAAGTCAGCCTCCAAGACCACAGACTCCTTGGTATTGAGGGCATCCCTGGTCACAATGAACTCCAGTGTCTGACTGTCAATTTCACCAAAGCATTCAGACTTCAGGGACATTTCAGCCTGTGCATCAATGACTTCCCAGGATTGCTAGGTCAGTTCAGGATCCTCAAATCCTCTGCTCTGGGACAGCAGGACACAAGTATTCTTGGCTTCCAGATTTATTTCCAGAAAGTTGATGCAGACCTTGGCTAGGGCAGTTACAATGGACTTCTTACCAGCATGCAAATTGGCAAGTACTGTGTCTGCCTCTAGATCAATGTCATTGCTGTACATTTGCTTTAGCAAAACCAAGAAAGCAGCAGGCTCCACACCATGATTGTTGAATTCTAACTTGACTTCTGCAAGATCCCATAGAACTAGTTACAGAAGATTGAGCTGCAGACAGCCAAGACATACTCTAGTGCAGCATAGGATGGAAGGACTGCCAGTTGGGGCTCTCAGTGTTGTGGTCTAAAAAGGGCAGCAGCAGGGCGGGTGTCAGGCCAGGCTGGTAGCAGAGACCTTCCTGCTCTCAGCCATGCTGGTCACATTGCTGTTGGAGATGTGGGTAGCAGTAGCTGTGGATACACTGGCAGGCAGGTACAGTTCCGCAGTCATCATGCCTCCTGCAGGGGCCAGCTCCTCACTGGTCTGTGTTGTGTCCTGTGCATTCCCACCAAGATGGGCCTGGAAAAGGACCCTGTGAGCACCAGCAGGGAGGTTAGGAACTGTGTCCCAGTCCATGCAGGCAGGACACCAGCAGCAGCATGGAGCCAGGCCAGCTCTGCTGCAGGGGACGCCCTCCCACTGGCACCAACCTCTGCCCACCCCACCACAAAGCCCTAGTCTGCAACAAAATGCTGGATACTGTTTATGGTTCCAGTTTCTTAGCCTATGTATTTTTATTGGGTAATTGAATCCATTGATTGTCACGTCCACCTTCGCCAGCAAAGATTACGCGACACAAGGAGTTTCTTCCTATAATGGTTTATTCGGGAAACCTTGACTTAAGTTTATTCTTGTATTGGCGGCCCCGGGCTCTCTCCCAGCCTGACCTTAAGTACCCTAGCTAGCCTCATATGCCCAGGGAGATAACCAGCCATATTCTCATAGGTGAACTCAGTGAGTTCTTCATTAGCATGTAAGTGAGATAAGGAATGCAGCACACTGCGCATGTGTTCCAGTGATTTACTACCGGGGAGCAGCATGTGGCCAGTGCCATCTTGTAACAGAGAAGAACAAAGGGTGGCTCACTACAATTGATGTTGAAAGATATTAAAGTGAGATGATTGTTAGTTCCAGTTATTTTCCTTTTCATGGTGGTGTTGTGAGAGATTCCCTTCTTTCATGATTCTTGTGAGATGATACTTTTCTTGTGTTTTCTTGGGTATAATTACACTCCTCAGTTGGAATTTTGCTCCTAGTATCCACTGTAGTGCTGTATTGGTAGAATGAGATTGTAAAGTTTGGTTTTCTGGAAGAATATCTTAGTTTCTCCATCTAGGATGATAGGAGTTGTGCTTCATATAGTAGCCAGGGCTGCCATTTGTGTTCTCGTAGGCTGTGCATGATGTTTGTCTGGGATCTTCTGGATTTTATCATCTATGGTAAGAATTCTGGTGTGATTCTCATAGGTCTGCCTTGTAAGTTACTTGACCTTTTCACCTTACAGTTTGCAATATTTTCTTTTTATCTTCTGTACATGTACTATTTTGATGATTATGTGACAGGATGATTTTCTGTATCAGTCCAATCGATTTTATGTGTTGTAGACTTCTTGGACATTTATGGCTGTCTCTGTTTTTAGGTTAAGGATGTTTTCTTCTATTATTTTGTCAAAGAAGCTTTCTGGGCCTTTGAACTGGTAACAATCACCCTCTTCTATTTCTACTACACTTAGATTTGAAATTTTCACTATGTCCTGAATCTTCTGGACATGTTATGGGTTAAGAGCTTTTTATACTTTGTATTTACTTTAGCTGACTTTTCAATATCATCTATGGTATCTACTATGCCCAAGATTCTCATTTCAATCTCTTATATGCTGTTGCTGATGCTTGCATCTGTAGCTCCTGATCTCCTTTTTACATTGGATTCATTGTATCCAACAGGGATACATCCATTTGTGATTTTTTTAATGTTATTTTTTCTTTTTTATTGGTTATCTTGATTATTTACATTTCAAATGTTATCCACTTTCCCAATTTCCCCTCACTATCCCAACCACACTTATCCTGCCACTATGAGGGTGGTGTATTTTTGAAAGGCTTTTTCAAGATCTAATAAGATAAACAAGTGATACTTTTTTAGTTTGTTTATATAATGGATTATGTTGATGGATGTCCTCATATTGAATTATTCTTGCATCCCTGGAATGATACCTATTGCATCATGGTAAATGATCCTTTTGATGTATTATTAGGTTTTGTTTCTGAGAATTTTATTGAGTATATTTGCATCAGCATTTTTTATGGTTTGTATATCCTCAGCCCAGTGAGTGGCACTATCAGAAGTTTTGGCCCTGTTGGAGTAGATTTGTCACTGTGAGTGTGGACAAGAACCTCATTCTAGCTGCCTGGAAATTAGTCTCCCATTAGCAGCTTTCAGATGAAGATGTAGCACTCTCAACTTCTGTACCATACATTCCTGGGTGCTGCCATGTTCCTCCCTTGATAATACTGGACTGAACCTCGGAACCTGTAAGCCATCCCCCATTAAATGTTGTCCTTTATAAGACTTGCCTTGGTCATAGTGTGTGTTCAAAGTAGGAAAACCCTAATTTAGAAAGAAGGTACTACCAGGTACTGGGGTATTGCTGTGATAGGCCTGACCATGCTTTGGTTGGGAAGAAAGTGGATTGTGAGAGTTTAGAAAGCAGTGGAATGCTTTAATTTGGGCTTAATGGGCTATGCTAGTAGGAATATGGAAGAATGTGTTGCTGAATATGACTTGAACTGTATAGACCTGCCCTACATGGTTTCAGTGGAGAATAATTTCAGAATATGACTTAGAGATTGTTTCTGTGGTATTTTGGTTAATAATGTGGCTACTTTAAACCCTTTTTTGAAGGGTCTGTCTGAGGCTAAGCTGAAGAGGATGAGATTAATTGCATTTATACCAGAAGTCTTAGAAATACCCTTCACAGACATCATTCTCTTGGTGTGTCCCAGGAAAAGGATTTAAACATGTGTCGGGAGCATAGAAAGACAAATATAAAATATGTGTTTGAAGTATTAATGGGGTATTAGGAAGTGAAATGGTGATGAATCTTGGATTAAAGAGATACAAGTTAAGGGAGCAGGACTTTAGTACAAGATCCTACCAGCTACCTATAGATCCAGGCATGGTGCCACACATCTTTAATCCCAGAAGATAAATTCAAGAGGATCTCTGTGTTCTAGGCCATCCATAAACAAGGCAAGTTCTATGTGAAGAGAAACTTCTACAGAGGCATGGTGGTACACTCATAAACCCCAGGAGACAGGCATGCAGATCTTGGAGTTCAGTGTCAAGCTATAGAGCAAGATGCAGGACAGCCAATCTCGGGAATTGAAAGAGTTGGAAAAGAGGAAGCTAGTGATAATGTCATGGAATGAGGGGGCCATGTTCCAGCTCTAGAAAGCAGCAGAACTCAAGGTGCTACAATCATGTGTCTCTTACTTGATAGTCAAGAGGAGAAGGAGACTACTGGGACAATTGATGCTGGGTAGCTGGAGCTGGAGCTATGAAATTAGTAGTGACAACGAAGCGACCAGCATCACTGAGGAAAAATCTTCTGGGTAGTGTTTGCTGAGAGCACAAAGAAGCTGTGTTTCAGAGATTGCCAGGTTCTACTTTGTGTTGAAGCTGTATTAGGTAATGTGTAAGAGTCGCCCCTAACATTTGCTACAGCACTTGTAGTTGTTTTGAAGGCATGAAATGTTCATGAAGAACAGCTGAGGCTTGGCACAGTGAGTGACCATGGAAGGCCATTGGTGAAAGTGCAGCCTCAGTTGCAGGTGAAGGCCCTGTATTGAAGGGGTCATGAGAGAGAGAGGGGGGGGAGGGGGAGGGGGAGAGGGAGAGAGAGAGTGGGAGGGTGGGGGAGGGGGAGAGGGAGAGGGGGAGAGAGAGAGAGAAAGGCATAGAGAGAAAGGGAGAGAGAGGGAGAGAGAGGAAGGGAGAGGGAGAGAGAGGGAGAGACGAAGAGGGAGAAGGAGAGAGACAGAGACACACACAGAGAGACAGAGAGCAACACAGAGACAGACAGAGACAGGCAGAGAGAAAGAGAGAGAGGTGGGAGAGGGAGGCAGGGAGAGGGAATGGGAGAGAATGAGACTGACACAGAGTGAAATAAAACAGACAAGCAGTAAAAGACTCAAGACACAAAGAGTTAGATTCAAAGACAGAGACAGAGACAGGGACTAGCATTAGCTTTTAAAACCCCAAAGCACACCTCCAGTGACATACTTCCTCCAGCAAGGACATATCTCCTAGTGTTTCTAAAACAGTTCTATGAACTAGGTAGCAAGCATTCAAATATGAGCCTTTGAGGGTCAATTTTATTCAAACCACTCCTTTTATGATAAAGCTTTTTTAATTTCTCAAGCTGACTATGGGAGGTATTAGAAAAATACTGTTGTGTTTCAACTATTGTTGGTCCACATGATCATCCACAGGGCAGTACATTATAACTGTAGTGAAATTAATGACTATAAAGATACAGCATGGATACTTTCTTCATCATGGCATTGGGATCCACATAGTTTGACACACTATGCACATCAAAGCCCAATTCCCTGTGTAGCTCTGCCTGGCTGGGAACTCATTATGAAGTTTAAGCCACAGGATACTTGAAGATGTCCCCTCCCACCTGCTACATCTCGTGTTATAGGACTGTGAGCCACACAAGAATACAGTAGCTTCTTTTGAGAGAAAAATTAGAGACTATGTTTAATTCATAAGAACACATTAATTTTACTCAATACCGGCTTAAACTGTGGGAGTCAATGTATGCAGTATATAGACTTAGCAAAGCAGCAAATTAAATACAGCAATAAAAAGATAAACACCAAAACTTCAAACAAAAGCAAAGAAAACTAAATACCCCAAACAATCAAAATTCTAACCCAAAACCAAACATAATAATTAAGTGAAGCAGCATTTTACTGCTGCAGATTTTCAGCACAGTCCTACAGGCTGTTGTTGCTGGCCTTGGAAAAATTGTACAAAGGCAGTCAGTGGTGATAAGAATCCCCTCAAGATGAAAGTGGGCATACCTCATTTTGGGGAGGGAGGTGCTGATAGAAATGTCCTTCCAAGGCTATGCAAGAA
Source organism: Apodemus sylvaticus (assembly GCF_947179515.1). Lineage (NCBI taxonomy): Eukaryota > Metazoa > Chordata > Mammalia > Rodentia > Muridae > Apodemus > Apodemus sylvaticus. The sequence goes on from NC_067479.1 coordinate 83,591,703, forward strand.
ACATGTGACAGATGGTACCTCAAAGGTTTTCAAGATCACACGATGGATCACCTTGAAATAATTCTTGATAACCCATCAGGACCATCAAAAATTGACCTTGTCTGGCTCCTCCTGGGTGCCCAGCAAATCTTGATGTCCCAAGCACCTCTCTGAAACCTTCCCGACCTGCACACTTGATGGACTAGAGGCTAGACAAAATAAAGACATCTTCACATATAAGAAATCAAAAAAGAAAAAAAATGCAGCCCAAGATGGCCCTGGTTACAGGGATGAGATGCAATGGTGGTTCACTTGCTTTCCACACTAAGTGCTCTTGGTGAGGAGTTGTGTCTGAGGGAGATCTTGATAGGGTCTTTGCCCCATTCGAGCTCCTGTTGCAATATTTCAGACCTAGAAGAGGAAGAGAAAAAGGCCTGTTGAGAACTTGCCATGTCAGCTCTACAGCAAACACCTACCAATATACACATTTGTATTTTACATGCACGCGCACGCGCGCGCGTGCGCGCGCACACACACACACACACACATACACATACACTTTCTCACATGCACATACATTCACACACTGTACAGAAATCATAAGTGAGCTGGAATCTATAAATAGACCACAATGCCAGAGGAACAGGTAAATGTAGACTATAAAACGCTGATGTTTCAAGTGAGATTCAGGACTCAGCTATCCATGCATTGGGGACTAAAAGTCCTTAGGGAACACACATCTTAGACTATGTTGAGAGAGTTTGTGAAATTTTTGTCTTGAAGCCTCACATCTCTCACACCAACCCTCAACCTGAGAGAAGTCTTTCACACATCCTTGTTCATCCAGTCAGCTCCACAATATAAGCTCTTGGAAAGAACTCTAGCAATTCTGACAGAAATCAGGACTGACAGGATGCTACTCTGGCTCTTTCAGTGTGAACCAATCTCTAGGCAGGATAAAGAGACCAGCCTGCAAATGCCCTCAAATGACTCCTACAAAGCAAATGAGCTAATGACATGACTTTATCTATCAAAGTTCTGTACTACTACAAGGGAGGCACCCACACAGAACCTTTCTAACATAATGGCATGTATGTGTGAAATGTGTGTTCAAACTATACATCATAATAAACTGCAGCTTTAACTTCAGCAGGAGGATCTACTTGTCTATTGTCCAGTGTCCTAAAAGAGGCTAACTCCACAGAAATTCTTGTAATTAATAGGAGAAATGAACAACTGGATGAGACATAGTAGAGCGCCTAGATAAGTTTCAGGATGCTTAAAGGGAACTGACTCTGTTTATGGTTAAACAGGAGAGCAACCTGCCCAAGATGCTTCATTCATCCTACCTGCTGCTGCTTGGTAGTAGGTCATACAATATCTTGAAGACTTTTATACACAAAATGTTTGTTAACTTGGTGTCCTCTTCCAGTGCAATCTGCTCCTGTAGCACATGTCTGTTCTCAGTCCACAACATCTTGACTTTGTGCTTTTGATGGTTATATTCACCCAGGCAGTGTTTATTCCTCATCCTGAGCCAAAAACAAAATATGGTGACTCCCTGGGAACATCCATCTTCCTCCTACATCTCCAAGTACCACCCCCCTTCCAGGGGCCCTGATCTCCAGACAGCCTCAGTCTACAGTCCAGATTAGCCATGAAATATCTCATAGATGAAGTTCAAATGCAGAGGACAGCCATATTACAGAAGACTCAAGGTAGTTCTGAAAACACTGATTGCAATAGGGACTTCTATATCTTCCAGAAGAGGACATGGGCCCCATGTGTACTAATGTGTTCATGTTGTTAAAAACCACCTGTAGTTAGAGAGCCAGTCTTCTTTAGGAAAGGATAATACACCTAAAAGTTCCACAATCTTTCTATGTGTCTCATGGAAACCAGACCTATAAATCTACTTTCAGAGCCCAAGAGGCTCAAGGTTGATTGATATTCCTATCATTGTGCAAATCTATTCTATCTCATGAATACTGAAATGGAAAGTACAATGTCTTAAGTGGAGGTAAAAAACCTAGAGCCTTGCTTTGAAGGAGGGAGGATTCCTTTTAAGAGGTATGCATTATATATAACCTGAGGCCTCACTTTGGATCAAAGTCAAGGATGGGCAGACACTCTGTGCCTAATAGTTGGGTCATGACCATGGTAGTCACTCACCAGTACATTTGATTTTCTTTACTTAGCTCCTTGCACTTGGACAAGGCCACACTGAGCTCTTGTGGCATTTTTTTGAGGTTGGTCATCATTTCGGTGTATTGCATATTAAGCATAAATGACTCAAAGTTGTTCCTGTGGGAAGGCAGGGAACAAATAACAAATATTCCCATGAACTAAGGATACAAGTATCACATCACTTCAAGCTTAATGGTCAATTACCCCAGCACATATAAGCCACATCCTTCCTCCTTGGTACTGGTTCTCCCAGGTGCTTATTAAACTTACTATTCTTTGCCTAGGTACAGTAGAGCCAAGGAAGTAAGAGAAGGGAGCTGGCATGCTTTAGCTTCCTGAGAGGTCTTGAAGGAATGGACTAGCTCTCCAACAACTTTCCAGGAGCCTGTGCCACTGGGCTGGGTCCACCTTAATCCTGTGATGACTTTTCTTCTGTTTTCAGATAATGAATTGTCAATCATTGGTTCTTTTGTACATTAATTCCCAAAGAACTTAATATGTATAGGGAAAAGGCTTTATAACATATACCAGAAGTTTTCAATGTTCTCCCAAGGTGAACACAGAGGTCACATGCTGTGCTGCTGGAAATGAGGCTCCCTGGCCTCATCACTACCATTAAGTAGAAACTGAGTCAGACAAAACCACCTCACACAACACAAACTCCATAGATCATTAGTGGAAACACACACACACAAATACAATCAGAATGTCATATAAATACAAGGATATGGCATCATCTCAGGGTATCATGAACAAAATTGGAGAAAAGCAGACAGCCGATCAAAACACAATGAGAGGCAGCACCTGGGACCATGCTCCTGTAGCTCTTGACTGGAAGAATTGCACCCAAAGCAACTCTAGGTCAATTACAAAAGTGATTTACATAAACACACAGTACTTAGCATCTCCCACAAACAAACACCTGTCCAGGCTACTAAAAATGCAGGAAGAGCGCTCGCATACTACTCCTCTTCTCCCTCTACACTGTTAATCATGCCACAGGCTTCGATATATTTTTGGAGCAACCAAAAGAGCCTGTGACAACATCTCCTATGAACTTCAAGTTCTGTGTTGAACATCTAATTGGCAAAATGAATTTGACCATGAGGTTACCTTGGAGCTATGGCCTCCTGTGATAAGAGAAAACCTGGGGTTAACAGAGAGGGCCCAAGATAGTCAGCAAAAACCTGGGCAAAATGACTACCTGTCATTTAAATCCTGGTTAGTGTAATGGGCCAGATTTTCCTGGAGTTTGTCTCTCTCATTTTCCATCTTCTGGAGATCCCCTTTGAGCTTGTCCAACCTCTTCATTCTCTGCTCCTCCTCATTGATGTTGGACGGTTGTGATGATGCCTTCCCAACAGACCCTGTAGGTAGATCAACACTAGTAAACTTGTAGAGATGATAAGACAGGGAATAGGGAAATCTGACAGCACCCGCACTGCCACCACCGAGTATCGGGCGTAGGCCTGGGGGATTGACAAAAAACACAGACACGGGTCATTCTGCAAGGAGAATGCCAAAGCTTTACTGAGAGACTAGCAATATATATACTAGAGGCTAGGGAAGGGAACAGGAAAAAACAATTATAGTCATACGTCAGGCACCTGGGAAGTCTGTACCACACCAGGCGGGAAGGCAGGAATCAAGCTAAGCCACGGGATGTTTTGCTCTCAAGAAACCTGTGCACAAAGCTCAGCTGGGGGTGTTGAGCCAAGCTCTCTGGTTCCCAACAGAAACCATGTTTACTCCCAAACATAAGACCAAGGAAGAGGAAATCCCTTCAAGATTTCCCTGAAAGAAAAGGAAATCATCTTCAAGCTGAACTCCTCAGCTATGTCCCTGTTTCCAACCACCTTCACTAAAGATAAGATAAACTCACTACTGCAGTCTCCCTAGTCCTGAATTATATAAACAGACCCAGGCAAGAAGAATTGGAGGGCATTGGCAGCTCTTATCAGACAATGTAGTCCATAATGCTTGGCACAAAAAGAGTGACCATAAACACCAGCACCTAACATCTCCCACAAGTGAACACCTGTCAGGGCTTCATAAAATGGGTGATGCAAGCACAGTCTACTACACTAGCCCACATAATGAATCAAGCCATATTATGGTTTTTTTTTTTTTTAAAACCAAAGTGTCTGAGACCTTGATTCTTTAACAGGGGAATATCTCTCTCTGTCCTTGGCATCACATACTCATGTAACCTACAGGAAACTATTTAGAATGAAGGTCTTCAACTCGCTATCTTGACAGCCACATTGTACTATTCTCATAGAGCTTCTCCCTGACATAATTTGCCACTCAGGAGGAAATTAAGATCTCTCAGCAAAGCAACTCTAGGCTTGTCGATTCCTGCCTCTCTGCAAACTAGTCATCTGAAATTTTTGACTCTGGGTCTGCCTTTGAGTAATATTGAGGATCCAGGTCATAAGCCCTATTTCTGGAAGGACCATCTCAAGCCCACCTCCTCCAGGAAGCTCCCTGACCCTTGCCCAGGACTCACTGTGCCTTCCCCATGACCATTTCCTCCTTCTTAAATGCCAACATGACAGAAGACCAGCCTCCTTCTGCCTCTTCTGCCTAGGCCTGATCTCTGTCTGTATTCTATTCTCCCTCCGAAATATCCTGAGCAGCATGGACTGCATGCCTGCTTCTGAACCCAGTAGGCTCTGAAGAAATATGCTACAAGCAGTTGGTGTCACCACAACACTGGTGACATCACAGAAGTTTCTATGGTTCTCCTGGATACAAGGGATTGTCCATAGAAGTGACTACTGATGATGTCCTGAGGAAGTACCATGGCTTACCTGCTAACTAGCTTGCCCCATATTGACCAGTTTCTGGGGTGCTCTTTCCTGGGGTGGCTCATTTGACTGAGGACATAGCCCTTGGCACATTCTTCTTCCAAAGCTAGGGATTGCTCTCTTCTTCATTACAAGTCAAGCACTTTGCATGGGGAGACTTTGATAGGTCCTTGGCACGGGAGGCTTATCTTCAGTAGGACCTAAAGCTCTTGGATACTTGGATGAGGGGATTCATCTCCATTATAAATCTACTTCCATGGTTCATTCTTGTAACATTCTGTCCAACCTCCCAGGTCTCCTTGTTTCCCAGAGGCCACAATCATTCTCCTGGAACTTTATTTTTATGCAAGTTGGATTGTATTTTTATTGTCCACATGCCTTGACAAGAGACATTGTTTCAATATATAAATATATGTGTTTTCATAAAATCTGTGTTTTAGAATCCTGTTTTTCCAATGAAACTCATTTGTTCTTATTAATATAGGAACTCATTTACAAGGGAATATCAAGTTGTAATGTTTATTTTCATTCATTAAAAGATAAAATCCAGCATTCTCCATTTCTCAATTACAACCAGACAAAGTAGGCTTCTGTTAGCAAAGTTCAGCAGGGACATTGGATTGCTGCTCTGTAGTCCTACTAACCCTTCCCTTCTCCAGTATCTACCTGTCTGAGTTTCTAGTTCCAGGCCTGAGGCTCTTGTGGGTTGGACTATGATCCTGCACTCAAAAGGTACCCAAGACTGAATAGGATGGATAGGGGTTAGAAAGAACTCAGGTCTGGTGAAGCCCAATCTTAATGGGTTCATAAGTTCAGGAGGAACTCCTTTTGGCATTGTCAGCTGTGGTTTTTGCCTTCTTGATCTGGGTGTGCCAAATCTGTGGTAAAATACCATCTAACCTTGAGGTGTAAGAGTGGAAACATCATGTAAGTCCTTTCTAAATTGATTGTTTTCTTTGACTACCACCTTCAGCCATGTAGAATCAGCACAACAAGGTTCAAAGGTGTCTGTGGAGATGTTAGGTAAGTCAGAAGGCCAGTCTGTCTCTCAGATAGTCAGATGAATATCGTTTATGGAGAACTGGAGGACCTAAATAATGAAAAAGAAATAGAGTATGGCTAACTGATGATCTCTGAGCCTGGAATAAAATTGGAGAGGCATTCCAAACAAATACTTTAAGCATGAATCCCTCCCTGTATTTGTATACAATAGGCCCAAATTAAGAAGGAAGCCCATCTACTATTCCCTGAACTCTCCTGAGAGTCTTGTTGTGTTTTCATTAATGAACTTTCCTTTATTTCTATGGGACCAGAATTATGATGTCTGCATGCACAATGAAGGTTCAATCTATTCATAAATTATTCACTGGTAATTGAAAAGTTTTGGCTATGAACACTCAACTATTGTCTGAAACTATTCCAAAGGAGTGGTAAAATTCTAGTACCTGGCAAGGTTTTGAGCATTTTCAGGTTAGTGAATATACCTTTAACCCAACCAGAGAAAGTATCATTGAAAACAAGCATGTACTCTTATCCTCTGCTACCAGGCCACATATCACTGAAGTCAGTTTCCCACAATTGACCATATCTCTGGCCCCTCATATGTGGCCAATTCTGGGAGAATTATCTCTGGTTACCTTTATTTTACTATAAATCTAATATATTGCATATATAAATCAGGTCGGGATGTCAAGTATAATTATAACATATTTTGTTCTGAGCAATTGAAAAGCTGTTGTGTATATTAGTCAGATAGCTGGTGAAGGTTAGTTACCAGAGCCCTGCAAATATTTTCTGGCAGAGTGAACCCACACACCTGTGGTCACAAAGTAGCTAAAACCATCCAGTAGGTAAAAGATAGCCTTTTCAACAAATGGTGCTGGTTCAACTGGTAGCTAAGATGCAGAAGAAGGAAAATTGATCTGTTCTTACCTCCTTGTACTAAGCTCAAGTCCAAGTGGATCAAGGACCTCCACATAAAACCAGATACACTGAAAGAAATAGAAAAGAAACTGGGGAAGACCCTTGAGTACATGGGCACAGGGGAAAATTTGCTGAACAGAACACCAATAGCTTATGCTCTAAGATCAAGAATTGACAAATAGAACCTCATAAAATTACAAAATTTCTGCATGGCAAAAGACACTGTCAATTCAACAAAACAGCAACCAACAAATTGGGAAAAGATCATTGCCAATCCTACATCCAACCGAAGGCTAATATCCAATATATATAAAGAAATCAAGAAGTTAGATTCCAGAGAGCAGAATAACCTTATTAAAAATGGGGGACAGAGCTAAACAAAGAATTTTCACCTGAGAAATAGCAAATGGCTGAGAAGCCCCTAAATAAATATTCAACATCCTTAGTCATCTGGGAAATGCAAATCAAAACAACACTGACATTTCACCTCAAACCAGCCAGAATGGCTAACTTAAAAAAAAATTCAGGAGAGAGCAGGTGCTGGAGAGGTTGTGGAGAAAAAGGAACACTCCTCCACTGCTGGTGGGATTGCAAGCTGGTACAACCATTCTGGAAGTCAGTCTGGCGTTTCCCCTTCTCCTGACTGTAATGTTTCATCCAGTCTGAAAAGAAGAATTATCACCTAATCTTACTGCAACTCTATATGCTAAAGCTTTTGAAATTTATAGGAGGCCTCATCTTCTCATAGGAGAAGGATAGGAAGGCAGGATAGCAGGGGGACAGTGGAAGGAAGGACTAGGAACAGAATAGGGGGCAAGCTGAGGTCTGGGTTTAAAATAAATAATTTAATTAACATTAATAATAGTTATTAGTTTTAAAACCTTAATTTTTAAAATAGAGATGCAAAGTTAATGAATCCTCCTGTGTAACTTTCTTATGATAGTCCAACAAATTCACTATGACATGGCAAACACGTTCAGTTCTTCCAGAAGATGACATTTTTTATAAATATTTTTATTTTCTATATTCTTTGTTTACATTCCAAATGATTTTCCCTTTCCCAGATCCCCCCTCCCCATATGTCCCATAAACCTTCTTCTCTCCATCCATTCTCTGATCACCTCCCTCCTTTTTCTCTGTGCTTATATTCCCCTCCAATGCTAGATCAATCCTTTCCAGGATCAGGACCCTCTCCATACTTCTTCATGGGAATCATTTGTTATGCGATTTGTGCCTTGGGTATTCAGAGCTTCTGGGCTAATTAATATCCACTTATCAGAGATTGCATTCCATGTGTATTCTTTTGTGATTGGTTTACCTCACTTAGGATGATATTTTCCAGATCAAACCATTTGCCTAAAAATTTTGTGAATTCATTGTTTCTAATTGCTGAGTAGTATTCCATTGTGTAAATATACCACATTTTCTGTATCCATTCCTCTTTACGGGACATCTGGGTTCTTTCCAGCTTCTAGCTATTATAAATAAGGCTGCTATGAACATAATGGAGCATGTGTCTTTATTGCATGCCGGGGAATCCTTTGGGTATATGCCAAGGAGAGGTATAGCAGGGTCCTCCGGAAGTGTCATGTCCAGTTTTCTGAGGAAACGCGAGACTGATTTCCAAAGTGGTTGTACCATCTTACAGCCCCACCAGCAGTGGAGGAGTGTTCCTCTTTCTCCACATCCTCGCCAACACCTGCTGTCTCCTGAGTTTTTTACCTTAGACATATTGACTGGTGTAAGGTGAAATCTCAGGGTTGTTTTGATTTGCATTTCCCTAATGACTAATGATGCTGAGCACTTCTTAAGGTGCCTCTCTATTGCTCTGTAGTATTGCTTGAGGTCAGGGATACTGATTCCCCCAGACTTTCTTTTGTTGCTGAGAATAGTTTTAGCTATCCTGGGTTTTTTTGTTATTCCAGATGAATTTGAGAATTGCTTTTTCTAACACTGTGAAGAACTGAGTTGGTATTTTGATGGGGATTGCATTGAATCTGTAGATCCCTTTTGGCAAGATGGCCATTTTAACTATATTAATCCTGCCAATCCACGAGCATGTCAGATTTTTCCATTTTCTGAGGTCTTCTTTGATTTCCTTCTTCAGAGACCTGAAGTTCTTGTCCTATAGATCTTTCACTTGTTTGGATAGTCACACCAAGATACTTTATATTGTTTGTGGCTATTGTGAAGGCTGTCATTTCCCTAACTTCTTTCTCAGCATGCTTATCCTTTGAGTATAGGAAGGCTACTGATTTTCTTGAGTTGATTTTATAACCAGCCACTTTGCTGAAGTTGTTTATCAGCTGTAGGAGTTCTCTGGTGGAAGTTTTCGGGTCACTTAAGTAGACTATCATGTCATCTGCAAATAGTGATAATTTGACTTCTTCCTCTCCAATTTGTATCCCCTTGACCTCTTTATGTTTTCTAATTGCTCTAGCTAGAACTTCAAGTACTATATTGAAAAGATATGGAGAGAGAGGACAGCCTTGTCTAGTCCCTGATTTTAGTGGGATTGCTTCAAGTTCCTCTCCATTTAGTTTGATGTTGGCTTCAGGTTTGCTGTACATTGCTTTTACTATGTTTAGGTATGGGCCTTGAATTCCTGTTCTTTCCAAGACTTTTAGCATGAAAGGATGCTGAATTTTGTCAAATGCTTTTTCTGCATCTAATGAGATGATCATATGGTTTTTTTGAGTTTGTTTATGTAGTGGATAGCATTGATGGATTTCCTTATATTGAACCATCCCTTCATCCCGGGATGAAGCCTACTTGATCTTGGTGTGTGATCGTTTTAATGTGATCTTGGATTTGGTTGGAAAGAATTTTATTAAGTACTTTTGCATCAATATTCATAAGGAAAATTGGCCTGAAGTTCTCTTTCTTTGTTGGATATTTGTGTAGTTTTGGTATCAGCATAATTGTGGCTTCATAGAATGAATTGCGTAGAGTTCTTTCTGTTTCTATTTGGTGGAATAGTTTGAAGAGTATTGGTCTTAGGTCTTCTATGATGGTGATCTATTTGATCCTGATTTAGTTTTGGTGTTGGATATCTGTCTAGGAAACTGTCCATTTCCTCCAGATTCTCCAGTTGTGTTGAGTATAGGCTTTTGTAGTAGGATCTAATGATTTTTGGAATTTCCTCAGTTTCTGTTGTTATATCTCCGTTTTCATTTCTAATTTGGTTAATCTGTATACTGTGTCTGTTCCCCTTATTTAGTCTGGCTAAGGGTTTATCTATGTTGTTGATTTCGTCAAAGAACCAGCTCCTGGTTGTGTTGATTCTTTGTATGGTTCTCTTTGTTTCTACTTGATTGATTTCGGCCCTGAGTTTGATGATTCTCCTTCTACTCCTCCTGGTTGAAATACCTTCTTTTTGTTCCAGGGCTTTCAGGTGTGTCATTAAGCTGTTAGTGTATGCTCTCTCCATTTTCTTTTTGGAGGCACTCATGGCTATGAGTTTTCCTCTTAGCACTGCTTTCATTGTGTCCCATAGATTTGGGTATGTTTTGTCTTCATTTTCATTAAGGTCTAAAAAGTCTCTGATTTCTTTCTCTATTTCTTCCTTGACGAAGGTATCATTGAGTAGAATATTGTTCAGTTTCCATGTATATGTGGGTTTTCTGTTGTTTTTGTTGCTATTGAAGACCACTTTTACTCCAGAGTGATCTGACAGGAGGCATGGGATTAGTTTGATTTGTTGAAGTCTGTCTTCTGACCAATTATATGGTCTATTTTGGAGAAGGTACCATGAGGTGCTGAGAAAAAGGTATATTCTTTTGCTTTAGGATAGAATGTTCTCTCTCTCTCTCTCTCTCTCTCTCTCTCTCTCTCTCTCTATATATATATATATATATATATATATATATATATATATATATATATATATATTAAATCTAATTAGTCCAAAGCTTCAATTAGTTTCACAGTGTCCCTGTTCAGTTTCTGTTTTCATGTTAGGTCCATTGAGGAAAGTGCAGTATTGAAGTCACCCACAATTATTGTTTTAGGTGCAATGTGTGCTTTGAGCTTTAGTAAAGTTTCTTTTATGAATGAGGGTGCCCTTGCATTTGGAGCATATATGTTATGGTTTGAGAGTTCTTCTTGTTATATTTTTCCTTTGACCAGCAAGAAGTGTCCCTCAGAGTCTCTTTTGATGACTTTGGTTTAAAAGTCAATTTTAGCTGTTATTAGAATGGCTACTCCAGCTTGTTTCCTGAGACCATTTGCTTGTGAAATTGTCTTCCAGTCTTTTACTCTAAGGTAGTGTTTGTCTTTGACACTGAGGTGTATTTCCTGTATGCAGCAAAATGTAGGGTCCTGTTTATGTATCCAGTCGGTTAGTCTGTGTCTTTTTATTGGGGCATTGAGCCCATAGATGTTAAGAGATATTAAGGAATAGTGATTATTACGTCCTGCTATTTTTATGTTATTTTTTAAATTTGATTGGTTATCTTCTTTTGGGTTTGATGAAAGAAGGTTACTATCTTGCTTTTTCCAGGGTGAAGTTTCCCCTCCTTGTATTGGTGTTTCCTCCTATTATCCTTTGTAGAGCTGGGTTTGTGGATAGATATTGGGTAAACTTGGTTTTGTCATGGAATATCTTAGTTTCTCCATCTATAGTGATTGAGAGTTTTTCTGGGTATAGTAGTTTTGGCTGGCATTTGAGTTCTGTTAGAGTCTTCATGAGATCTGCCCAGGATCTCATGAAGCTTTCATAGTCTCAGGTGAGAAATCTGCTGTGATTCTGATAGGTCTTCCTTTATATGTTACTTGGCCTTTTTCTCTTTCTGCCTTTAATATTCTTTCTTTGTTTAGTATATTTGCAGTTTTGATTATAATGTGATGGGAGGTATTTCTGTTCTGCTCCAGTTTGTTTGAATTTCTGTAGGCTTCTTGTATATTCATGGGTATCTCCCTTTAGGTTAGGGAAGTTTTCTTCCATAATTTTATTGAAGATATTTGCTGGCCCTTTAAGTTGTAAATCTTCACTCTCATCTATGCCTATAATCTTTGGGTTTGGTCTTCTCATTGTGTCCTGGATTTCCTGGATGTTTTGGGTTACAAGCTTTTTCCATTTTGCATTTTCTTTAACTGTTGAGTCCATGGTTTCTATGGTATCTTCAGCATCTGAGATTCTTTCTTCTATCTCTTGTATTCTGTTGTTGATATTTGCATCTATGTCCCCTGATTTCTTCCCAAGGTTTTCTATCTCCAATGTTGTCTCCCTTTGAGTTTTCTTAGTTGTTTCTACTTCTGATTTTAGAACCTGGATGGTTTTCCTTAGCTCCTTCACTTGCCTGTTTGTGTTTTCCTGTAATTCTTTAAGAGATTTTTGTGTTTCCTCTTTCATGACCTCAGCCTGGTGACTAAAGTTCTCCTTTATTTCTTTAAGTGATTTTTGCATTTCCTACTTATTGGCTTTTGTATTCTCCTGGATTTCTTTCAATAATTTTTGTGTTTCCCTTGTAAGGGCTTCTAACTTTTGATCCATTTTCTCCTGAATTTCTTTAAGTATGTCCTTCATGTGTTCCTGTACCAGCATCATGACCATTGATTTTAAATCCATATATTGTTTTTCTGGTGTGATGGCGTATCCAGGACATGCTGTTAAAGGAGAATTGGGTTCAGATGCTGCCATATTGCCTTGGTTTCTGTTAGTGATGTTCCTGCGTTTGCCTTTTGCCATCCAGTTCTCACTGGTGTTAGTTGGTCTTGTTGTCAATGCTGGACTCACCAGTGCAAGCTGCCTCTTCCCAGATGGCCTCCAGTGCACAGCTGTCCTCTGACACTCCCTGTAGACAGGGTGCTGTGTCCCAGGCTGTTCACATCTCAAAGCAGACACCTGAAGGCTCCTGCCTGGGGCCTGCTGGACTCACCAGAGCACACTGACTCCTCCCAGCCAGCCTCCTGGGTGCCCTACTGGCCTCTTGCAGGGCCTGGAGATGTGGTGTTGTAGCCCTGGCTGTTCTAGATCCCAAAGCGGAGATCTGAAGGCTCCTGCCAGAGGCCTCAGGACTGGAACCTAAGCCCTGTGGGGCTGGACCCACCGGAGCAACTGCATCCTCCCAGTCTGGATGCACACCAGGCCTCTTGCACTTCCTGGAGACAGGGTGCTGTGGCCCAGGCTCTTCAGATCCCAAAGCAGACACCGACATTTTTTTTTAATTGACAATCTCCTTTGATTTATACAAGTGACATTTCTTATGTTGTTGTTTTTAATGACTTAGGTTTTTATTCTACCAGCTATATTGCTCAAATCTCCTTGGATTTAGAAATTACAGTACTTAAAAAGCCTACCTTGTGAACTTATTTGATATATATTCCTGAGACTAAGGAATATAGTTAAGCTGTTGTAATTTATTCATTCAAAATGATATTAATGTCTAGATAATTTAGAATTCTTGCAATGACTTTGGAATAATCACAGAGAAAGACTTTTTCATCTAGGGTTTACAAGCAGCAGCCCCTGTTTTGATAATGTCAGAATATAATGTATGCCTTCTTATCACATTTCCCACTTGGCATTTGGATTATAATGAAGTGATAGTATGGGAGATGAAAACCCAGAGAAGTACACAGCCCCCAAGTCACACTCAGAGGACTTTGTGGAGTCAGTTCCCCTCCTTTACCTTTCCATGGGATTTTGTTATCATGATCGTGCCTCATAGGATTGCATGGCAAACTCACTGAGTTATCTTGCTCGACCAAATATCCTAAGTTTTGTCTCTAGGTATGCAGTGTTGATATCTTATTTTGATTTTTTTATTGGAAATTTTAAAAAGAAAATAAGAATTCTTGAGAATTGCTGTTCTTTGGTTCACATTGGAAGGATAGAAAAGGTAAAGACTGAAATGTAGAAAGAATTCTGGAGAAAGCATCTATACTAATACACACTCAACAACAAACAGCAAAGACAGACTGACTCAAATTCTCAACAGCCAGAAAGTGTCACCCACTGTAGGGGAGGGATTTCCAACCTCAGCTTCTGCTTCCTAGAAAAGCCCTCACAGAACCTACAGATCCTGTGGTTTACAACCAAGTGTACACATCACAAAATGCAAAGAATGATGCCTTTATGTATTTGCAATGAAATGCCAACATTTATTGAAGATACACATATGGGCAAACTTATCTTTGATCACTTTATCTTACCTTAGCTTATGTAAATACTCTTTTAAGTAACTGATTAAATATGCAAACTATCATGTATTGATTCAAAGATTATTTGTGTCATGAAACATTTGTCCTACTATGACATTGGATGCAGGGTATAAAATAACACAGTGAACAACTTTTAACAGAAATTTGTGAAATCACATTTTGGTAATTTTTTGTTTTTTTTTAAGATACTGCCTAAAGGAAAATACTCCACCCCTGAAATCAATCATACTTATTCTCCACTCTGCAAACAAGTTCCATCTTTCCCTGATAAACCAGATTCTTTTTCTCCCTCTCCCTCTCCCTCTCCCTCTCCCTCTCCCTCTCCCTCTCCCTCTCCCTCTCCCTCTCCCTCTTGCTCTTCCTAATCCTCTTCCTCCCAAGGCCAAATCCTTATAAGTACCCTTTCCAAACACCATGGCCCTCTTATAGGATGTTTTGATTGATTCCTGAACTGAAGCCTCAGTTGTCTAAAACTGTGACCTTGTTTGGTAATAAACTATATGGTGGCTTGAATAAAAATGACCCCCACAGGCTCATGTACTTGAATGCTTAGTCCTTGGAGAGTGGCACTATTTGAAAAGGATTAGAAGGTGTGGCCCTGCTGGAGGATGGACTTTGAGTTTTCAGAAGCCTGTTCTAGGCACAGTTCTATACCTGCCTCTATGCCTACAGATCAGATGTAACTCTCTACTAGTGCTCCATTGTCTGCCTGCATTTTGCCATGCTATCTACCATGATGACAATGTACTAAATCTCTAAAATTTAGGGAGCCCCCAATTAAATGCTTTGTTTTACAAGCGTTAGTTATCTTGGCTATGGGCAGCACTAGAACAGTATCTAAGAAATACATACAACTTAAGATGATGTCCTACAAGGTTCAGGAAGACCTATTCCTTAGGCACTATTTTCAGTTTTTTAACCAAATTCCTGGAAAGAAGAAAATAAGGGCAAGTTTTAGTTGGGTTCACTATTGGATCATCATGGTGTGGAAGGTCTGATGACAGACATGTAAAGCTGTTGGCTTTCATAGCCATAAAGGAGAAAGGGAATTCCAGCAGTCAGCTAAATTTCTAGGCTTCTCCTTAGTTCCTTCTTAAAGATTTTCTTAATTAAATATATCTACAACAGTTCCCCTTCTTCTCTTAAACTACTCCTGTGCCTCCTCCTCACTATCAAATACACAGCCTCTTCTTGAAAATAACTCTTGTTATACACACAAAAATTAATATATAAATGTTGCATGCTAGGTCCACTTACAGTGGCCTATTTGTTGATGTTGGTAGAGATGGCTACCGGGTATTAGATAACCAGTCAAAGGGCTCATCCCAGGAAGATTAATTCTACCTCTCTTTGCTGTTATTTGACCACAGTTCTTTATTTAGAGCTGGAGCCTTGTGAAACTACTCCATCCCCACTGGCATGTCAGCAGCTGTTGTAATTGTTCAGTCTTCTTTTTTTTATTATTATTCAATATATGTTTATTTACATTTCAAATGATTTCCCCATTTCTAGCCCCCCACTCCCCAAAGATCCCATAAGCCCCCTTCTCTCCCCCTGTCCTCCCACCCACCGCTTCCCACTTCCCTGTTCTGGTTTTGCCCTATACTGCTTCACTGAGTCTTTCCAGAACAAGGGGCCACTCCTCCTTTCTTCTTGTACCTCATTTGATGTATGGGTTATGTTTTTGGGTATTCCAGTTTTCTAGGTTAATATCCACTTATTAGTGAGTGCATACCATGATTCACCTTTTGAGTCTGGGTTACCTCACTTAGTATGATGTTCTCTAGCTCCATCCATTTGCCTAAGAATTTCATGAATTCATTGTTTCTAATGGCTGAATAGTACTCCATTGTGTAGATATAACACAGTTCTTGCATCCACTCTTCTGTTGAGGGATACCTGGGTACTTTCCAGCCTCTGGCAATTATAAATAGGGCTGCTATGAACATAGTAGAGCATGTATCCTTATCACATGGTGGGGAATCCTCTGGGTATATGCCCAGGAGTGGTATAGCAGGATCTTCTGGAAGTGAGGTGCCCAGTTTTCAGAGGAACCGCAAGACTGATTTCCAGAGTGGTTGTACCAATTTGCAACCCCACCAGCAGTGGAGGAGTATTCCTCTTTCTCCACACCCTCTCCAACACCTGCTGTCTCCTGAATTTTTAATCTTAGCCATTCTAACTGGAGTAAGGTGAAATCTCAGGGTTGTTTTGATTTGCATTTCCCTAATGACTAATGAAGTTGAGCATTTTTTAAGATGCTTCTCCGACATCCGAAGTTCTTCGGGTGAGAATTCTTTGTTTAACTCTGTACCCCATTTTTTAATAGGGTTGTTTGGTTTTCTGGAGTCTAACCTCTTGAGTTCTTTATATATATTGGATATTAGCCCTCTATCTGATGTAGGATTGGTGAAGATCTTTTTCCAATTTGTTGGTTGCCTATTTGTCCTTTTGATGGTATCCTTTCCTTTATAGAAACTTTGTAATTTTATGAGGTCCCATTTGTCAATTCTTGATCTTAGAGCATACGCTATTGGTGTTCTGTTCAGAAACTTTCTCCCTGTACCGATGTCCTCAAGGGTCTTCCCCAGTTTCTTTTCTATTGGCTTCAGAGTGTATGGCTTTATGTGGAGGTCCTTCATCCATTTGGATTTGAGCTAAGTACAAGGAGACAAGGATGGATCAATTCGCATTCTTCTGCATGCTGACCTCCAGTTGAACCAGCACCATTTGTTGAAAAGGCTATCTTTTTTCCATTGGATGTTTTCAGCCTCTTTGTCGAGGATCAAGTGGCCATAGGTGTGTGGGTTCATTTCTGGAAATTCAGTTTTGTTCAATTGATCCTCCTGCCTTTCACTGTACCAATACCATGCAGTTTTTAACACTATTGCTCTGTAGTATTGCTTGAGGTCAAGGATACTGATTCCCCCAGACTTTCTTTTATTGCTGAGAATAGTTTTAGCTATCCTGGGTTTTTTGTTATTCCAGACGAATTTGATAATTGCTCTTTCTAGCTCTGTGAAGAATTGAGTTGGGATTTTGATGGGTATTGCATTGAATCTTTATATTGCTTTTGGCAAAATGGCCATTTTAACTATATTGATTCTACCGATCCATGAGCATGGGAGGTTTTCCCATTTTTTGAGGTCTTCTTCCATTTCCTTCTTCAGAGTCTTGAAGTTCTTGTCATACAGATCTTTCACAAGTTTGGTAAGAGTCACCCCAAGATACTTTATACTGATTGTGGCTATTGTGAAGGGGGTCATTTCCTTAATTTCTTTCTCAGCCTGCTTATCCTTTAAGTATAGGAAGGCCACTGATTTGCTTGAGTTGATTTTATAACCTGCCACTTTGCTGAAGTTGTTTATCAGCTGTAGGAGCTCTCTAGTGGAGTTTTTTGGGTCACTTAGGTAGACTATCATGTCGTCTGCAAATAATGATAGTTTGACTTCTTCCTTTCCAATTTGTATCCCTTTGACATCCTTATGTTGTCGAATTTCCCGAGCTAGTACCTCAAGTACAATATTGAAAAGATAAGGAGAAAGGAGGCAGCCCTGTCTAGTCCCTGATTTTAGTGGGATTGCTTCAAGTCTCTCTCCATTTAGTTTGATGCTGGCTACCGGTTTGCTGTATATTGCTTTTACTCTGTTTAGGTATGGGCCTTGAATTCCTGTTCTTTCCAAGACTGTAAGCATGAAAGGATGCTGAATTTTGTCAAATGCTTTTTCAGCATCCAATGAAATGACCATGTGACTTTTTTCCTTTGAGTTTGTTTATATAGTGGATTGCATTGATGGATTTCCGTATATTGAACCAACCATGCATTCCCAGGATAAAGCCTACTTGATCATGGTGGATGATCGTTTTGATGTGTTCTTGGATTTGGTTGGCAAGAATTTTATTGAGTGTTTGGCATCGATGTTCATAAGGGAAATTGGTCTGAAGTTCTCTTTCTTTGGTTGGATCTTTGTGTGGTTATGGTATCAGCGTAATTGTGGCTTCTTAGAAGGAATTGGGTAGTGTTCCTTCATTTTCTATTTTGTGGAATAGTTTGAACAGTATTGGTGTTAGGTCTTCTTGGAAGGTCTGATAGAATTCTGCACTGAAACCATCTGGTCCTGTGCTTTTTTTGGTTGGAAGAGTTTCTATGACTACTTCTATTTCTTTAGGGGTTATGTAACTGTTGAGATGATCTATTTGGTCCTGATTTAATTTTGGTATTTGGTATCTGTCAAGGAAATTGTCCATTTCCTCCAGATTCTCCAGTTGTGTTGAGTATAGGCTCTTGTAGTAGGATCTGATGATTTTTTGGATTTCCTCAGTTTCTGTTGTAATATCCCCCTTTTGATTTCTAATTTTGTTAATTTGGATACTTTCTCTGTGCCCTTTGGTCAGTCTGGCTAAGGGTTTATCTATCTTGTTGATTTTCTCAAAGAACCAGCTCCTGGACTCGTTGATTCTTTGTATGGTTCTCTTTGTTTCCACTTGATTGATTTCAACCCTGAGTTTGATGATTTCCTGTCTTCTACTCCTCCTGGGTGAAACAGCTTCTTTTTGTTCCAGGGCTTTCAGGTATGTCATTAAGCTGCTAGTGTATGCTCTCTCCATTTTCTTTTTGGAGGCACTCAGGGCTATGAGTTTTCCTCTTAGCACTGCTTTCATTGTATCCCAAAGATTTAGGTATGTTGTGCCTTCATTTTCATTAAATTCTAAAAATTCTCTGATTTCTTTCTTTATTTCTTCTTTGGCCAAGGTGTCATTGAGTAGAGTATTATTCAGCCTCCATGTGTATGTGGGCTTTCTGTTGTTTTTGTGGCTATTGAAAACCACTCTTACACCATAGTTATCTGATAGGAGGCATGGGATTAGTTTGATTGTCTTATATTTGTTGAGGTTTGCCTTGTATCCAATTATATGGTTGATTTTGGAGAAGGTACCATGAGGTGCTGAGAAAAAGGTATATTCTTTTTCTTTAGGGTGAAATGTTGTATAAATATCAGTCAAATCCAATTGGTCCAAAGCTTCAGTTAGTTTTACTGTGTCCCTGTTTAGTTTCTGTTTTCCCGATTGGTCAATTGAGGAGAGTGGAGTGTTGAAGTCCCCCACAATTATTGTGTTAGGTGCAATGTGTGCTTTGAGCTTTAGTAAAGTTTCTTTTACAAATGAGGGTGCCCTTGCATTTGGCGCATAGATGTTCAGAATTGAAAGTTCTTCTTGGTGGATTTTTTCTTTGACCAGCAAGAAGTGTCCTTCTGTGTCTCTTTTGATTACTTTAGGTTGAAAGTCAATTTTATCTGATATTAGAATGGCTACTCCTGCTCGTTTCCTATGACCATTGGCTTGTAAGTTTGTCTTCCAGTCTTTTACTCTCAGGTAGTTTTTATCTTTGACACTGAGGTGTGTCTCCTGTATGCAGCAAATTGTAGGGTCCTGTTTCCTTATCCAGTCTGTTAGTCTATGTCTTTTTATTGGGGCATTGAGACCATTGATGTTAAGAGATATTAAGGAATAGTGATTATTACTTCCTGTCATTTTTGATGTTCTTTTTATATTTGAGTGGTTATCTTCTTTTGGTTTTGATGAAGGAAGGTAACTATCTTGCTTTTTCCAGGGTGTAGTTTCCCTCCTTGTATTGGAGTTTTCCTCCTATTATTCTTTGCAGAGCTGGGTTTGTGGAAAGATATTGTGTAAATTTGTTTTTGTCATGGAATATCTTGGTTTCTCCATCTATGGTGAATGAGAGTTTTGCTGGGTATAGTAGTCTTGGCTGACATTTGTGTTCTCTTAGAGTCTACATGAGATCTGCCCAGGATCTTCTAGATTTCATGGTCTCCGGTGAGAAGTCTGGTGTGATTCTGATAGGTCTTCCTTTATATGTTATTTGGTCTTTTTCTCTTACTGCCTTTAATATTCTTTTTTTGTTTAGTGCATTTGGGGTTTTGATTATTATGTGACAGGAGGTATTTCTGCTCGGGTCCACTCTGTTTAGAGTTCTGTAGGCTTCTTGTATATTCATAGTCATCTCTCTCTTTAAGTTGGGAAAGCTTTCTTCCATAATTTTGTTGAAGATATTTCCTGGCCCTTTCAGTTGTAAATCTTCACTCTCATCTATACCTATAATCCTTAGGTTTGGTCTTCTTGTATCCTGGATTTCCTGGATGTTCTGGGATGCATGCTTTTTGCATTTTGCATTTTCTTTGACAGTTGAATCAATGGTTTCTATGGTATCTTCAGGATCTGAGATTCTTTCTTCCATCTCTTGTATTCTGTTGTTTATATTTGCATCTATGGCCCCTGATTTCTTCTCAAGGTTTTCTATCTCCAAAGTTGTCTCCCTTGGTGATTTCTTAGTTGTTTCTACTTCTGTTTTTAGATCCAGGATGGTTTTGCTCAGTTCCATCATTTTTTTGTTTGTGTTTTCCTGTAATTCTTTAAGAGACTTTTGTGTTTCCTCTTTCATGACTTCTGCCTGTTGACGCAAGTTATCCTGCATTTTTTAAGTTTTTTTTTTTCTTTTTTCTTTTTTTGCCTTTCTTCTTTATTGGCTTCTATCTCTGGGGCCTTATTCTCCTCCATTTCTTTAAGTGATTTTTGTGTTTCCATTATACGGGTTTATAGCTTATTCATGTTCCCCTGTATTTCTTTAAGAGATTCATTCATGTCCTTTTTGTGTTCTTCTAGCAGCATCATGACCAGTGATTTTAAATCCAAAACTTGTTTCTCTGGTGTGTTGGCATAACCAGGACTTGCTGATGTTGGAGAGTTTGGTTCAGATGCTGCCACATTGCCTAGATTTCTGCTAGTAGCGTTCCTGCATTTGCCCTTTGCCATCTTGTTCTCTGGAGCTAGTTGGTCTTGTCTCTGGCTGGTGTTTCAGCCTCCTGAGAGGCTCTAGGGCTATTTCTGCAACACTGGATGGCAGGGTTTCCCCTGTTGCAGATTGCGGATGTGCTGTCCACCTCTTGGGTGCCCTTGAGGCCTAGAGTGCTTTGCCCCAGATAGTGTCTGTGAACCAGATTGTGCCTGTTTGCTCCTTCAGGGAGTGCTAAGGGTGTATGCTGCAGGGACCTTTTCTGCATGCTGATCACTCTGCTGGCCAGCGGAACTCCCAACCAGGTTGGTGCACACAAGGCTAGCCTTGCTGCCTAGGCCCTGAGTCTAGGCAAAAGCCTGGCAGGCCAAAGTCCAAGCAAAGTTCCCCTCAGCTGTGTTAATTGGGTGTTTCAGGTGGCCAGGATGGCAGTGTACGCGTGCTCCCTGAGAGTGCTGTGAGAGTCTGCTGGGCTAAAAACCTCCAGGCCAGGTAGGCACACAGATGGCCCACCAAGCAGCCCAGGGCCTGGGGGCAGTCCAGGGCCTGACCATCTTAAACCCCAGCTATGTCAGCCTCGGGCTAGCCTGTTAGCCAGTTTTGCCTGGCTTCCCGCAGGCAAAATGGAGGCGGCATGCTTGCTGGCCCGGGCAAACAACCTCCTGGCCAGGTTTGCACACCGGTGGCCCCCCGATCAGCCCAGGGCCTGGGTGCAGGCCAACGCCCGTCGGGCTTAGACCCCCTCGATGTTGGTCTCGGGTTGTATTTGCGTACCTCAGTCTGTCTGATCTCTCTGGCATCCGAGAACCAAGATGGAGGCCAGTCTCTCCTAACTGACTGGCGGGAGGCAGACTTCTGAAGTGGCCTCTGCATGGTGAAAGGCGCCATAAATCCGCCGCTGCTTACAGCCTGGCTGGCCAGCAATGGCCAGTGGTCGTGGGCGCAGGGTCTCCCTGGACCCTGTCAGCTTGGTTCCACTGCTGATGGCCCTTCCTCTGGAGCATCCTCTGCTGCTGTTGCTGCTGCCGCCGCTGCCTCTCCAGTTCTCCCGTAATTGTTCAGTCTTATTTGAACAGCCCTATTGTTGAGATTTCTTTCCCCCCACCCCCCCGTGGTAACAGTTTATTTTCAAATTGGGAAAGGCACCTGTAACTGGGTGCCTCTTTGGAGTGTGGGGGGTCCTGACTCAGATGTAATCCAGAGGGACAACACCGTTCCCTTTCTTCAGGGAATATTTGACTGTTCACAGCCTGTCTGGACAGAAACATTCATTGGCTTGCAGGTGTATGGTCCTGGGGAACCTGTTTTCCTCCACAATGGGGGCACTCTGAGGCCGTGGGGTGGGGGTAGGTTGGGGGATACATCATAGCTGCTCTGCTCAGAATGAAGCTCAACATTTCTCCAAGTCTCAAAACACTCTTTAGAAGTTTCCATCAAACAAACACTGATACATTAAAAATAGTGCAAAATCTTAACATTTATATAAATAGCTCTAAATCCCTGCTTTGTTGGATTTTTTCTTTACAAGTTAATACACATTTTCAGACTTGGCACTCAAAAAATTGCCACTTTTTCCTTTTCTAGTTCAGAAAACAACTTTTTTGAATAAACCTCTTCCAACACAAAAATGCTATTCTTCCACATACAGACTTCTTATAAATATATATATTCATTTACACATATATTCATCATATATATTCATTTATATAATATTACACATGTTAAACAACGGTTTTGTGCAAATGTGTCTTTAAAGTCATGTAAAGTCATTATGAACAAAAGAAATTAAGCATTCACCTATGGAACTCAACTAAGAACAGTGAAGAAAAGACGAGTGGAACATTTTCTCTTTTGCCTTCAAGACACAAGGCTCAACACAGAAACATGGTATTCTTTTTTTTCTTTTTGCAAGCTTCTTGAGCTTCTGTTTTCAGACCACACAGAACACGTAAACATTTATACATAGACAGGAAAACTACCACATGCCACATGGCCTGTTTGTTCCCTGACTTCCTCCCTCTCCTCTCTTAGAAAATGCACAGTTTTTCTGTGGTTTTGCCTACAGGTGCCTCGGTCCCCACTCGTAGCGGGGTGACCTTTCTGTTTCTCCTTTCTTTCTCCAGTGGGGCAGTGTGAGGGTGATGGAGCTGGATCCTGTCTGGCAGGGAGGTTGACTGCCTTTTATTTTGCTGGTGCTGGAAGGAGGAGCCAGGTCAGAGACAAATGACCTCACTGTAGTTGGGAGGCGGCCCTTCCATGTGCCCACCACTGCTGTAGCAGGTGCCACTGAAGCCCCTGAGTTATTGAGCTATTGCTGAGGGGGTGGACAGGGGCCTCCCAGCATGGCGCTGTCTACATGGTGGGCTGGAAGCTGCTTCACTGCATGAAGGGGATCTCGGCAAGGCAGTCAGTGGGCCGAGGCTGGGCATAGACCTGCAGCTCCTGCAGTCTTCCTGTCAGCTTACTCTCTGAGGGCCAGAGTCACCCTTCTGAATTCAGTCTGTCATCTCTTCCCCTGGCCTGGCTGTGTCAGCTGGTGAAGGAGCAGGCTGACAGCTTGTAGTGGCTCAGCAGGTACATGATCATCATCACCACCCTCACCATCATCATTATGAGGATGACCAAGATCTCCATGAACTCCAGCTCCTTGATCTCCATGTTCAGAACAGAGAGCCCTGGCGGTTGCACACCCAGGAGACACTGGGCTGCCTGGTGGCTGTAGTGGCAGCGGTGGTGGTGCTGTTGACCCCCATCAAGCAGTCATGGGCAGCACAAGGCGGGAGGCACAGTGCTCAGGGTGCAGGGGCAGCCCTGCTTGGCCTGCTGGGCTTGGGCTCCACAAACAGAGATCAATGCTGAGCAGGATCTATGGGATCAGGAGGCCCAGGGAGGCATGCCAGGGTCACACCATACTGGGCACTGGCAGATGGCCAGGGCACGGGGTTGCCAGGCTCAGTTTGAGCACCAGGTAATCAGTAGCTGAGTACCTTTGCCTGCTCCTCATTAAGGTCCAAGGAGATTCAGTTGCCTTTTTGAGATTTTTGTGAGTTTTTTTTTTAATGGCTAGATTTTTATTTTTAATTTTATAAGTAGATATATTTTTTATTTACATTTTGAATGTTTTCCCCTTTTCCGCCCCCTGCCACCGAAAATCCCCTAACACATCTCCCCTCACCCTGCTCACCAGTCCAGCAACTCCTGCTTCCCTGCCCTGGCATTCCCCTATTCTGGAGTATTTAGCCTTCTCAGAACCAAGAGCCTCTCCTCCCTTGGATGTCCAATGAGGCCATCCTCACTGCATATGCATCTGCAGCCATGGGTACCTCCATGTGTACTCTTTGGTTGATGGTTTAGTCCCTGGCAGCTCTAGGGGGTACTGGGTGGCTCATATTGTTGTTCCTCCTATGGCACTGCAAGCCCCTTCAGCTCCTTGGGTCTTTTCTCTAGCTCCTCCATTGGGGACCCTGTTCTCAGATCAATGGTTGGCTGAGAGTGTCCCCCTCTGTACTTTTCATGCACTGGCAGAGCCTCCCAGATGACAGCTATATCAGGGTGCAGTCAGAAAGCACTTGTTGGCATCCACAATAGTGTCTAGTTTTGTAACTGTATATGGGATGAATCCCTAGGTGGGGCAGTCTCTGGACAGTCTTTCCCTCAGGCTCTGCCTCACATTTTGCCTTTGTATCTCCTCCTGTGTGTATTTTGTTCTCCCTTCTAAGAAATACCAGAGTCCATACTTTGTTCTTCCTTCTTTTTGAGCTTCATTTGATCTGTGAGTTGTATCTTGGGTATTCCAAGCTTCTGGGCTAATAAGCACTTACCAGTGAGGGGATACCATGTGTGTTCTTTTGAGATTGGGTTACCTCACTCAGTATTCATTTGCTTAACAATTTCATGAATTCATTGTTTTTAATAGCTGAGTAGTATTCCATTGTGTAAATGATCCACATTTTCTGTATCCTATCCCATCCCATGGGACCTAGTTATTCAGGGCAGGGGGTTGGGGGGTCAAGAAGGGCCAAGCCTGAAAGAGAAACGGGCAGGAAAGAAAAGCAAGACCAAGCATAAAGTGTGTGTTGTCAAGGCCTCTTTAATGAAAGGCTGAATGTCTGGTTATGAACACAACATGAGAGGAAGTAGAGAGGGGCTGAGGGGGAATGCTAAAGGAACAGAATGAGGAAAGTTCATCCTGGGCAGATGTTAACTGCTACACAAAATATCTAGCAGTTTTTCTGGAATGCTGGGTCTGCCTAGACAAACCCAGGTGTCTGGCCAAGATAAGGATCAGTTGATTCTCAGGATCAGCATTGTGTGAAGGAGAGGGTGGTTCAGATGTTAACCGAAAGGTCAGTGAATTCTCAAGATGAGATGGTTTCCCAAGACATAGTCTTACTGAAGACTTCCTAGTCCTCAGGCTCTTACAATATTTCTTCCCCTTTATCTGAGATATGGCATCAGTGTAATGTATAGGGATTATGTTGCAGATGTATCAAATGTTGCTGAACATCCTACAGTCAGTGGTTACCTGTATTTTGACAAGCTGTGGCTTTCTAGTGTGGTTTTTGTCTGCTGCAATAAGAAGCTTCTTTAATAAATGGTGAGAGCTGTACTTACCTCTGGTTAGAAGGAGAAGTATATTCAGAATACACTTAGGATTTTTACTGGTTTAGCAAAGCAGTAGTAGCATATTCCCCAAGATCCATGTGCTGACTACTCATAAACAGTTGGCTAGGTTTCCAGTTGGCATTTCACTCCTGTTGTACAGACCTTGAGGCCAAATAGACAGTTGTTGGCTTCTACCAAGATATAAGTACCACTTTTGCACCTTTGGAGAGAATTCGCCATGTTGTAGTTCACTGACTTTACATCTAGGTGGGAGTATTGACTGCTTTCCTTTCTAAACAGCTTGCTTATTTCCTCCTGGTAGTGTGACAACACCTTCTTAGAGTTGAGGCTTTTGGTTCAGACATTGCTAAAGTCTCCAAAACCTATGTTCAAAACCTGTAGTGTCTTCAGCAACAGGGACTTACCTTCAGATCCTGGGAAGCAACCAGAAGACATCATCTTCTATTCAGGACCTGACTCCCTACCTACAGTGGCCTGATAAACCTACAGTTGATCATAATCAGGAGATCTTGAGATGGGAAGCAAGGTGGCATGGAAAGAGTGAAAGAGTCCACAGGCTTCAGTGATTGTGTTGAAAACAGACTCTAGGAAGGCAGCTTCAGTGAAACAGCTCATTTAATGGGGGGATCAAAGGCTAGTTAAACATTTCGAGGGTTTGTGAAAACTTTCATATTGCCTGTATATCATTGATAAGGCCAGTGTACTGAGGATAATTTATTAGCATGAGGTGGAATTCCAGGTGCTACTGGACAAGACAAGTATTCAGGTAAAAGGAAGTTTAACCTGGCTACCTGACTAAGTGACCTCCTATGGTGGGCATAGGTGATGCACAGGGCTACATGCCTTGGAACTGGTAGGACATGGGCAGCGACTGAGCAATCCTATTGCTGCCAATCTGAGGATGAGATGTCCAGGGCTTGGTCAGGCCTCAACAGACTCTTGCTTCAGGCTTGCTTCCTTCAGCCCCAAGTGCCCTGGCCCCACAAGCATCAATAGTGTATGATACTTTGAAATAGTCTTGGAATCTCATGACAATTCCCATGCCTTTTGCTTGAATATTTATATTAGATAGCCTATGGCTCTTGAGGAAGACTTGTAATTCACTGGTATAGCTCTCCCCCCCCCATCTATGTTATACAATTTAATGTAACTCTAAAGTAATATGACTCCTTAAGGATATTTCAAACACTTTAGTGTTACTTATTCCTAAAATTCCCCTGTCCTTCTGTTTTGTTCCCTTTTCCCTCTCAAATTAAACCCTTTCCTGTGTCTCCATTTTCCTGTTCCTATCTCCTATCACCTTTATCCTGCCAGCCCATACTACTCCCATGGTCTCAATTTAACATTTTTCTTTCTTCTGGTTACTCCAGATTAATATGAATTGAATAATAATGAGTTTTGGCAGTGCTCTACTCTCTCCAGAACACAGGTCATCTGGACAAAGGATAAAGAGAGTAACAACAGAATCAAATGATATCACATATCAAATGGACCTAATAGATGCATGCACAATATTCTCCGCAAGTACCAAAGAATGTACATTCTACTCAACAACCCAGGGACTCTTCTGTAAAATAGAGAAGATCCTGGGTTTCAAAACGAATTTGAGCAAAAAAGATGAAATAACTCCATATATCCTATAGTTTTGTTTTGTTTTGGTTTGGTTTGGTTTTTTTCTAGACAGGGTTTCTCTGTGTAGCCCTGGCTGTCCTGGAACTCACTCTGTAGACCAGGCTGGCCTTGAACTCAGAAATCCGCCTGCCTCTGCCTCCCAGAGTTACAATATCCTATTGTAACATGGTACAGTTACACTTGAATCAACAGCAAACAAATCTCTTGTTTGTACAAAACTCCTGAAATTAAACAACTCATTGTTGAATAATGATTTATCAAAGATGAAATCAAGAAAAAAGTAATTTTCCAGAAAAGCACAACACAACAAAATTTCTGACACAAGGTAAAATCTGTTCTACAAAGGAAATTTATATCTTTTAAGTTCCCACATTAAAAAAAAATATTTCTTTCCTTTATAAGTCTGGGATGTCAGGCCATCAGACTGTGCCACCAAATGACATTTACATACTACCCACTATGTATTCAAAGCTGGTAGCTGTCCTTTTTATACCAGGTCATAAGACACTTTCTCTTTTTCAGTTTAATTAGGCTGAGTCCTGCTATGTTCAGTTTAATTAGGCTGAGTCCTGCTATGTTCATGGTCACCAAAGCTGACCATGAACACTTGCCCCAGCATCCCAAAATCAGGATGAGAGTCATACACCTCTGTGCTCAGGTAAGCTGGTGTGTTAAAATAAACCAGGAACTAGAAAAGAGCTTTTATATTCTGACTATTTTGATGAAAAGTATCTTCACACACACTGTTTTCTCCATAATCCATATTCTTTCTGCAAATGAGTATTTAGCAACTTTATTGGTATCTGATGAGGTAAGTATGTTCAGGGTGGAATGGTAATGAAGTTTTTATCTGTCAGGATAAAATTAAAGAGGCAGGAGCTGCTTCTACCAAAAAAAACCAATAAACTGTTAGGTCAAACTAAAAACAGGGATCATAGCTAACAATGAAAAGAAACTATAAATGATTTGATAGTTGTAAATTGTGTTCTTGCATTGAATCTTCACAAAAGCATAAAGTTGCATGCCAGATAAAAAGACATGTGAGCTTAGCATTGGCAATCATCCTGCTAGACAAACACAAAATTTATCTTGGTTAGGTCATATTTTCCTAAATCCAGTGTGGAAATAAAAAATAACATGCTTTCTCTTTTGTTTTTCTTTTCTATACTCTTTGTTTACATTCCAAATGCTTTCACCTTTCCCGGTTCCCAATCACCCCCTCCCATATCCCTGTCCTGGTACTCCCCTACAATGGTGGATCAACTCTTTTCAGAACCAGGGCCCTATCTTTCCCTCTTCTTGGGTATCATTTGGTATGTCAACTGTATCTTGAGAATTTAGAGCTTCTGGGCTAATTAATATCCACTTATCAGTGATTGAATTCCATGTGTATTCTTTTGTGATTGGGTTACCCATATACCCAGAGGATTCCCCGGCATGCAGTAAGGACACATGCTCCACTATGTTCATAGCAGCCTTATTTATAATAGCCAGAAACTGGAAAGAACCCAGATGTCCCTCAATGGAGGAATGGATACAGTAAATGTGGTATATTTCCATTATGGAATACTACTCAGCTATTAAAAACAATGAATTCATGAAATTCTTAGTCAAATGGTTGGAACTGGAAAACTTGTTTTCTCAAAGTAGAAAGTAAAATAGTTTATCTCAGAGCTACAGGAGTGCTAGAGTAGTACAGTGTAGTGTAGTGTAGTGTAGTGTAATGTAGTGTAGTGCAGTGCAGTGCAGTATAGTGAAGTGAAATGTAGTGTAGTGCAGCATAGTGCAGTGCAGTATAGTGAAGTGAAATGTAGTGTAGTGCAGCATAGTGCAGTGCAGTGTAGTGCAGTATAGTGTAGTGTGGTATAGTGATGGTTGCTTCATGTGCCTGAGGTCCTGTGCTCCCTCTCCAGTACTACACACTTAGAAAACCAGAGAAAAGAATAAGAGTTTTCAGATACGGGGGCAGATTTTGGGAGGGTGATGGTGGACTGGGAGTGGAGTTGTAATCTAGGTTACCAAGGGATTACCTCTTTTATAGAAGAACTGTGGTGGTCAGCAATTGACCCAATATCTCAAAGTAACTGCAAAAGAGAAATTGGTGTGTTCTCAACACACACATACAAAAATAACTTGATAGGTGCCTGACTTGATGGCTGTGCCAATTTCCATCTTCTGGCAACAGCCTGTAATGTTCAGGGAGTGTATGAGATTTCAAAGATGAACAACACAAAACAAGATAACCCAAACCTGGCCCTGGGCTTTTCATTTGATAGTTTCTGGAGTTTAGAGGAGGCATTGTCAGAGTATAACAGGGTAACTCCTCTTAAATCTCTTATATGGGTTTGTATATTATAAAGATTCTCCATGTAGGTTTCCTTATGGCCTTTCAAGAATCTTCACTCAGTTATCACACCTCCATACTACCTTGCCTTAGAGTGGTTTTCTTTTTGCCCTGCAGTGCAGGTGTGGCAAAGCTGTTGGGATAACCAAATACAGAAATGCTAGACTATTTACTCTAAGCCCACTGTCTGTATTCACCTTGATGGAAATGCAGATACACTACATGGGGCAGGAGCCTTTGGTCTGGGAGGTTATAGCTGGTGTTTCTTGATTGCGTGTAGTCCCCGTGACCCTGCAGACTATACAGAAGAGTCCAGAATGGAGTATCTGATGTTCTGGTTCCAGGATCTCCCAAATTTCTGTACATCCAGACACTGCTGGGTGTTGGGGAGCTGGCAGCAGAATTGGGGTGCTAGCTTTCAAGGAAACCAGGGAAAGGGATTCTCAGAACCTTAGACATGAAGTCACTGCTACATGTCATGGAGGAGCTGAGAATAGAGGAGGCCAGCAGACTGAGGATAATCTCTGAAGCAGGGGAATGGGAAACTCTGGCTTAGCTCAGTGGGGGCTAGCCCAGGAATATGGAGGGGTCTTCTGCAGGAGACTTAAGTGGCAAGGCTCTGTGGGCAAATGCTTTCTCTCTGTTCCCCATAGTTATTCTTAATAAGAGAGAAAGTTTTTGGTTCTCAACTGTTTAGTGAGTGCTTATCATGGAAATGAGTGCATACCACCTTCTCAGGGTGGACCAGAAATTAAATACCTTGTGAAGAAAGAATGTCCAAGAAGGGAAGCATATTGGCAGAACCCTACCATCTTCTAGATACCTCAGTAGCATGGAAAACTCTATTCTTATCTATAGAACCCTAGGACATGTTCCTATGCAGAGAATTTCGTCACGTGAGAGAAGCCTCATAGGAAGAAGGTGAATCTCTTGCTGTCCAGTGTGGCTTCCTGGATTTCCAACCCATCAGCTTAACCAATTTCCTGATATGATCTCCTGGGTCACATCTTAGTTTGTGTTTTATTGATGTGAAGAGACACCAGAACCCAGGCAACTTTTCACTGGGGCTGGCTTACAGGTTCAGAGGTTCAGTCAGTTATCTTCAGGGCAGGTAGCATGGCAGCATCGAGGCAGACACAGCACTGGAGAAGAAGCTAAGAGCTCTGTATCTTGCTGTGAAGACACTCAGAATGTCTTACAGGTGGGTATGCAGAAGGTCTAAAAGCCCACCGTCCACAGTGACACACTTTGCAACAAGGCCACAATTACCTCAACAAGGACAAAACTCTTAAAAGTCCTACTCCCATAGTCAAGCATAGTCAAACCACCACAACCATTTACAATCTCCCACATTTAAATCTCTTTCCCACTGTTTCCTTTTTTACTTCACAAAATCTGTATTGCACAATTTTATTGAAATCGCCTTCCATGACACCTCACTAGGACATTACCTCCTATGGGTCTTCTAATTTAAATACACATTTCTAAAGATTCAGTGTTACCATCCACATAAGACACAACATGTGGCATTGTTGTTCCTGAGTCTGGGTTATATCCCTCAGAATGATTATTTCTAGCTCCATCTATTTACATGTGAAATTCATTTTTTCACATCTCAATTCCATTCTTTATATGGACCACATACTCATTACCTTTTCATCAGTTAAATATCATCCCTCTGGGGTCCTGGGACACTATCACATTCCTGGCATCTGGGACATTTGGTTGCTAACCCCAGTTCCTGAAAGCACTCAGTACTGTGCATTTTCCTGTTCACACTGCTTTCCTTGTGTCCCAAAATGTTAGGTATACTGCTTTTTCACTTTCATTGAATTATAGAAAGTCTTTCATTTCTTTCTTGATTTCTTCCCTTACCAACTTATCATTGAGTAAATGATACATTTTTTCTGTTTCCATGAGAATCTTGGCTTTCTATTGTTTTTGTTCTTGAAGACCAGTCTTAGTCCCTGGTTATATGTTAAAATGTCTGTTATTCATGCAATCTTCTTGTATCTGTTAAGGCTTGTTTTATCTGTATCTTGTATCTTGTTATATCTGGTTATATAGTTTTGTAGAAGGTTCCATGGCATGATAAAAAGAAGGTATATTCTTTTTGGATTGGAGGTGAAACGTTCTGTGGATATCTGCCATATCCATTTGCTTTATAAATTCTCTTAGTTATACTGCATCTCTGTTTAGCTTCTGTTTCAGTGACCTGTTCCATGGTGTATCTGGAATGTTGAAGTATCCCATTATTATGTGATGTTCAATGTGTGTTTTGAGCTTTATCAAAATTTGTTTTTAAATCTGGGAGCTGTTGCTCTTGAGGCAGTGGGGTTCAGAATTGAGGCTTCCTCTGGGTAGATGTTTCCGTTGATTAGTGTGAAGTGTCCTTCCCCATCTCTTTTGATAACGTTTGGTTGAAAGTCTACTTTCTTGGACATGACAATGGCTTCTCAAACTTGGTTCTTGGGAGAGAAAGGGAGGACAGAGCAAATGAGTGGGCGGGTAGAGAGAAAGAGAGAGACAAAGAGAGTAATTTAAGGAGGGAGGGAGGAAAGGACAGAAGATGAGAAAGAGATAAGGGGGAAGGAGGGGAAGGAAAGGGAGAGGGAGAGACAGAGAGAGACTCAGAGTGGCAAAAACAGACCGTGAGAGACACAGAGACAGAGAGATTCAAAGACAGAGACAGGGACTGGCATGAGGTTTTGAAACGCCAAAGCACACCTCCAGTGACATACCTCCTCCAGCAAGGACATATCTCCTAGTGTTCCTAAAACAATTCCATGAACTGGGTAGCAAGCATTCAAACATATGAGCCTTTGAGAGCCATTTTTATTCAAATCACTCCATGTATGATACAGAAGATTTTTAATTTCTCAAGTTGAAAAGTTTTATTTCCTGGGATGTATTCGATGTGTTTCAAGTATTTTGTTCTGCTTGCTCATCCACAAAGATGTATATTATAAATAGCTAATGTAGCTTATCTTATGACTATAAAGATACAACCTGGATACTTTTTCATCATGACTTTGGGATCCACAGAGTTTGATACACTGTACTGGCTGGTTTTGTGTGTCAGCTTGACACAGGATAGAGTTATCACAGAGAAAGAACCTTTAGTTGGAGAAGTACTTCCATGAGATCTAGCTGTGGAACATTTTTGCAATTAATGCTCAAGGGGGTAAGGCCAATTATAGGTGGTACCATCTCTGGACTGGTATTTTTGGGTTCTATAAGAGAGCATGCTGAGCAATCTAGGGAAAGCAAGCCAGTAAGAAGCATCCCTCAATGTCCTCTGCATCAGAAACTCCTTCCTAACCTGCTAGAGTTCCACTCCTGACTTCCTTTGGTGATCTGGTGATCAACAGCAATGTGCTAGTGTAAGCTGAATAAACCCTTTCCTCCACAACTTGTTTCTTGGTTATGATGTTTGTGCAGGAACAGAAACCCTGACTAAGACAGCCACTACCCACATCAAAAGCACAATTCTCTGTGTAGCTCTGGATAACTGGGACCTAATTATGAAGCCTCAGCCACATGATACTTGAAGAGGTCCATTCCTACCTGATACTATTAGTGTTAGAGGATTGTGACCCGCACATGAAAACAGTAGGTCCTTATGAGAGAAAAATTAGAGATTATGTTTTATTCATAAAAATTCATTAATTTTATTCAATATCAGCTTAAAGGGGGAGTCAACTTATGAAGTTTATAGACTTATCTAAACAACAAATCAAATACAGTAACAAAACAATAGTAATTACCAAACCTTCAAACGAAAACAAAGAATACCAAATACTGAAAACAATCAAAATACTAACAAAAAACCAAACAGTATAATTAAGCTAAACATCATTCTATTGCTGCCGATTTGAAACAGAGCCCTATAGGCTGTTGCTGGCCATGGAAAGATAGTGCAAAGGCAGTCAATGGTGATAAGAATCTCTTCAAGATGAAAGTAGGCATACCTCTTTGGGGTAGGGGGGCATTGCTGATGGAAAAGTTCTTCCAAGGCTCTGCCCGTGATGTGTTATAGATGATACCACAAAGGCTTTCAAGTTCACATGGCTGATCACTATGAAATAATTCTTGATGACCCATTAAGATCAGCAAAGAATGACCTTCTCAGACTCTTCCTGGATGCCCAGCAGATCTTGATGTCCGTCAGCACTTCTCTGAAACCTTCCAAGCATGCACTCTTGCTGGAACACAGTCTAAACAAAATAAAGGCATCATCACATATAGTATAGCAAAAAGGAAAAATGCAGCCCAAGATTGCCATGGTTACAAGGATGAGATGCAGTGGTTGTTCACTTGCTTTGCACACTCAGTGCTCCTGAAGAAGTATTGGGTCTGAGTACCCTGTTTGTGCTTCTGATGGAGTATTTCAGACTGAGGGGAGGAAGAGCAAAGGCCTGCTGAGAACTTGCCAGCAAACACCAGGTTTACTCAGCAGGGCAATGCAGTAAAAACCTTCAGCTGAGGTCATGTCCTATATATCCTCAAAGGAGAATGGCCAAAGAGCACATGGGCCTGGATGTATTTCTCAGATTAAAAAAAAATTGCTTGATACTGAACTATGAACTATATACTGTGGTGGAGTTAAAGTAAAATACAACATTTCTCCAATATTCCATGCATATTATATATCCAGGGAAGGCACAATGGACAGAGGTGGACCAGCCTGTTCCTGCCTCTTATTCACTGAATCTCTAGGGCTCCAAAGTGAGTGGCATCTTCCAATAGACCCTCCATTTTCCATAGCCTGTTTGACTTTGGAACCAAAGCAATGAGCCCAGGCAACTAGTAAATCTCCATAACCAGGATGCAGAGTGAAACTTTTCTGCCTGTAAGGAGATTCTGTTGGGAATGTTTTGAGGAAAATAAGCCTCATTAGTGGCATGCATTATCACACTGGCAATAGTCCTGCAAAGGCTGAACTGCAATGTAATTTTTACTCCTTTACTGATGGACATCTCCATAGTTTCTAGTTTGGGTCTTCTATGAAACCTAAATCTAAAACCATCATCTGCCCTTATTTCTCTATGGACACCTACTTCTGGTTCTGGAATTGCCATTTCATTGGGGATTGTTGTTCAACTTTCTGAAAAATTATACATGGCATCTCAAAAGGATACACCATTTGACACCACCAGCAATGTCTGAGGGTATTCATTTTCCCCAACACTCATGGAGGATGATTTTAACTCAGGTCAAATGATTTTCAATAACAGCAGTTACAGAGAGCTGCAGACAGAACACAGGGTTTGTGATTCAGACTTTCAAGTGTCTGAGGCAGCCCTGTTCTTGCACTTCACCATGTATATGACCTTTTGGCTCGGTACAAATGCAATACCAAGGAACTCAATCATTCAAATTATAACACCCTGGACAATTTCCATGGCCACAGAAAACTGAATTAAATGTAGTCAAGGTTGGAAAGAAAATTGTAGCAGGTACTGAGGAAAACAAACTAGGATGCTGAGAAGATGTACCGAGCCCCCTGACCTTCCAGTGCATAGGCAGGATTCACCAAGAGCAGATAAGGGACACAATGGCTAAGCCAGCCTTTATGATTCTCAGGAACATAGGTTTGATAGAGCAGCCTCCTCCATATTTTTATGTACCACAGTCCTTTGTTTTCTTAGAAATGATTTCTATGCACAGAAATACTTTTTCCTCTACAAACCCTTTATAATCTGACTTTACACCATCTTGTCTCCTTATTTTCTTATGTGATAGGTGGAGAGGCATGATGTTGGGCTGCTGTATTTGATGTTTCCCTGATGCAAAATGAAATGACAGAGGACTTTTCTCATTAAAGATGTTTTCTTTTACCATTTAGGATGTTTGCTTACCAAGTGAATATATGAATATATACATATAATATATACATATATGCACAGAGAAAAGGGCATGTCTTCCCTCACATGAACACACACACACACACACACACACACACAAGAACTTGAACACACAGCTGTATATACAGGCACCAACAACAAGGACCAACCATTATTCAAATGCACAACATAAATATTCTAAAACATAAATGGACAAAAGCACACACACATACACACCCACCCATCTCCCACACAGAGATAAATAAAAATACTGGTATGTTTCAGCACATTTACTGTCACTTGAGGAGGTAGTGGAACCTAAAATGTGTATAAGGCTCGTAGACTAACCCGGGTTGTACTGCCCAGCCAGTACTTATTTCTGAGTTAGGCACTTTTTCCATGCAGATGCTTGCTAATCCTATAAGTATGTCATAAGCTCTGCAGAGACAAGTGGATCCACACACCTTCCAGGATCCTAAGACAGAGGGTTTCAAGATCATCCTCCAGCAAACTCCAAGGTGAAACATACTCTGCTCCCTAAGCCTACATGCTATTCCTAAAAAGACCATGGTACTACCAATAAACACAGTTTTCCACTTTTATTATCCAGAAATTTTACAACACATTACAATTCATATTATATAAAAAAACATCCTTAATGTCAGTCCAAAGGAGGTGAGTGAATTAACAGACAATGATTTATCTGAAATGCAGCACTCTGCAGAACTATGAGGGGGAATCTGTACTGAAGCAAGCCATACCCATGATATACTCAGCAAGTCTCAAGGTCAGTGAGAGACTTGGACTCAAGGGACTATGATACATAGAGATTGACCAAAACCACAGGTAAATACATGGACACTCAACACAACCAACAATATACATATTTGTACAAATATGCATTTCACACACTCACAAGCACACAAACATATACACACAAACACACACACTCAAATCCTCACATACTCACACACACTTACACACACTCTACAGAAATCATAAGTGAGCAGGAATGTATGAAGAGACCACAATGTTGGAAGAAGATTTGAATGTAGTCTATAAAAATCTGATGTTTCAAGTGAGACTCAGGACTCTGCTATCCATCTCTTGGGGACTGATACTGCTTAAGGAACACACATCTTAGCCTATGGTGAGAGAGTTGGAGACACTTTATTCTTGAAGTCTCACATGTCTCACCCCAACCCTCAGCATGAGAGAAGTTTTTCACACATCCCTGTTCATCCAGTCAGCTCTACAATCTAAGCTCTAGGAAAGGATTAAAGCAAAACTGAGAGAAAACAGGACTGGCAAGATACTATTCAGGCTCTTTCTGTATGAAACAAGATCTAGGCAGGGTAAAGAAACCATCTTGCAATGCACCCAAATGACTCCTACAAAGCAAATGAGCTAAAGACCTAACTTTATCAATCAAAGTTCTGTTCTACTAAAATGGATGCACCCACATAGTACCTTTCTAACATAATGGCATGTCGGTGGGTAGTGTTTGTTCAAATTATATATCATAATGAACTGCAGCTTTTACTTCAGCAGGAGGATCTGCTTGCCTATTCTCCAGTGTCCTGTAAGAGGCTAACTCCACAGAAAGTCTTGTAAATGATCAGAGAAATGAACAACTGGATGAGACATAGGAGAGTACCTGGATACGGTTCAGGATGGTTACATGGGCTTGCCTGTGTCTATGCTTAGAGAAGAGAGCAACCTGCCCCTTATGCTCACTCATCCTACCTGATGCTGCTTGGTACAGGGGTCATTCAAAACCTCGCAGCCTTTTATACACAAAATGTTCGTTAGCTTGCTGTCTTCTTCCAGTGCAATCTGCTCCTGTAGCAGTTCCCTTTTCTCAGTCCACAACATCTTGACTTTGTGCTTTTGATGGTTATATTCACTTAGGAGTTGGCAATTATTGATCCTGAGCCAAAAACAAAAATGGTTGACTTCCAGAGAGCATCCATCTTCCTCCTACTCCTCCATGTACCAACCACCTTCATGGGCCCTGATCCCCAGTCAGCCTCAGACTATAGTCCAGATTAGCCATGGAATATTGCATAGAGTAAAGTCAAATGCAGAGGACAACCACATTCCAGAAGACTCAAAGTACTTCTAAAAACGCTGGCTGACACCAGTAGGTTCTCATGTATCTTCCAGAAGAAGACATGGGTCTTATGTGTACTAATGGGCCCATGGTGTTAAAAATCTATCTGTAGTTAGAGAGCAAACCTTCTCTAGGAGAGAAGACACCCAAAATGTAGACAATCTTTCTATATGTCTCACAGAAACCAGAAGTATAAATCTCCTTTCAGAGCCCAAGAGGCTCAAGGTTGATTGATATCTCCATGATGGTAAAAATGTTTACTATCTCAAGGATACTGAGTTGGAAAGGAAAAATGGCTGGAGGGGCTCACAGACACTTCACACTTGTTCAAAATGTGTCTAAGAGGTAAAAAGCCTAGAGCCTTGCATTGAAGGGGGCAGGATTCCTTTTAAGAGGCAAACAGTATATAACCTGAGTCCTCACTTTGGTTCAAAGACAAGGATGGGCAGACACATTCTGTGCCTAGTGCTTGTGTCATGACCATGTTAGTCACTCACCAGTATAAGTGATTTTCTTTAGTCAGTTCCTGGCTCTTGGACAAGGCTTCACTGATCTCTTGTGGCATTTTCTTGAGGTCAGTCATCATTTGGTGGTATTGCATCGTAAGCATGAACTTCTCAAAGTTGTTCCTGTGGGAGGGCATGGCCCAAGGAGCAAATATCCCCATGAACTAAGGATACAGGGATCAAGTCAATTCAAGCTGAAACGTCAATTATCCCAGCCCCTATTGCCACATCCTTCCTCCCTGGTACTAGTTCTCCAGGTGCTTATTAAACCTGTTACTCTTCACATGGGGCCAGTAGAGCCAGGGAAGTAAAAGAAGGGAGCTGGCATGCTTTAGCTCCCTGAGAGGCCTTGAAGGAATAGACTAGCTCTCCAACAACTTTCCAGGAGCCTGTGCCACAGGACTAGGTCCACCTTAATCCTGAGAAGGCACTTCTGTTTTCATTTAATGAATTATCAATCATTGGAACTTTTGTCCATAAATTTCCAAAGGACATAATCAGTGTTTCCAGGGAAAAGGCTTTATAACATACACTAGGAGTTTTCAATGGGAACCCAAATTGAACACAGAAGATACTTGCTGTCCTGCTCAAAGTGAGGCTCCCTGGATTCATCAAAATCATTAGAAAATGAGTAAGGGAAAACCTCTGCCCCATCACATACTACCGACTTTTTAGATCATAAGTGGAACACGCGCACACACACACACTCAGAAACAATCAGAATGCCACATAGATTCAATGATGGGGCATCATCTCAGAGTATCATGAACAAAATTGGAGAGAACAGCGATGAAATGCATCCAGTCCAGAAATAATGAGAGGCAGCATGTGTGACTGGGTCCCTCTACATATTGACAGGACTAATTGCACCCAAAGTACTTCCAGGTCTATTACAATAACGATTTATCATAAACACACAGTACTTAGCATCTCCAACAAATCAACACCTGTCCAGATTTCTAAAACTGCAGGGTGAGAGCTCACATACTACTCCCCGTATCCCAGACTCTGAGTCATGCCACAGGCTCCAATATACTTTAGGAGGAATCATAAGAGCCTGTGAACCCATCTCACTCCTATCTGAATGAAATTCAGGCTCTGTCTTGAATATCCAATCAGCAAAATGAATTTGGACATGAAGTCAGCCTGGAATTGTAGCCTCCTGTGATAAGAGGAAATCTGGGGTAAACATAGAGGGCCCAAGAGAGTCAGCAAAGAACTGGGCATAATGACTACCTGTAGTTCAAGTCCTTATTAGTATAATGAGCCAGGATTCCCCGGAGTTCATTTCTCTCATTTTCCATCTTCTGGAGATCCCTTTTGAGCTTGTCCAACCTCTTCATTCTCTGCTCCTCCTCATTGATGGTGGAGTGTTGTGATGATGCCTTCCCAACAGACCCTGTAGGTAGATCAACACTTGTAAACTTGTAGAGATAAATTTACAAGGAATTGAGAAACTATACTTAGTCCCAAACATAAGCCCAAGGAACAGGAAATTCTAGAGACACAGTGAATCCCTGAAAGAATCGAAAATCATCTTTGAACTGGACTCCTCAGCTATGTCCCTGTTCCCAACCACCTTCACTAAACATAAACCTCACTCACTACTGCAGTCCCCCTAGCCCTCAATTGTATAAGCAGACCCAGGCAAGAAGCATAGGAGGGCACTGTCAGGTCTTATCAGACAATGTATTTAGTCCATAATGCTTAGCACCAACAGATTGACCATAAACACTAGCACCTAACATCTCCTACAATTGAACACCTGTCAGGACTTCTTAAAATTGGTGATGCAAGCTCACACTCTACTACACTAACCCATACAGTAAATCAGGCCACATCATGTTTGTTCAAAACCAAAGTGTCTGAGACCTTGATACAGGAGCAGGGGAATATCGTTCCCTGTCCTTGGTTTCACATACTCATGTAAACTACAGGAAACTGTTGAGGATTATGGGCTTCAACACTCTATCTTGACAGCACCATTGTGCTCTTCTCACAGAGCTTCCCCCTGACATAATTCACAAATCAGGAAATTAAGATCTCTGAGCAAAGCAACTGCAGGCTTGTAAATTCCCAGCTCTCTGCAAAACTAATCATCTGAAATTCTTGAATCTGGGTCTGCCATTGAGTAATATCAAGGATCCAGATCATAAGCCCTACTACTGGTAGGACCCACCTAAGCCCACCTCTTCCAGGAAGCTCCCTGACCCTTGCCCAGGACTCACTGTGCCTTCCCCATGACCATTTCTTCCTTCTTGTTTCCCAACAAGACAGAAGACCAGCCTCCTTCTGCCTCTTCTGCCTAGGCCTGGTCTCTGTCTGTATTCTATTCTCCCTCCGAAATATCCTGCGCAGCATGGACAGCATGCCTGCTTCTGAACCCAGTAGGCTCTGAAGGAATAGCCCACAGGCAGTTGGTGTCACCACAACACTGGTGACATCACAGAAGATTCTACTGTTCTCATGGATACAAGGTTGCTAGACCTAAAGCTCTAGGGTCCTTGGATGAGGGAGATTCTTCTCCATTATAAATCTACTACTGGGGTCCATTTATGTAAGATGCAGTCCAAGTCCCCTGGTTGCCTTCTTTCCCAGAGACTATAATCATTCTCCTGGACCTTTAATTTTATGCAAGTTCAATTGTATTTTTTTGTTGTTCACATGTCTTAAGAGGAGATATTGTTTCAGTATAGACAGATATGTGTTTTCATGAAATCTGTGTTTTAGGATCTCATTTTTGCAATGAAAACTCCCTGTTCTTATCAATATAGGGACTCAGGTACAAGGGAATATCAAATTATACATTTATGTCCATTCTTTAAAAGATAAAATCCCACATTCTCCCTTTCTCAGTTACAACCAGACAGAGCAGGCTTCTGTGAGCAAAGCTCAACAGGGACATTGGGTTGCTGCTCTGTAGTCCTATTAGCTCTCCCTTCACCAGCATCTATCTGTCTGAGTTCCCAGTTCCAGGTCTGAAGCTCTTGGGGGTTGGACTATGATCTGCATTCATAAGATATCTACAACTGAATACGATACATAGGGGTTAGGAAAGCCTCAGGTATGCCAAAACCTCAAGTCAATGGGTTCATAATTTCAGGAGATGCTTCTTTTGGCATTATAACCTGTGACTTCTGCCTTCTTGACCTGTGTGTGCTGAATGTACGGTAAAATGCCATGTATCCTCTTAGGTATAAAAGTGGATAATTATGCAAGTCCTTTCCATATTGATTGTTGTTTTCTTTGACTACCACCTCCAGCCATGTAGAATCACTGCAACGATGTTCAAAGGTGTCTGTGGAGATGTTGGGAAAGTCAGAAGTCCAGCTGTCTCTCAGATACTCAGATGAATAGACTTTATGGAGAACTGGAGGGCCTGGAAGATGAACAAGAAATAGATATTGGCTAACTGATGATCTCTGAGCCTGGGAAGGAATGGGAGAGGCATTCCAAACAAATACTGTAGGGATGAATTCCTCCCTGTATTGGATATAATAGGCCCCAAGTAAGAAGGAAGTCTATCCACCCTTCCCTGAACTCTCCAGAGAGATTATAGTTTTTCCACTCATGAACTTTTCTTTATTTGCCTGGGAACAGGAATCTGATCTCTGCATGCACAATGAAGGTTCCATCTATTCATAAGTTATTCACTGGTAATTGACAAGTTTTGGCTATGAAACATCAACTGTTGTCTGACAGAATGACAAGGGAGTGGTAAAATTGTAGTTCCTGTACCTAAAATTGGTTTTGAGCATTTTCAGACTAGTGGATAGACCTTCTACTCAACCAGAGAAAGTATCATTAAAAACAAGCAAGTATTGTTATCCTCTGCTGCCAGGCCAGATATCAGTGAAGTCAATTTTCTACATTTAACTTCATCTCTGTCCCATCATATGTACCCAATTCTGGGAGAAGTGTCTCTGTTTACATTTTTTTTACTATAAATCTGACATACTGTGTAAAGAAATCAGGCCAGGATGAGAAGTCTAGATATAACATACTTTGTTCTGAGCATCTGTGAAACTATTGTGGACCCCAGTCAGATAGCCTGGTGAAGGTTAGTTACCAGAGCCCCGCCAATGTTTTCTAGCAGAGTGATCCTTCTCTCCAGTGTCCAACAGCATCCTTTGGGTTCAACTACCCATTGACTATTTTTACATCTCCTCTTTCCCCTCAGTTATACTATGGAGTCTCAGGCAACAGAGGGTCACAATATGTCACCAGAATGTCAGTGGACCCACTGTTCTTTGGTCCAATTTTTTGGACAGCTAAGTCAGTGAGCTGGTTACCTCTGGTGTCAAGGGAGTCATTAAGTTGATGTCTTCAGTATTGGAACCAAGAAGCTCATGGAGGAATGCAAGTAGTTTCTAGTAGAGGCAAGAATTCCTCTTGTTTCCATTGTGCTTTCTGCTAGATGTGATGAGCCCTTATTCTCTGTAGATCATAGCATTCACCTGTGCAGTAACTGAAGCATAGTGACTTGTGGTATGTAATAACAGGTCTTCTTTTTCACCATGCATTTGGAATATAAGTCTTGGATCCAAATCATTTCACTTTCTTTTTTTTATTATTATTATTCGATATAATTTATTTACATTTCAAATGATTTCCCCTTTTCTAGCCCCCCCACTTTCCGAAAGTCCCGCAAGCCCCCTTCTCTTCCCCTGTCCTCCCACCCACCCCTTCCCACTTCCCCGTTCTGGTTTTGCTGAATACTGTTTCACTGAGTCTTTCCAGAACCAGGGGCCACTCCTCCTTTCTTCTTGTACCTCATTTGATGTGTGGATTATGTTTTGGGTATTCCAGTTTTCTAGGTTAATATCCACTTATTAGTGAGTGCATACCATGATTCACCTTTTGAGTCTGGGTTACCTCACTTAGTATGATATTCTCTAGCTCCATCCATTTGCCTAAGAATTTCATGAATTCATTGTTTCTAATGGCTGAATAGTACTCCATTGTGTAGATATACCACATTTTTTGCATCCACTCTTCTGTTGAGGGATACCTGGGTTCTTTCCAGCATCTGGCAATTACAAATAGGGCTGCTATGAACATAGTAGAACATGTATCCTTATTACATGGTGGGGAGTCGTCTGGGTATATGCCCAGGAGTGGTATAGCAGGATCTTCTGGAAGTAAGGTGCCCAGTTTTCGGAGGAACTGCCAGACTGATTTCCAGAGTGGTTGTACCAATTTGCAACCCCACCAGCAGTGGAGGAGTGTTCCTCTTTCTCCACACCCTCTCCAACACCTGCTGTCTCCTGAATTTTTAATCTTAGCCATTCTGACTGGTGTAAGATGAAATCTTAGGGTTGTTTTGATTTGCATTTCCCTACTAACTAATGAAGTTGAGCATTTTTTAAGATGCTTCTCCGCCATCCGAAGTTCTTCAGGTGAGAATTCTTTGTTTAACTCTGTACCCCATTTTTTAATAGGGTTGTTTGGTTTTCTGGAGTCTAACTTCTTGAGTTCTTTATATATATTGGATATTAGCCCTCTATCTGATGTAGGATTGGTGAAGATCTTTTCCCAATTTGTTGGTTGCCGATTTGTCCTCTTGATGGTGTCCTTTGCCTTACAGAAACTTTGTAATTTTATGAGGTCCCATTTGTCAATTCTTGCTCTTAGAGCATACGCTATTGGTGTTCTGTTCAGAAACTTTCTCCCTGTACCGATGTCCTCAAGGGTCTTCCCCAGTTTCTTTTCTATTAGCTTCAGAGTGTCTGGCTTTATGTGGAGGTCCTTGATCCATTTGGATTTGAGCTTAGTACAAGGAGACAAGGATGGATCAATTCGCATTCTTTTGCATGCTGACCTCCAGTTGAACCAGCACCATTTGTTGAAAAGGCTATCTTTTTTCCATTGGATGTTTTCAGCCTCTTTGTCGAGGATCAAGTGGCCATAGGTGTGTGGGTTCATTTCTGGATCTTCAATCCTGTTCCATTGATCCTCCTGCCTGTCACTGTACCAATACCATGCAGTTTTTAACACTATTGCTCTGTAGTATTGCTTGAGGTCAGGGATACTGATTCCCCCAGATTTCCTTTTGTTGCTGAGAATAGTTTTAGCTATCCTGGGTTTTTTGTTGTTCCAGATGAATTTGATAATTGCTCTTTCTAACTCTGTGAAGAATTGAGTTGGGATTTTGATGGGTATTGCATTGAATCTGTATAGTGCTTTAGGCAAAATGGCCATTTTAATTATATTGATTCTGCCAATCCATGAGCATGGGAGGTTTTCCCATTTTTTGAGGTCTTCTTCCATTTCCTTCTTCAGAGTCTTGAAGTTCTTGTCATACAGATCTTTCACATGTTTGGTAAGAGTCACCCCAAGATACTTTATACTGTTTGTGGCTATTGTGAAGGGGGTCATTTCCCTAATTTCTTTCTCAGCCTGCTTATCCTTTGAGTA
This sequence comes from Apodemus sylvaticus, assembly GCF_947179515.1. Taxonomy (NCBI): domain Eukaryota; kingdom Metazoa; phylum Chordata; class Mammalia; order Rodentia; family Muridae; genus Apodemus; species Apodemus sylvaticus. Next base: position 83,636,061 of record NC_067479.1, read on the forward strand.
TAGGAAGGCCACTGATTTGCTTGAGTTGACTTTATAACCTGCCACTTTGCTGAAGTTGTTTATCAGCTGTAGGAGCTCTCTAGTGGAGTTCTTTGGGTCACTTAGGTAGACGATCATGTCGTCTGCAAATAATGATATTTGACTTCTTCCTTTCCAATTTGTATCCCTTTGACCTCCTTATGTTGTCGAATTGCCCGAGCTAGTACCTCAAGTACAATATTGAAAAGATAAGGAGAAAGGGGGCAGCCTTGTCTGGTCCCTGATTTCAGTGGGATTGCTTCAAGTTTCTCTCCATTTAGTTTGATGCTGGCTACCGGTTTGCTGTATATTGCTTTTACTATGTTTAGGTATGGGCCTTGAATTCCTGTTCTCTCCAAGACTTTAAGCATGAAGGGATGCTGAATTTTGTCAAATGCTTTTTCAGCATCCAATGAAATGACCATGTGGTTTTGTTCTTTGAGTTTGTTTATGTAGTGGATTGTATTGATGGATTTCCGTATATTGAACCAACCCTGCATTCCCGGGATAAAGCCTACTTGATCATGGTGGATGATCGTTTTGATGTGTTCTTGGATTCGGTTGGCAAGAATTTTATTGAGTATTTTTGCATCGATGTTCATAAGGGAAATTGGTCTGAAGTTCTCTTTCTTTGTTGGATCTTTGTGTGGCTTTGGTATCAGCGTAATTGTGGCTTCGTAGAAGGAATTGGGTAGTGTTCCTTCTGTTTCTATTTTGTGGAATAGTTTGAAGAGTATTGGTGTTAACTCTTCTTTGAAGGTCTGGTAGAATTCTGCACTGAAGCCATCTGGTCCTGTGCTTTTTTTGGTTGGAAGACTTTCTATGACTCCTTCTATTTCTTTAGGCATTATGGGACTGTTTAGATGGTCTTCTTGGTCCTGATTTAATTTTGGTATTTGGTATCTTTCAAGGAAATTGTCCATTTCCTCCAGATTCTCCAGTTGTGTTGAGTATAGGCTCTTGTAGTAGGATCTGATGATTTTTTGGATTTCCTCAGTTTCCGTTGTTATATCTCCCTTTTCATTTCTAAGTTTGTTAATTTGGATACTTTCTCTGTGCCCTTTGGTCATTCTGGCTAAGGGTTTATCTATCTTGTTGATTTTCTCAAAGAACCAGCTCCTGGTATTGTTGATTTTTTGTATGGTTCTCTTTGTTTCTACTTGATTGATTTCGGCCCTGAGTTTGATGATTTCCTGCCTTCTACTCCTCCTGGGCGAAATAGCTTCTTTTTGTTCCAGGGCTTTCAGGTGTGTCATTAAGCTGGTAATGTATGCTCTCTCCATTTTCTTTTTGGAGGCACTCAGGGCTATGAGTTTTCCTCTTAGCACTGCTTTCATTGTGTCCCATAGATTTGGGTATGTTGTGTTTTCATTTTCATTGTGTTCTAAAAAGTCTTTAATTTCTTTCTTTATTTCTTCCTTGACCAAGGTATCATTGAGTAGAGTATTGTTCAGTTTCCACGTGTATGTGGGTTTTCTGTTGTTTCTGTTGCTATTGAAGACCACTTTTACTCCATAGTGATCAGATAGGAGGCATGGGATTAGTTCGATCTTCTTATATTTGTTGAGGTCTGTCTTGTGACCAATTATATGGTCGATTTTGGAGAAGGTACCATGAGGTGCTGAGCAAAAGGTATATTCTTTTGTTTTAGGATAGAATGTTCTATATATATCTGTTAAATCTAATTGGTGCAAAGCTTCAATTAGTTTCATTGTGTTCTGTTTAGTTTCTGTTTTCCTGATCGGTCCATTGAGGAAAGTGCAGTGTTGAAGTCACCCACAATTATTGTGTTAGGTGCAATGTGTGCTTTTAGTTTTAATAAAGTTTCTTTTACGAAAGAGGGTGCCCTTGCATTTGGGGCATAGATGTTCAGGATTGACAGTTCTTCTTTTTGTATTTTTCCTTTATGTATTTTTATTGGGGAATTGAGTCCATTGATGTTAAGAGATATTAAGGAGTAGTGGTTATTGCTTCCTATCATTTTTGATGTTAATTTTATACTTGTTTGGTTATCTTCTTTTGGGTTTGATGAAAGAAGTTTAATATCCTGCTTTTTCCAGGGTATAGTTCCACTCATTGTAATGGTGTTTTCTCCCTATTATCCTTTGTAGGGCTGGGTTTGTGGAAAGATATTATGTAAATTTTGCTTTGTCATGGAATTTCTTGGTTTCTCCTTCTATAGTGATTGAGAGTTTCTCTGGGTATAGTAGTCTTGGCTGGCATTTGTGTTCTCTTAGAGTCTGCATGAGCTCCACCCAGGATCTGCTAGCTTTCATGGTCTCCGGTGCAAAATCTGGTGTAATTCTGATAGGTCTTCCTTTATATGTTAATTGCCCTTTTTCTCTTACTGCCCTAAGTATTCTTTCTTTGTTTAGTACATTTGGGATTTTGATTATTATGTGATGGGAGGTAGTTCCGTTCTGGTCCAGTCTGTTTGGAGTTCTGTAGGCTTCTTGTATATTAATGGGCATCTCTCTCTTTAGGTTAGGGAAGTTTTCTTCCATAATTTTGTTGAAGATATTTGCTGGTCCTTTAAGTTGTAAATCTTCACTCTCATCAATGCCTATAATCCTTAGATTTGGCTTTCTCATTGTGTCCTGGATTTCCTGGATGTTTTGGGTTACAAGGTTTTTGCATTTTGCATTTTCTTTGACAGTTGAATCCATGGGTTCTATGGTATCTTCGGCATCTGAGATTCTTTCTTCTATCTCTTGTATTCTGTTGTTGATATTTGCATCTCTGTCCCCTGATTGCTTCCCAAGGCTTTCTATCTCTAAAGTTGTCTCCCTTTATGCTTTCTTACTTGTTTCTACTTTTGTTTTTATATCCTGGACGTTTTTACTCAGTTTCTTCACTTGCTTCTTTGTGTTTTCCTCTAGTTCTTTGAGAGATTTTTATGTTTCCTCTTTCATGATTTCTGCCTGTTGCTCAAAGTTCTCCTGTATTTCTTTAAGTGATTTTTGCATTTCCTCCTTATTGGCTTCTAAGTTCTGATCCATATTGTCCTGAATTTATTTAAGTGTTTTTTGTGTTTCCCTTGTAAGGGCTTCTAGCTTTTGATCATTTTTTCCCCTGAATTTCTTTAAGAGATTTATTTATGTCCTTCATGTGTTCCTCTAAAAGCATCCTTACCAGTGATTTTAAATCCAACGCTTGTTTTTCTGGCATGTTGGGGTATCCAGGACTTGTTGGAGAGTTGGGTTCAGATGCTGCCATAATGCCTTGGTTTCTGGTAGTAATGCTCCTACGTTTAGCTTTAGCCATCTAGTTCTCAATGGTGTTAGATGGTCTTGTTGTCACAGGCTGGAGCTTCAACCTACTGTGGACCTTTAAGGCTATTTCCGCAACACTGGATGACTGGGGTTCCTCTGTCACAGATTGTTGATATGCTGCCTTCCTCTTTTGTGCCTTTGGAGCCCTGCTCAGTCTTGCCTCAGGCAATGTTATACTTGGTTCATCAACCAGGTGTTCCCAGACTGTTCTGTCATGGAGCAAAGATGGCGGCCTGGGATGAGGGGGGGCAGGTTACTCCCTATGTTGATGGGTCCTCATGTAGGACACAGGCCCCATGACAGACTGGCTGGCAGATGAACTGCCTATGTGCTCAGGTCTTGGGCGCAGGTAGACCCCTGGAGATTTGCACCCCCAGAGATCTTAAGCTCAGGATAATATCGTACCTAGTGATGATTTTCTGCCCTGGTAGGTAGCGAAGATGGCTGCGGGGAGTTGCTCCCTCTGCTGCTCTTTGCATAGGACACAGGCCCCACGCCTAACCGGCTGGCAGATGAACTGCCTATGTGCTCAGGTCCTCTGCGAAGGCAGACCTCTGGCAGTTTGCACTCACTGAGATCTTAAGCTTGGGGTAATACAGTACCTAGTGATGCTTTTCTGCCCTGGCAGGCAGCGAAGATCTGATATTTCTATTGTTACAGGACCCTGAACCACACATGAATAAAGAAGGTTCTAATAAGAGAAAAATAGAGATTATATTGTTATTGATAAGAATACATTAATTTTAATTTAATACCATCTTAAAGTGGGGAGTCAGTATATACAATATATAGAGGTAGGAAAATTAATTACAATAACAAAAAGATAAGAAATAATAACAAAATGAAAACAAAGCCAAATACCCAAAGCAATCAACACTCTAACCAAAAACCAAACACAATAATCAAAGTAAGCAGCATTCTGTTGCTGCGGATTTTCAGCACAGACCTACAGCCTGTTGCTGGACTTAGGAAAATAGTGTAAAGGCAGTCAATAATGGTAATAATGTCTTCAAAATGAAAGTAGTCATTCATCTTTGGGGGATGGGTTCTGATAGAAAAGTCCTTCCAAGGCTATGCATAAGATATGGTACAGACCATATCTCAAAGGCTTTCAAATTCACTGGACTGATCACCGTGAAATTATTCTTGATAACTCATAAGATCCAGCAAAAATTGTGGCTTCTCAGGCTCCTCCTAGATGCCCAGCAGATTTGATGTTCTCAGCACCTCTCTGAAACATTCCAAATCTGCACTCTTGCAAGACTAGAGGCTAGACAAAAAAGCAAAGAGGGAAAAAATGCAGCGTGAGATTGCCATGGTTACAGGGAGGAGCTGCAATGGTGGTTCACTTGCTTTGCACACTCAGTGCTCCTGGTGAAGAGTTGTATCTGAGGGAGATCTTGACCTGATCTGTTCCCCATTTGAGCTCCTGTTAGAATATTTCAGACCAAGGGAAAGAAGAGACAAAAACCTGCTGAGAACCTGCTATGTCTGATCTCTAGCAAACTCCAGGTTTACTCAGCTGGGCAATGCAGTATGACCTTTCAGCATAGGTCATTCCCTGTATCCCCAAAGAAGAGGTGCCAAAGAGCACCTGCTCCTGGATGTTTTTCTGGTTCTGGAATTTCTGGGTCATTGGGTATTGCAGTCCAATTTCCTGAAATGTTATACATGGAATCTCAAAGGGATACACCATTTGACTCCACCAGCAATGTCTGAGGGTATTCATTTCTCCCAGAACTCCTTGACAAGATTTTAACTCAGAACAAATGATTTTGAATAAAAGTGGTACAGAAGGCTACAGACAGAACACAGTGTTTGTGCTTTAGACTCTCAAGAGTCTGAGGCAGACCAGTTCTTGTACTTCACCGTAGTTATGGCCCTTTGTCCTGGTACAGATGCAACACCAAAAAACTCAATCATTAAAATTATAACACCCTGGACAAAATTCACGGCCAAGGAAACTGAGTCAAATGTAGTTAAAGTTGGAAAGAAAATGGTAGCATGTAATGAAGAAAACCAACTAGGTTGCTAAGATGATGTACTGAGCCGCCTGACCTTCCAGTGCACAGGCAGGATTCACCGAGAGCAGAGAAGGGACACAATGTCTAAGCCAGTCTTTATGATTCTCAGGAACATGTGACCGAGCAGCCTCCTCCATTTCTCCATGTACTACAGTTCTTTTTTTCCTACAAATGATTTCAATACAGATAAATACTTTTTCTTCTACAAACCCTTGAAAATCTGACTTTACACCATTTTTGTTTCCTTTTGTTCTAATGAGGAGGTGGAAAGGCATGATGGTGGGTTTCCCTGATTCAAAATGAACTGATAGTATTTTTCTCATTAAAGTTGTCCTCTATTATCGTTTAATTTGTTTGCTGACCGCCAGGTGCTCTATCACACCCAGAATCATAGGATCAGAGGTGAGAATGGCACAACATCTGTCCCAACACTGGGAGTAATTTGGATCAGTGGGACCCAGGCATGTAAAAACTCCTCCAAATTTGTTGCACACATTCCTTTCAATCTGTCTGGGCCAGTGCCCTGAGCAGACACTGGGCACAAACTTTGCTGCCAGTCCCACAACATCCAGAGGAAGCTCTACTCCCAGCTTATCCAGCATGTCCAGGATCACAGGATCACAGGATCACAGGATCTTGATCACACCAGCATCTCAGGGTCCCAGAGTCAGCTTGTCTCCCAGGACTTCAGACACACCCAGCTTCTCTGGATCACAAGATCCCAAAATCACAGGATCACACAGACAGCTTAACTCTGAGGAGTTCTGACACAACCAGGATCACAGGAAGGACAGGCTGCTGTAAGGTATAGCGAAGGCAGGTAGCATTAGAGACAACCAGATGGCAGATGGCAGGAGGCCCGCATAAGAACATAAGCAACAGAAACCAAGGTTACTTGGCATCACCAGCACCCACTTCTCCCACCATAGCAGATCCTAGATACACCATCACACCGGAAAGGTCTCATGATAATGATAGAGGAGTATAAGAATGGCATAAATAAATCCCTTAAAGAAATACAGGAGAAAACAGATAAATAGCTAGAAGCCCTTAAAGAGGAAACACAAACATCTCTTAAAGAATTACAGGAAAACAATCAAACAGGTGAAGGAAATGAACAAAACCATTCATCTAAAAATGGGACTAGAAACAATAAAGAAATCACAAAGTGAGACAATCCTGGAGTTAGAAAATTTAAGAACAAGATGAGGAACCATAGATGCAAGCATCACCATCAGAATACAAGTGATAGAAGAGAGAATCTCAGGAGCAGAAGATACCATAGAAAACATTGACACAACAAAGAAAATGCAAAAAGCACACAGCCCCTAACCGAAAACATCCAGGAACTCCGGATATAATAAAAAGACCAAACCTAATGATGATAGGTATAGAAGAGAGTGAAAATTTCCGACTGAAAAGGCCAGTAAATATCTTCAACAAAATTATAGAAGGAAACTTTCATAACCTAAAGAAAGAGTTGCCCATGAATATCCAAGAAGCCTACAGAACTCCAAACAGACTGGACCAAAAAAAGAAATTCCTCTGATAATAGTCAAAACATCGAATGCACTAAATAAAGAATTTTAAAATCAGTAAGGCGAAAATATCAAGTAACATATAAAGATAAGCCTATCAGAATTACATAAAACTGTTCACTATAGACTATGAAAGCTAGAAAGGTAGATGTCATACAGACCCTAAGAGAACACAAATGCCAGCCCAGGATAGTATACACCCCAAAATTCTCAATTACCATAGATGAAGAAACCAAATTTATATAACATCTTTCCAAAAATCCAGCCCTACAAAGGATAATAGATGGAAAACACCAATACACAGAGGGAAACTACACCCTAGAAAAAGAAAGAAAGTAATCTTTCAACAAACGCACACAAACATAATTCTACCTCTAACAACAAAAATAACAGGAAGTAGCAATCACTTTTCCTTAATCTCTCTTAATATGAAAATTAATATTACCAACCTAGTGTTTTCTATTGAAATTCAAAAATATGAGGAATTAGAAGTTTGTTGTCTGTCATCCAGTGGTCTCTCTAATTAGGTAATTGGAGAAATAGGTCCAATATTGGACAATCCATATACACTTTCTGCTTGTTTGTACATGACAGTGTCTTGCTGTGTGCCATGTAATGGTCTTGAAATCATGCTTCTCCTATCTCAGCCTCTCTAAAGGTAAGTTTGTTTATTTGATGTTTTTACACTGTACTATGGCTTTTCAGAACAGCTTACATATTTCAAAATTATTTTACAACCAAAAGAAACGTAGACAATTAATTTGAGAGGTGGCTTGCAAGATAACAACAAAGAATGAGACTAAATGTTTTGCTTGATATTTATAATTATTGTATCAATTTTGAAGAAGAGGACCTTATAGGTTACTCTTTTTCTAAGATGAATGCTTTTCAAAATCATCATGGGCAATGAACCTGAATCTTACCTTCACATAATGTCTGTGCCATCACGCTCTAAGCAGAACTATTGTTTATTGTAACAGTTGATGAATGACTTCATGGATACACCATGTTAATACACACACCATTTCTTAAATGAATGTATCCTGTTCTCTGTGGACTAAGGATGATGACAATCTCTCAAGTCAAATAGCTTTAACCATAGCAGGAAATCTGTATCCAATAATCATGCCAAAAATTCATTCCTTGGTGCAGCAGAACTGTCAACTCTTAGCTTAGCTACTGTGGAAGTAAAATCCTTCGGCAATGTGAGGGACATTGAAGTACAGTTTAATTGCAATGAACTCCAATGTCTAAAAATTGTTCTTATTTTGGGTTTGTACCACAGTAAGTGCCAAGATTTTAAGCTCTAGTACAAATAAATCAAACAAACAAAATGACTTCATCTATTTATGTTCATTTAATAACATGTCCATCATTTTCATGATTAGTATAAATATATGTTTTGAATATATTAAAAATAAAGATGTTTGCTGACCAAGTGAATATATGAATATATACATACTTATATATATGTACAGAGATACACAAGTGCTTATCTTCACACATACATGCACACATGCATACAATAAAATATATAAATATACATTTGTATATGCAAGCACCTACAACAGGGATCTACCATTACTATATACACAATATAAATATCCTAAAACACACCTGGGCTGGAGCACACACACTTATACACCCACCCCACACACGGACATACATCAATAAAAAGACTACTAAGTTTCTTCACATTTAATATCACTTGAGGAGGTATTAAGACCTAAGTTCGTACAAGGCTCATAGACTAACCCAGGCTGTGCTGCCCAGCCTGTACTTATTTCTGTGTCAGGAACTATTTCGGTGCAGATACTTGCTGATCCTAGCAGTATGTTATAAGCTTTGCACAGAGGTCTAATTTTAATTTTAAAATAATCATATTGTTTAACTTTTTGTTCATTACTAAAGACTTTAATTACAAAACAATAAAATTCGAGCTGTTCTAGGAAGGGGCGCGGCCGAGCCCCTCCGAGTGAGGAGCCATAGAGCCGAACCAAGGACCTGGCTCCTAGATAATTCCGGAAGTGGCATCCTGAGGCACCTCTGCATACCATAGAGCTGGCATGGGTTGCTGTTAGGCATCCAGGGACTCCTCTGCCTAGAGTGGCAAGCTAGAGGGGGCCGACTGGGAGGGGAAGGATAGGGCAATGTTGAAGTGGAAACCTGCGAAAGGTCACTTCCGGCCTGAGCTCAGGTCTCCCTGATCCCGGGGTCTGAGAAGCCTCTACCACCACAGATGCCATCCCCTCCGCAGGGGAGAAGAACAGAGCTGTGTGAAGATCCCAGGGCAGTGGAGGGACCCAGACGTGGAGTTTCAGGAAGAAGCTTGGTCTCCGGGGCCACTGGACCCTGAGGACCAGCTGAAGGCCAGTTGTGATAACCCAGGTGAGGTAGCCTCGGTGGTCCCCCATTCAACCACAATGCTTTCCCACCATGCCAGGGAACCATCATTTTTAACTCTGGAGTGCCTGGACTCTTGCTCCTTGCCCTTCTAGAGCCCCGTATTCCCTCCTGTCTTAGAAGGAGAGGATGGTGTTCAGGACCCTAAGGGTACTTTTTTTTTTAATTTTATTCGATATGTTCTTTATTTACATTCCAAATGATTTCCCCGTTCCTTAATCCCCTCTCCCAGAAACTGCCATAAGCCTTGTTCTCTCCCCCTGTTCCCCAATCCACTCCTTCCTGATTCCCTGTCCTGGTATTCCCCTACTCTGCTCCATCTAGCCTTTCCAGGACCAGGGGACTCTCCTTACTTCTTCTTGTGCACCATTTGATATGTGATTTGTGTATTGGGTATTCTGAGCTTCTGGGTTAATATCTGTTTATCAGTGAGTACATACCATGTGTATTCTTTTGTGATTGGGTCACCTCACTCAGGATGACATTCTCCAGTTCTACCCACTCTCCTAAGAATTTCATGAATTCATTGTTTTTAATAGTTGAGTAGTATTCCATAGTGTAAATATTCCACATTTTCTGGGTACTTTCAATAGGACCACCCAGATCCTTGAAGCCATCTTTTGTCTCATGTCTGCTGCTAGCTGTTGTTGAGCACCACTTCTGTGCCCCATATCCTGCTCTGGCTCTAAGAGTTCCATTTCTGTTTTGTGGTTGTTAATCACATGGGTGGATCTCCAAAACCAGGGTCTGAAAGTGGCAATTTATGAGGAAAGGACTAAGAAAGGGAATCTGAGGTCACATGGTAAGATTTGGGAAGGATGGGCTGAGCTAAATATGAAATTACTGAAATTTAAGTGTTGGCAATATGGTTTCTGACTGTTTAATAAGGCATTATTGGTTTGACACAGAGCCCAGGTGTGTTGGGTAAGACCCATCCTGCCCACCAACACCCTCCTCCCTCTTCCTGGTGATTCCAGCCTGATGAAAAGAAAGCTCATGAGAAGGAACAGGGGCCAAGATGTGTACTGAGGAGACAGCATTGACTTCCTCCATGATAAAACCAAAAAGCCAAACCACTGAAATATTTGTATAAAAAATACAGAAAGCCACCATGTTCTTCCTCTGTATGACCAATTAAATCTTGTAACAATGACTTGAGACAAACAATACAAGGAGCTCTGTCTGGCAGGTGACAGTAGATTCTAAGATGCTGGACAGACAGCTTAAAAACCATCAAGTTTCAGATTCAGTGAGAGACCTGGGCTCACAGGACTATATTACAGAAAGACTGAACAAAACCACAGGTAAATACCTGACCTCTCAACATACCCACCATGCATATCTCTCTCTCTCTCTCTCTCTCTCTCTCTCTCTCTCTCATACACACACACACTACAGAAATCATAAGTGAGCAGGAATGTATGAAAAGACCACAATGGTGGACAAACAGTTGAATGTAGAGTATGAAAAGCTGGTGTTTCAAGTGAGACTCAGGACTCTGCTATCCATTCCTTGAAGACTGAAAATGCTTAGAGAACACACATCTTAGACTATGTTGATAAAGTTGGAGAAATTTTAGTACTGAAGTCTCACATCTCTCACATCAACCCTCAGCCTGAGAGAAGCCTTTCACAGATTCCTGTTAATCAAGTCAGCTCTACTATGTAAGTTCTAGGAAGAACTCTAGCAACAGTGACATAAATCAGGACTGACAAGATGTTTCAGTGTCAACCAAGATCTAGGCAGGGGAAAGCGACCATCTTGCAATGCAGGGAAAGGGGAGAGAAAGGATACAAGCACCCCTTCTACAAATAGAAAAATGCAATTATGAACACTCATTTGTCAATTCCATGGGCTCTAATACTTGTAAATTGTTTCCTACCTGGGACCTCACATTATCTCTATATAGCAAATGAGCTAAAGACCTAACTTCATCAAAGTTCTGTTCTACTACAAGGGAGGCACCTCCATAGAACCCTTCTAGAATAATGGCATGTAGGTGTGTAATGTGTGTCCAACCTATCTATTATAAGGAACTGCAGCTGTTAGCTTAGCAGGAGAAACTACTTGCCTATCTACAGTGTCCTGCAATTGGTTAACTCCACAGAAATCTTGTAAATGATCGGAGAAATGAACAACTGGTCAAGACATGGGAGAGTGCCTGGATAAGGTTCAGGATGGTTACGTGGGCTTCACTGTGTTTATGGTTAGACAAGAGTGCAACCTACCCCTGATGCTCATTCATCTTACCTGATGCTGCTTGGTACATGAGTCACACAACTTTTCACAGACTTTTATACACAGACTGTTTGCTTGTTGCACTCTTCCAGTGAAATCTTCTCCAGAAGCAGTTGTCTGTTATCAGTCCACAACATCCTGACTTTCTGCTTGAGATGGTTATATTCACACAGGAGGTAGCAATTCCTGATCCTGAGCCACAAACACAAAAATCTACCTTCCTACTCCTCCTCCAAGTACCACCCGCCTTCTAGGGTCCTGATCTGCAGACAGCCCCAGACTACAGTCTAGATTAGCCATGGAATATCACATAGAAGAAGGTAAAATCCAGAGAACAGCTACTTTACCAAAGACTCAAGGCACTTCTGAAAACTCTGACACCAACAGGGACTCATGTATCTTCCAGTCGAGGACATGGGCCTCATGTGTGCTAATGTGTCCATGATATTAAAAAACTACCTGTAGTTAAAGGGCAAACCATCTCTAGGAGAGGAGAAGAGACCTAACAGTTACACATTCTTTCTGTGTGTCTCATTGAAACTAGATGTATAAATCTACTTTCAGACCCCAAGGGGCTCAAGGATATCTCCATCATGGTGCAAACCTATTGTATCTCATGGATAGTGACTTGGAAAGAATAATGATTGGAGAGGCTCACAGAATCTTCACACTTGGTCAAAATGAGTCCAAGAGGTAAAAATCCTAGGGCCTTTCTTTGTAGGAGGCAGGCTTCCTATTAAAAGGCAAACAGTATATAACCTGAGCCCTAACTTTGGTTCATAGACAAGGATGGGTAGACATATTCTGTGCCTAGTGCTTGGGTCATGACCACTTTATCCACTCACCAGTAGAATTGATTTTCATAGTCAGTTCCTTGCACTTGTACAAGCTCTCCCTGATCTCCTGTGGCATTTTCTTGAGGTCAGTCATCACTTGATAGTGTTGCATTATAAGCATGAAAGTCTCAAAAGTTGTTCCAGTGAGATAGCATGACCCAAGAAACAAATAATCCCGTGAACTAAGGATACAAGTATTATGTCAATTCAAGCTGAATTGTGGACTACAGCTGCCCACAAACACACTGGAACAACACACATACACACACACACACATACACACACACATACACTGAAACACAATCAGAATGTCACATAAATACAATGACGAGGCATCATCTCAGAGTATCATGAACAAAATTTTAGAAAAGCAGTGATGATCTGCAGCCAATCCAGACATAATGAGAGACGACATGTGGGACCAAGCCCCTCTAGCTGTTGACAGGACCAACTGTACCCGAAGCACCTCCAGGTCAATTACAACAGTGACTTACCATAAACACACAGTACCTAGCATCACCCACAAACCAACACCTGTCCAGGCTTCTTAAACTGCAGGATAAGAGCTCTCACACTACTCCCCTTATCACCAAACTCTGATTCCACCTGCTCTGATTTACTTTTGGAAGTATCAAAAGGGCCTGTGACCACATCTCATTCCTATCTGAACTTTCTGTGTAGAAAATCCAATTAGCAAAAGGAATTTGTACATGAGGTGAGCCTGGAGTTGTAGCCTCCTGTGATAAGAGGATATCTGGGGTGAACAGAGAGGTCTGAAGATAGTCAGTAAAGCACTAGGCATAATGACTACTTGTTCAAATTCTTGTCAGTGTAATGGACCAGGATTCCAGAGAGTCGTCTCTCTCATTTTGCATCTTCTAGAGGATCTCTTTTGACCTGGTCCAACCTCTTCATTCTCTGTGCCTCTTCATTGATGGTGGAGAGATTTGATGATGCCTTCCCATCAGAACTTGTAGGTAGATAAACACTAGGAAACTTATAGAACTAATGGGACAGAGAATATTGAAACCATGCTTATTCCTGAACACAAGCCTGAGGAAGAGGAAATTCTAGAGACACAGGAAATCTCAGAAAGAGGAGGAAATCATCTTTTAGCTGCCCTCCTCAGCTATGTCCCTGCTCCCAACCACCATCACTAAACATCTGCCTCACTCACTATTGCAGTCCCCTTAGCCATGAATTGCATAAGATGTCACAGGCAAGAAGATTGGAGCGCATTGTCAACTCTTATCTGACAATGTAGTTAGTTGGTACTGCTTAGCACAAAAAAGATTGACAATAATCTCCAGCACCTAACATCTCCCACAAGCCAACACCTCTCCAGACTTATTAAAATACATGATGCAAGCTCAAATTCTACTACATCAACCCAGACTGTGAATCAGGCCACATCATGTGTGTTCAAAATTAAATTGTCTGAGACCTTGATTCATGAGCAGGGGAATATCCCTGTCTGTCCTTGGTATCATATACTCATGTACCCTATAGGAAACTATTGAGGATGAAGTGCTCCAACACTTTATCCTGAGAGCAACATTTTGATATTCTCATAGAGCTTCCTCCTGTCATAATTTGTCACTCAAGAGGAAATTAAGATATCTCAGCAAAAGAACTGCATACTTGTCAATTCCTGGCTTTCTGAAAAACTAATCATCTGAAATTGTTGACTCTGGTTCTGCCATTGAGTAATATCAAGGATCCAGATCATAAGCCCTACCTACTCTTGGAAGGACAAGCTCCCTGACCCTTGCCCAGGACTCACTATGCCTTCCCCAGGACCATTTCTTCCTTCCTGTTTCCCAACATGACAGAAAGCCAGCCTCCTTCAGCCTAGGTCTGGTCTCTGTCTGTATTCTATTCTCCCTCTGAAATATCCTGAGCAGCATGGAAAACACGCCTGCTTCTGAACCCAATAGGCAGTGAAGGAATACCCCATAGGTATTTGTTATCACCACAACACTTGTGACATCACAGAAGATTCTAGGGTTCTCCTGGATACAAGAGATTGTCCAGGGAAGTGACTACTGATGAAGTCATAGGGAAGTACCAGGGCCTACCTGCTAACCAGCTTGTCCCATATTGGCCAGTTTTTGAGGAGCCCTTTCCTGCAGTCTTTCTTTTGACCCTGGAGAGAGCCCTGGACACCTTTATGTTCCAAAGCTAAGGGCTTTCCTCTGCTTCATTACAAGTCAAGCAATTTGGATGGGAAGAGTTTGTTAGCGTCTAGGAATGGGCAGTTCATCTTTGTTAGGACCTAAAGCTCTAGGATTCTTGGATGAGGGAGATTATTTCCATTATAAATCTACTTCTGGGGTCTATTCATGTAACATACAGTCCAATTCCCCAGATTGCCCTGTTTTCCAGAGCCACAATCATTCCCCTGAACCTTCAATTTTATGAAAATTGGATTATTTTTTTAATTGTGCACATGCCGTGAGAGAAGACATATTTTCAATTCATTCAGACATGTATTTTCATGAAATGTCTATTTTACAATCCCATTTTTGCAATGAATACTTCCTTATCCTTGTCAATATTGGAACTTAAGAACAAGGGAAGATCAAATTGCAAAGTTTATGTCCCTTCTTCAAAAGATAAAATCTTAAGTACTACCGTTCTCCAATACAACCAGACAAAGTAGGCATCTGTGAATAAATGTCAATAGGGACATTGGATGGCTGCTCTGTAGTCCTATTAGCTCTCCCTTCTCAAGTATCTACCTGTCTGAGTTCCCAGTTCTAGTCCTGAGGCTTTTGGGGGACTATGATCCTCTATTCATAAGATACTCAAGAATGAATAGGATGGATAGGGGATCGAATGGCCTCAGATCTAGTGAAACTTCAATCTTAATGGGTCCATAATTTCAGGAGGGACTCCATTTCCCATTGTCATCTGTGGCTTCCACCGTTGTGACCTGAGTGTGCTGAATGCATGGTAAAATGCCACCTTACCTCTCAGATTCAAGAGTAAAAGGATCATGTACATCTTTAACAATTTGTGTTGTCTTTGACTACTACCTCTAGGTATATAATATGACTACAACAAGGTTCAAAGGTAGCTGGGGAGATGTTTGGGAAGTTGGAAGACTAGTCTGTATATTGGCTAGTCAGATAAATAGCCTTCATAGAGAATTGGAGTACCTGGATAATGAAAAAGAAATAGTTAAGAGTTTGGCTAAATGATGATCTCTGAGCCTGGGAAGAAATGGGAAAGTCATTCCAAGCAAATATTATAGGGATGAATCCTTCCCTATCTTGGGTACAATAGACCCAAGGTAAGAAGCAGGCCCCTCCCCCATTCCTGAACTCTCCTGAGAGTTTTGTAGTGTTTCTATTAATATACATTTATTTATTTGCACAGGGCCAGAGCTCTGAGAACTGAATGCACCAGAATGTAAGTAGACCCCAGTATTCTTTGGCTTAAATTTTGGGCAGGCTGGTCAGTGCCCTGGTTACTTCTGACCTCAAGGGAGTCATTAAGTTTATGTCCTCAGCATTTAAATCAAGAAATTCATGGAAGAAGGAAATTAGTTTCTGGGAGATGCAGGAATTCCTCTTTGTTTTTTTTTTTTCTTTTTTTATTTTATTTTAATTGAGTATCTTCTTCATTTACATTGCCAATGGTAAAACCTTTCCAAATTTCCCCCCTCACAAAAGCCCCCCTCCCCAAAGATTCCCAACCCCTCTTCCCACCCCCTGCCTCCATGTGTATGCTTCTCTACCCAGCACACTCCCACCTCCCCCAACCGCCGTCCGTTTCCCTTTGTTGGGGACTCTATTGAGCCTTTACCTGACCAAAGACCCCTCTTCCCACTGATGGCCCAACAAGTCATTCCTCTACCACATTTTTGGTTGGAACCATGTGTACCACTTTGTTGATCGTTCAGTCCCTGGGAGTCTTCAGATGTCTGGGAGTCTGAAGTCATTGTTCTTCCCATGGGGCTGTAAACCCCTTCAGCTCCTCTGGACCATCCTCCAGATCCTCCGTTGGGGACCCCATACCCAGTGCAATAGTTTGTTGCTAGTTTCTGTCTCTGTATGTGTAGGGCTCTGGCAGGGCCCCCCTGAGATGGTCATGGCATGCTCCTTTTGGTACATGCTTCTTGTCGTAGTGTCAGGGTTTGGTGACTGTTTATAGGATGAATCCCCAGGTAGGGCAGTCTCTGGGGGGGCTTTAGTTCAGACTCTGCTCCACACATTGCCTCCATTATTGCTCCTGTGAGTATTATGTTCCCTTTCTCAGAGGAACCATAGAACCCTCTCTTAAGTCCTCCTTCTTCTTGAGCTTCCTGTGCTGGGTGTATTGTAAATTGTTTATTTTGAGCTTTTGGACTAGCATCTGCTTATTAGTGAGTGTGTACCATGTGCATTCCTATGTGACTCGGTTGCCTTGCTCAGGATGACACTTTTTAGTTCCATCCATTTGCCTAAGAATTTTATGAATTCCTTGTTTTTAATAGCTGAATAGTACCCCATTGTGTATATATACCACAGTTTCTGTTCCCATTCCTCCTTTGAGGGACATCTTGGTTCTTTCCAGCTTCTGGCTATTATAAATAAGACAGCTATGAACATAGTGGTGCATGTATCTTTATTACATGTAGGAGCACCTTCTGGGTATATGTCCAGGAGTGGTATGGCTGGATCCACAGGTAGTACTATTTCTAATTTTCTGAGGAATTGCCAACCTGTTTTCCAGAGTGGTTTTACCAGCTTTCAATGCCACCAATAATGGAGAAGTGTTCCTCTTTCCCCCACATCCTCTACAGCATCTGCTGTCCCCTGAGTCCTTCATCTTCGTCATTCTGACTGGTGTAAGGTGGATTCTGAGTGTTGTTTTGATTTGTATTTCCCTGATAACTAAGGATGCTGAACATTCCTTTAGGAGCTTTAGAGCCATTTGAGTTTCCTCAGTTGAGAATTCCCTGTTTAGCTCTGTACCCCATTTTTAATAGGGTTATTTGATTCTCTAGAGACTAACTTCTTGAGTTCTTTGTATATGTTGGATATTAGCCCTCTATCAGATGTAGGGTTAGTAAACATCTCTTCCCGATTTACTGGTTGCCGTTTTGTCCTATTGACTGTGTCCTTTGCCTTACAGAAGCTTTGCAGTTTTATGAGGTCCCATTTGTCGATTCTTGTTCTTAGAGCATAAGCCATTCTCCCAGCACTGATGAGCCCTCCTCTGTAGATCATAACATTCACATGTGCAGTAACTTATGCATAGGGACTTTCCTAGTATGTGATAATGGGTCTTCTTTTTCAACATACATTTGGTCTATAAGTCTTGGGTCCAAATCATTTACTTCAGTTACCATAACTGCTGAAGCCCAGTGTACCTGGTTCCATGTTTAATGAAGATGTCCCCATCCATGTAGAGCATTTCATCAGAATCTTTCTGTGGTTGTGGTGGTGTTCATTAAGTCTAGACTGATCTCTTTCATCAGGTTTGTTTCCTCATGCTATTATTGATGAACTTCTGTGGTTATCATCTGGCAAGATGATAGCAGTATTGATGAGAGTGGGGTTTTCAAACCAGATTCCAGGATGGTTCAGTGCAGGACCTGCTATTGTTTCACACATGCATAGAACACCCAGGGTTCTGGTGTTCCTTTGAGAAGAACCTCAACTGCATGGGGTGATGTAAGTATCAAATGCTGACTCAAAGTTAACTTTTCTGCTTCTTTCACTAGAATACTGGAGACCACCACAGCTCTTACACATGTAGACCAGCCTGGGGATAAAGGATTCAATACACTGGATAGATCTATTACACTGTGATTCTATGGACCTAATATGTGTGGTTCCATGCCCTTTGCAGTAACTTTTGTTTCATGGATCTCTAGATAACAAGGCTTGGAGGCATCTGGAAGTGATAGGGATGGATCAAAAACACCTTTCTTTAAAGTCTCTAACATGATTTGTGCAGACTCATTCAGGATTAGAGACTCAATGACCTCATTTGTTGTCTGGCTTTTTCGTTAGGAGGTTTATTAGTAACTGCTATTTCCAAATGGGTTATGAGACTGTTTAGATAGTTTATCTAATCTTGATTTAACTTAGGTATGTGGTAGTGAGCTGGAGAAATGGCTTAGCAGTTCAGAGCCATCTCCCTTGGCTGCTCTTCCAAAGCTCCAGAGTTCAATTCCCAGCAACCTCATGGTGGCTCACAACCATCTATAAGGGGATCTGTTGCCCTCTTGTGGCATGTGCGTGTATATACAGCAGAGCACTCATACAGTTAAAAAATAGTTAAATAAATCAGAATCATCCATTTCATCTAGATTTTCCAGATTTGTTGAGCATAGGCTTTTCTTATGAGACCAGCTATGTTTTTTCTTGTTCTGGGAAATCTTTATTATGAAAATTCACTTAAATATTTTGGAACTATTTTAAGTGACTTGGTAGCAATCTTTGTCTTGAATGGGAGGCCAAGGGTCCTGAAGCTAGGGTATCATTGGGCAGGGATTTAGGACTACCTTGAATCCAAGTATGCCTTCCACCTGTGGAATGCCATCTTGGCCCAGCAATGAACACCAGGCTGTTCACTGCAGATTGGATGCTGTCACATCCCCCATGGTACCTCCACTGTTTACTGTGGTAGCCAGAAGTCCGGAAGTGTTGTCACCTCTGGAGCAGGGCCCTTCCTCTTGGTCAGGGTGAATTCAAGGAGGGGCTTTTTGGCTGCAGTGTACCAAAGAAGATGTTGTGGGTCTCTTCTAAAGTCAGGATATCTGACTGGGCAGAACTATTGGCAAGATCCTCTATGGTCATAGTTGGAATTTGAACCAGGTAGAGTCTCTTTCCAAAACATGCCTCTTGTGAGGAGTGACTTGGAGGCCCTGTGTCTTACATTCAGCTTCAGCCCAGTTCAAGTCAGCCTCCAAGACCACAGACTCCTTGGTATTGAGGGCATCCCTGGTCACAATGAACTCCAGTGTCTGACTGTCAATTTCACCAAAGCATTCAGACTTCAGGGACATTTCAGCCTGTGTATCAATGACTTCCCAGGATTGCTAGGTCAGTTCAGGATCCTCAAATCCTCTGCTCTGGGACAGCAGGACACAAGTATTCTTGGCTTCCAGATTTATTTCCAGAAAGTTGATGCAGACCTTGGCTAGGGCAGTTACAATGGACTTCTTACCAGCATGCAAATTGGCAAGTACTGTGTCTGCCTCTAGATCAATGTCATTGCTGTACATTTGCTTTAGCAAAACCAAGAAAGCAGCAGGCTCCACACCATGATTGTTGAATTCTGACTTGACTTCTGCAAGATCCCATAGAACAAGTCATAGAAGATTGAGCTGCAGACAGCCAAGACATACTCTAGTGCAGCATAGGATGGAAGGACTGCCAGTTGGGGCTCTCAGTGTTGTGGTCTGACAAGGGCAGAAGCAGGGCGGTGCCAGGCCAGGCTGGTAGCAGAGACCTTCCTGCTCTCAGCCATGCTGATCACATTGCTGTTGGAGATGTGGGTAGCAGTAGCTGTGGATACACTGGCAGGCAGGTACAGTTCCACAGTCATCTTGCCTACTGCAGGGGCCAGCTCCTCACTGGTCTGTGTTGTGCCCTGTGCATTCCCACCAAGATGGGCCTGGAAAAGGACCCTGTGAGCACCAGCAGGGAGGTTAGGAACTGTGTCCCAGTCCATGCAGGCAGGACACCAGCAGCAGCATGGAGCCAGGCCAGCTGTGCTGCAGGGGACGCCCTCCCACTGGCACCAACCTCTGCCCACCCCTCCACAAAGCCCTAGTCTGCAACAAAATGCTGGATACTGTTTATGGTTCCTGTTTCTTAGTCTATGTATTTTTATTGGGTAATTGAATCCATTGATGTTGAAAGATATTAAAGTGAGATGATTGTTAGTTCCAGTTATTTTCCTTTTCGTGGTGGTGTTGTGAGAGATTCCCTTTCTTCATGATTCTTGTGAGATGATTCTTTTCTTGTGTTTTCTTGGGTATAATTACACTCCTCAGTTGGAATTTTGCTCCTAGTATCCACTGTAGTGCTATATTGGTAGAATGAGATTGTAAAGTTTGGTTTTCTGGAAGAATATCTTAGTTTCTACATCTAGGATGATAAGACTTGTGTTTCATATAGTAGCCAGGGCTGCCATTTGTATTCTTGTAGGCTGTGCATGACGTTTGTCTGGGATCTTCTGGATTTTATCATCTTTGGTGAGAATGCTGGTGTGATTCTCATAGGTCTGCCTTTGTTAGTTACTTGACCTTTTCCCCTTACAGTTTGCAATATTTTCTTTTTATCTTCTGTACATTGTACTATTTTGATGATTATGGGACAGGATGATTTTCTGTATCAGTCCAATCGATTTTATGTGTTGTAGACTTCTTGGACATTTATGTCTATCTCTGTTTTGAGGTTAAGGATGTTTTTTTCTATTATTTTGTCGAAGAAGCTTTCTGGGCCTTTGAACTGGTAACAATCACCCTCTTCTATTTCTACTACTCTTAGGTTTGAAATTTTCACTATGTCCTGAATCTTCTGGACATGTTATGGGTTAGGAGCTTTTTACACTTTGTATTTAATTTAGCTGACTTTTCAATATCATCTATGGTATCTACTATGCCCAAGATTCTCATTTCAACCTCTTATATGCTGTTGCTGATGGTTGCATCTGTAGCTCCTGATCTCCTATTTACATTGGATCCATTGTATCCAACAGGGATACATCCGTTTGTGATTTTTTAATGTTATTTTTTTCTTTTTTATTGGTTATCTCAATTATTTACATTTCAAATGTTATCCACTTTCCCAATTTCCCCTCACTATCCCAACCACACTTACCCTGCCACTATGAGGGTGGTGTATTTTTGAAAGGCTTTTTCAAGATCTAATGGGATAAACCATTGATACTTTTTTAGTTTGTTTATACAGTGGATTATGTTGATGGATGTCCACATATTGAATTATTCTTGCATCCCTGGGATGATACCTATTGCATCATGGTGAATGATCATCTTGATGCATTATTAGATTTTGTTTCTGAGAATTTTATTGAGTATATTTGCATCAGCATTTTTTATTGTTTGTATATCCTCAGCCCAGTGAGTGGCAGTATCAGAAGTTGTGGCCCTGTTGGAGTAAATTTGTCACTGTGGGTTCTAGCTGCCTGGAAATTAGTCTTCCATTAGCAGCCTTCAGATGAAGCTGTAGCACTCTCAACTTCTCCTGTACCATACATTCCTGGGTGCTGCCATGTTCCTCCCTTGATGATACTGGACTGAACCTCGGAACCTGTAAGCCATCCCCCATTAAATGTTGTCCTTTATAAGACTTGCCTTGATCATAGTGTGTGTTCAAAGTAGGAAAACCCTAATTTAGAAAGAAGGTACTACCAGGTACTGGGGTATTGCTGTGATAGGCCTGACCATGCTTTGGTTGGGAAGAAAGTGGATTGTGAGAGTTTAGAAAGCAGTGGAATGCTTTAATTTGGGCTTAATGGGCTATGCTAGTAGGAATATGGAAGAATGTGTTGCTGAATATGACTTGAACTGTATAGACCTGCCCTACATGGTTTCAGTGGAGAATAATTTCAGAATATGACTTAGGGATTGTTTCTGTGGTATTTTGGTTAATAATGTGGCTACTTTAAACCCTTTTTTGAAGAGTCTGTCTGAGGCTAAGCTGAAGGGAATCAGATTAATTACATTTATACCAGAAGTCTTAGAAATGCCCTTCATAGACATCATTCTCCTGGTGAGTCCCAGGAAAAGGATTTAAACATGTGTAGGGAGCATAGAAAGACAAATATAAAATATGTGTTTGAAGTATTAATGGTGTATTAGGAAGTGAAATGGTGATTAATCTTGGATTCAAGAGATACAAGTTAAGGGAGGAGGACTTTAATACAAGATCCTACCAACTACCTATAGATCCAGGCATGTTGCCACACATCTTTAATCCCAGATGATAAATTCAAGGAGATCTCTGTGTTCTAGGCCATCCATAAACAAAGCAAGTTCTATGTGAAGATTAACTTGTACAGAGGCATGGTGGTACACTCATAAACCCCAGGAGACAGGCATGCAGATTTCTGAGTTCAGTGTCAATCTATAGAGCAAGATTCAGGACAGCCAATCTCGGAAATTGAAAGAGTTGGAAAAGAGGAAGCTATTGATAATGTCATGGAATGAGGGGGCCATGTTCCACCTCTAGAAAGCAGCAGAACTCAAGCTGCTTCAACCATGTGTCTCTTACTTGATAGTCAAGAGGAGAAGGAGACTACTGGGACAATTGATGCTCGGTAGCTGGAGCTGGAGCTATGAAATTAGTAGTGACAACGAAGCAACCAACATCACTGAGGAGAAATCTTCTGGGTAGTATTTGCTGACAGCAGAAAGAAGCTGTGTTTCAGAGATTGCCAGGTTCTACTTTCTGTTGAAGCTGTACTAGGTAATGTGTAAGAGTCGCCCCTAACAGTTGCTACAGCACTTGTAGTTGTTTTGAAGGCATGAAATGTTCATGAAGAACAGCTGAGGCTTGGCACAGTGAGCGGCCATGGAAGGCCATTGGTGAAAGTGCAGCCTCAGTTGCAGTTGACGGCCCTGTATTGAAGGGGTCATGAGAGAGAGAGAGAGAGAGAGAGAGAGAGAGAGAGAGAGAGAGAGAGAGGGGGGGGGAGGGAGGGAGAGGGAGAGAGAGACAGAGAGAGACAAAGGGAGGGAGGGGAGGGGGAGAGGGAGAGGGAGAGAGAGGGAGAGACAAAGAAGGAGAAGGAGAGAGACAGGAGACAGAGAGCAACACAGAGACAGACAGAGACAGGCAGAGAGAAAGAGAGAGAGGTGAGAGAGGGAGGCAGGGAGAGGGAATGGGAGAGACTGAGACAGACACAGAGTGAAATAAAACAGACAAGCAGTAAGAGACTCAAACACAAAGAGTTAGATTCAAAGACAGAGACAGAGACAGGGACTGGCATTAGCTTTTAAAACCCCAAAGCACACCTCCAGTGACATACTTCCTCCAGCAAGGACATATCTCCTAGTGTTTCTAAAACAGTTCCATGAACTAGGTAGCAAGCATTCAAATATGAGCCTTTGAGGGTCAATTTTATTCAAACCACTCCTTTTATGATAAAGCTTTTTTAATTTCTCAAGCTGACTATGGGAGGTATTAGAAAAATACTGTTGTGTTTCAACTATTGTTGGTCCACATGATCATCCACAGAGCAGTACAGTATAACTGTAGTGAAATTAATGACTATAAAGATACAGCATGGATACTTTCTTCATCATGGCGTTGGGATCCACAGAGTTTGACACACTATGCACATCAAAGCCCAATTCCCTGTGTAGCTCTGCCTGGCTGGGAACTCATTATGAAGTATAAGCCACACGATACTTGAAGATGTCCCCTCCCACCTGCTACATCTCGTGTTATAGGACTGTGAGCCACACATGAATACAGTAGGTTCTTTTGGGAGAAAAAATAGAGACTATGTTTAATTCATAAGAACACATTAATTTTACTCAATACCGGCTTAAACTGTGGGAGTCAATGTATACAATATATAGACTTAGCAAAACAGCAAATTAAATACAGCAACAAAAATATAAACACCAAAACTTCAAACAAAAGAAAAGAAAACTAAATACCCCAAACAATCAAAATTCTAACACAAAACCAAACATAATAATTAAGTGAAGCAGCATTTTACTGCTGCAGATTTTAAGCACTGTCCTACTGGCTGTTGTTGTTGGACTTGGAAAAATTGTACAAAGGCAGTCAGTGGTGATAAGAATCTCCTCAAGATGAAAGTGGGCATACCTCATTTTGGGGAGGGAGGTGCTGGTAGAAAAGTCCTTCCAAGGCTATGCAAGAGACATGTGACAGATGGTACCTCAAAGGTTTTCAAGATCACATGACTGATCACCTTGAAATAATTCATCAGGACCATCAAAAATTGACCTTGTCTAGCTCCTCCTGGGTGCCCAGCAGATCTTGATGTCCCAAGCACCTCTCTGAAACCTTCCAGACCTGCACACTTGATGGACTAGAGGCTAGACAAAATAAAGGCATCTTCACATATAAGAAGTCAAAAAAGAAAAAAATGCAGCCCAAGATGGCCGTGGTTGCAGGGATGAGATGCAATGGTGGTTCACTTGCTTTCCACACTCAGTGCTCCTGGTGAGGAGTTGTGTCTGAGGGAGATCTTGATAGGGTCTTTCCCACATTCAAGCTCCTGTTGCAATATTTCAGACCTAGAGGAAGAAGAGAAAAAGGCCTGCTGAGAACTTGCCATGTCAGCTCTCCAGCAGACACCAGGTTTACTCAGCAGCGCAATGCAGTAAGACCCTTCAGCTGAGGTCATGTCCTGTATCCCCAAAGGAGAATGGCCAAATCGGACCTGGGCCTGGATGTTTTGCACACCTTTAAAATATTGCTTGATAGGGAACTGTGAACTACACATGGTGGTGGACTTAAAGTAAAATACCACATTTCTCCAATAGTTCATTCATAGTATATTGAAGTATAACTGTGGTACAATGTCTGAATTGAAAATTATTCACAGGTCTTCTCAGAAAACTACCCAACACTGAAGTAAAGGCTCTTATTATATCTACATTGCAGAATCCTGACTGGGTTCCGCAGTCAACTCATACATCTGTGAATCTCCAGAGAATCCATCTCACAGGAAATCCATGCACACTGAAGAGATACTATAATCAGTAAGTGTGTGCTGCATGCAAATCTTCCCAAGAGTAAGCATTGAAGTTTAAAAGGGATATTGATAAAGAAAATTAGAGATGCCCCTCCTATGTTTATGGCTCCTTTAGGATTATTTGTGGGGAAACTTAAGGGACAAGTGTCTCTCATCATACTAGAGAGCTCAAAAGGAAAGAAGGAGTAGAGAATCACCAGAAACTCCATGGATCACAATTATTTCATGGACAGAAGTTCTTTTCAACTGGATTAGAACAATATTCTTAGGCTCTCCTAGGTGACTGAGGCAGAGAACTATGAAGAAGAACAGAGACTCCCACCAAAAAATAAAACACTTTTCCAGGTACATGAAATTTACTTGGGTCCTGACAAGCCATCTCAGAGACATCTAAATGACTCTGCATCACACAAGCCTTGCACACACACACACACACACACACACACACACACAGTCCTGAACACACACAAGCACATGTTTTCACAGAAAGTATTGTACTTCATTGCTGAAACATGCTTGCATTCCCAGGTAATGAAAATAAAAGACATTACTGAGTATACTGCTTCTCCGCCATTTGAAGTTCTCCCAGCACTCCTCGAGGATCCTTTTATCTCAGAGCGAATGATTTTGAATAACAGCAGTAACAGAGGGCTAGAGAGAGAACACAGGGTTTGTGCTTCAGACTCTTAAGTGTCTGAGGCAGCCCTGTTCTAGCACTTCACCATATATATGGTCCTTTGGCTTGATACAGATGCAGTACCAAGGAACTCAATCATTAAAATAATAACACCCTGGACAAATTCCATGGCCAGGGAAACCTGAGTCAAATGTAGTCAAAGTAGGAAAGAAAATGATAGTAGGCAATAAAGAAAACAATCTGCAATGCTGAGAAGATGCACTTGAGGTGCCTGACCTTCCAGGATGCAGGCAGGATTCACCAAGAGCAGACAAGGGACACAATAACTAACCCAGCCTTTTTGATTCTCAGGAACGTAGATTTGACACAGCAGCCTCTTCCATTTCTCCATGTACCACAGTCTTTTGTTTTCCTTCAAATGATTTCAATATACACAAATACTTTTTCCTCTACAAACCCTTGAAAATCTGACTTTACACCACTTTTGTCTCCTTATTTTCTAATGAGCTAGGTGGAGAGGCCTGATGATGGGCTGCCGTATCTGAAGTTTCCCTGATGCAAAACGAAAAGGGAGAGGACTTTTCTCATTAACGGTGTTTTCTATTTTCATTAAAGATATTTACTTACGATGTGAATATATGAATATATACATATAAATATATACATATATGCACAGACACAAGTGCAGGTCTTTGCACACATGCACACACAGACAAACACATACATACAAAAATACATGAGTACACACTTGTATATACAGGCACTTACAACAAGGACCTACCATTACTCAAATACACAACATGAATATGCTAAGACACACCTGGGCAAAAGCACAAACACATACAAACATCCCTGCCCCGGTCCCACACAGATCTATAAAAAGACTGCTATGTTTCAGCACATTTACTGTCCCTTGAAGTAGTGAAACCTAAGCTGCGTACAGGGCTCTTGGACTAATGCATGCTGTGTTGCCCAGCCAGTACTTACTTCCTTGTCATGAACTTTTTCCATGCACAGAATTGCTGATACTACAAGTATGTTATAAGTTCTGCAGAAACACACTGGCCCATGGAAGTTTCAATGTTCTATCATAGAGGGTTCCAAGATCATCTTTAAGCAAGCTCCAAGATGATACATATTGTGCTCTCTAAACCTACCTTGGCTACTTCTCTGAAGACCCTGGTAGGACCAATTAACACAGTTCTCCACGGTTATTATCCAGGAACTTTACAACACATTATAGTTCATGCGTTTAAAAAAATCCTGAATGTCAGTCAGAAGGAGGCAAGTATATTAATAGGCAATGATTTTTCTGAAATGCATCACTCTACAAAATGATGAGAGGGAATCTGTACTGAAGCAAGCCATGCCCGTGATATACTCAGCATAACAGTATCAGCAGAGGGATGCACCCAGATTCCATGAATCATCTTGGTGAAGCCAATAAGAGATACCATGAATTTCTAGGGGGTCATTTAGGACAAGGAAGACAAAGAATTTTAATTTTTAATTTTAATATATTTATATAGTTTGACTTTATTTATTAGTAATGACTTTAATTAAGAAAGAGTTAGATTGGGGCCTTACCTTTTGTCTTAGGAGGGGTTGTGGCCCAAGACCCTCTGAGGGAGGAGCCACAGGGCAGAACAGAGGACCTGGTTCCTAGATAATTCCACAAGTAGCATCCTGAGGCACCACTCCATACCTTAGATCTGGAAGGGGTTGCTGTCAGGGTGCAGGAACTCCTCTGCCTACAGTGGCAAGCTAATGGTGGCCGACTGGGATGGGAGGAGAGGGGAAGGCAGGAGGGGAAGAGGCCTGGAAAGCCCCTGTTCCCAGGGTCTGTGTGGCCTCTGCCACAGCTGATGCCATCCACAAGGTAGGGAGACAAAGAGCACTGTGTGAAGGTCCCAGGGCAGTGGAAGGACTCAGACATGGAACTTCAGGAAGACACTTGGTCTCTGGGGCTACTGGATTCTGAGGACCAGCAGATGGCTTGGCATGAGAACCAGGTGGTATAGCCTAGTGGTCCCTCGGCTAACCACACTGCTTTCCCACAAGGCAAGGCAACCAACTTTTATGACACCTGAATGACTGGATTTGTGCCCCTTGACCTACAAGTGCCCCAAACATTCATGTAACAATCAGTCTGGTGTTCAGGTCCCTAAGGATCCTTTTAAATAGGACTGCCCAGATTCTTGGAGCCCTATTTTGTCTCATGTCTGCAGCTAGCTCTTGTTGAAATTTGCTTTTGTGTGCCACATCCTGCTCTGGTTCCAATAGTACTGTGTCTGCCTTGTGGTTCTTCCTCACATGGGTGGGCTTCAAATCCCAGGGTCTGGAAGTTGTGATGTATGAGGAAAACACTAGGAAAAGTCATCTGAGGTCACATAGTCAGATTTGGGAAGGGTGGGCTGAGCTAAATATGAAATTATTCACTTTTAAGATTTGGACATGTGGTTTCTGATTCTTTAATAAGGCATTGTTGGGTTGAAAACTCACTGGTGGCTTACATGGAGCCCGGGTTTGTTGAGTAAGAGCCATCCTGGCCACCAACACCCTCCTCCTTCTTGCTCGTGATTCCAGCCTGATGAAAAGAAAGCCCATGAATAGGAACAGTGGGACAAAGAGTGTGTCTGACACCTGGAGGAAAAGGCATTGGATTCCTCCATGATAAAAAAATTGATGCTTACAGAAAGAAGAAGAAGAAAAAACAATAAAATGTTTGCATAAAAATATACCGAATGGAGTAATGGATAAAGAAAATGTGGTATATTTACACAATGGAATACTACTCTGCAATTAAAAACAATGATTTCATGAAATTTTTAGGCAAATGGTTGGAACTGGAAAATATCATCCTATGTGAGGTAACCCAATCACAAGAGAATACACATGGAATGCAATCACTGATAAGTGGATATTAATTAGCCCAGAAGCTCTGAATACTCAAGACATAATTAGCATATCAAATGATTCCCAAGAATGAAGGAAGAAGAGGGCCCTGGTCCTGGAAAGGCTTGATCCAGCATCATAGGAGAGTACCAGGACAGAGAAATGGGAGGGGGTGATTGGAGAATGGGTGGAGAGAAGAGGGCTTATGGGACATATGTGGAGGTGGGAACTGGGAAAGCGGAAAGCATTTCGAAAGTAAACAAAGAATATACATATATCTGTATATATGTATATTCTTTGTTTTCTTTATTTGTTATACATATATATGTGTGTATATATATATATATATATATATATATATATATATATATATCGAAAGCCACCATGTTCTTCCTCTTTATGTCCAGATGAACATTGTGACAATAACTAGAGACCAAACGATACAAGGAGCTCTGTCTAAGAGGTGACAGAATATTCCAAGATGCTAGTCAGACAGCTTAAGCAAAGCAGGAAAGTTTCAAGTTCAGGGAGAGACCTGGGCACAAGGGACTATGTTACAGAAAGACTGAACAAAACTACATGTGAATACCTGACCTCTCAGCACATCCACCAATATACACGTTTGTATTTCACATGTGTGTGTGTGTACACGCACACACACACATACACACATATGTATAAAGAGACCAGCCTACAAATGCCCTCAAATGACTCCTACAAAGCAAATGAGCTAATGACATGACTTTATCTATCAAAGTTCTGTACTACTACAAGGGAGGCACCACATAGAACCTTTCTAACATAATGGCATGTATGTGTGTGGCATGTATGTGTGAAATGTGTGTTCAAACTATACATCATAATAAACTACAGCTTTAACTTCAGCAGGAGGATCTACTTGTCTATTGTCCAGTGTCCTACAAGAGGCTAACTCCACGGAAATTCTTGTAATTAATAGGAGAAATGAACAACTGGATGAGACATAGTAGAGCGCCTAGATAAGTTTCAGGATGCTTAAAGGGAACTGACTCTGTTTATGGTTAAACAGGAGAGCAACCTGCCCGAGATGCTTCATTCATCCTACCTGCTGCTGCTTGGTAGTAGGTCATAAAATATCTTGAAGGCTTTTATACACAAAATGTTTGTTAACTTGGTGTCCTCTTCCAGTGCAATCTGCTCCCGTAACACGTGTCTGTTCTCAGTCCACAACATCTTGACTTTGGGCTTTTGATGGTTATATTCACCCAGGAAGTGTTTATTCCTCATCCTGAGCCAAAAACAAAATATGGTCACTCCCAGGGAGCATCCATCTTCCTCCTATACCTCCAAGTACCACCCCCCTTCAAGGGGCCCTGATCTCCAGACAGCCTCAGACTACAGTCCAGATTAACCGTGAAATATCTCATGGAGGAAGTTCAAATGCAGAGGACAGCCACATTACAGAAGACTCAAGGTAGTTCTGAAAACACTGACTGCAATAGGAGACATGTATCTTCCAGAAGAGGACATGGGCCCCATGTGTACTAATGTCTTTATGGTATTAAAAACCACCTGTAGTTAGAGAGCCAATCTTCTTTAGGAAAGGATAATACACCCAAAATTTCCACAATCTTTCTTTGTGTCTCATGCAAACCAGACATATAAATCTACTTTCACAACCAAAAAGCTCAAGGTTGATTGATATCCCCATCATTGTGCAAATCTTTTCTATCTCATGAATTCTGAAATGGAAAGTATAATAGTTTGAGGGGAGGTAATGCTTTGAAGGAGGCAGGATTCCTTTTAAGAGGTATGCAGTATATATAACCTGAGCCCTCACTTTGTTTCAAAGACAAGAATGGGCAGACACACTCTGTGCCTAATAGTTGGGTCATGACCATGGTAGTCACTTACCAGTACATTTGATTTTCTTTACTTAGCTCCTTGCACTTGGACAAGGCCACACTGAGCTCTTGAGGCATTTTCTTGAGGTCGGTCATCATTTCGTGGTATTGCATATTAAGCATGAATGACTCAAAGTTGTTCCTGTGGGAAGGCAGGGCACAAATAGCAAATATTCCCATGAACTAAGGATACAAGTATCACATCACTTCAAGCTTAATGGTCAATTACTCCAGCCCATATAAGCCACATCCTTCCTCCTTGGTACTGGTTCTCCCAGGTGCTTATTAAACTTACTACTCTTTGCCTGGGTACAGTAGAGCCAAGGAAATAAGAGAAGGGAGCTGGCATGCTTTAGCTCCCTGAGAGGTCTTGAAGGAATGGACTAGCTCTCCAACAATTTTCCAGGAGCCTGTGCCACTGGTCTGGGTCCACCTTAATCCTGTGATGACTCTTCTTCTGTTTTCAGATAATGAATTGTCAATCATTGGTTCTTTTGTACAATAATTCCCAAAGGACTTAATCAATATGTATAGGGAAAAGGCTTTATAACATACACCAGAAGTTTTCAATGTGCTCCCAAGGTGAACACAGAGGTCACATGCTGTGCTGCTGGAAATGAGGCTCCTTGGCCTCATCACTACCAATTACTTAGAAACTGAGTCAGACAAAACCACCTCACACAACACAAACTCCACAGATCATTAGTGGAAAACACACACACACACACACACACACACAAATACAATCAGAATGTCATATAAATACAATGATGTGGCATCATCTCAGAGTATCATGAACAAAATTGGAGAAAAGCAGACAGCCGATCCAAACACAATGAGAGGCAGGACATGGGACCATGCTCCTGTAGCTCTTGACTGGACGAATTGTACCCAAAGCAACTCTAGGTCAATTACAAAAGTGATTTACATAAACACACAGTACTTAGCATCTCCCACAAACAAACACCTGTCCAGGCTTCTAAAAATGCAGGAAGAGCGCTCGCATACTACTCCTCTTCTCCCTCTAAACTGTTAATCATGCCACAGGCTTTGATATACTTTTGGAGCAATCAAAAGAGCCTGTGACCACATCTCCTCTGAACTTCAAGTTCTGTGTTGAACATCGAATTGGCAAAATAAATTTGACCATGAGGTTACCTTGGAGCTATGGTCTCCTGTGATAAGAGAAAACCTGGGGTTAACAGAGAGGGCCCAAGATAGTCAGCAAAAACCTGGGCAAAATGACTACCTGTCATTCAAATCCTGGTTAGTGTAATGGGCCAGGTTTTCCTGGAGTTCGTCTCTCTCATTTTCCATCTTCTGGAGATCCCCTTTCAGCTTGTCCAAATTCTCCATTCTCTGCTCCTCCTCATTGATGGTGGACGGTTGTGATGATGCCTTCCCAACAGACCCTGTAGGTAGATCAACACTAGTAAACTTGTGGAGATGATAAGACAGGGAATAGAGAAGCCATGCTTACTCCCAAACATAAGACCAAGGAAGAGGAAATTCTAGAGACACAGTGAATCCCTGAAAGAAAAGGAAATCATCTTCAATGTGGACTGCTCAGCAACCGCCTTCACTAAATGTAATCCTCACTCACTACTGCAGGCCCCCTAGCGGTGAATTATATAAACAGGCCCAGGCAAGAAGAATTGGAGGGCATTGGCAGCTCTTATCAGACAATGTAGACCATAATGCTTGGCACAAAAAGAGTGACCATAAACGCCAGCACCTAACATCTCCCACAAGTGAACACCTATCAGGGCTTCATAAAATGGGTGATGCAAGCACATTCACTATACTAGCCCATATAATGAGTCAAGCCACATCATATTTTTGTAAAACCAAAGAGTCTGAGACCTTGATTCATGAACAGGGGAATATCCCTCTCTGTCCTTGGCATCACATATTCATGTAACCTATAGTAAACTATTTAGGATGAGGGTTTTTTTTTAATTTCTCCAATCACCAACTCGCTATCTTGACAGCAACCTTGTACTATTCTCATAGAGCTTCTCCCTGACATAATTTGTCATTCAGGCAGAAATTAAGATCTCTCAGCAAAGCAACTGTAGGCATGTCGATTCCTGCCTCTGCAAACTAATCATTTGAAATTCTTGACTCTGGGTCTGCCTTTGAGTAATATTGAGGATCCAAGTCATAAGCCCTTTTTCCTGGAAGGACCATCTCAAGCCCACCTCCTCCAGGAAGCTCCCTGACCCTTGTCCAGGACTCACTGTGCCTTCCCCATGACCATTTCCTCCTTCTTAAATGCCAACATGACAGAAGACCAGCCTCCTTCTGCCTCTTCTGCCTAGGCCTGATCTCTGTCTGTATTCTATTCTCCCTCCGAAATATCCTGCGCAGCATGGACAACATGCCTGCTTCTGAACCCAGTAGGCTCTGAAGAAATACACCACAGGCAGTTGGTGTCACCACAACACTGGTGACATCACAGAAGATTCTCGGGTTCTCCTGGATACAAGAGATTGTCCAGGGAAGTGACTACTGATGATGTCACGAGGAAGTACTGTGGCCTACCTGCTAACTAGCTTGCCCCATATTGGCCAGTTTCTGAGGTGCTCTTTCCTGGGGTGGCTCTTTTGTCCCAGGAGATAGCCCATGACACATTCTTCTTCCAAAGCTAGGGATTTCGCTCTACTTCATTACAAGTCAAGCACTTTGGATGGGGAGACTTTGTTAGGGCCTTGGCATGGGCAGTTCACCTTCAGTAGGACCTAAAGCTCTTGGATACTTGG
Source organism: Apodemus sylvaticus (assembly GCF_947179515.1). Lineage (NCBI taxonomy): Eukaryota > Metazoa > Chordata > Mammalia > Rodentia > Muridae > Apodemus > Apodemus sylvaticus. Next base: position 83,669,266 of record NC_067479.1, read on the forward strand.
ATGAGGAAGATTCTTCTCCATTATAAATCTATTTCCGTGGACCATTCATGTAACATTTTGTTTAACTTCCCAGGTTGTCTTGTTTCCCAGAGGCCACAGTCATTCTCCTGGAACTTTAATTTTATGCAAGTTGGATTGTATTTTTATTGTGCCCTTGCCTTGACAGGAGACATTGTTTCAATATATAAATATATGCTTTTTCTTGAAATCTGTGTTTTAGAATCCGGTTTTTCCAATGAAACTCCTTTGTTCTTATTAATATAGGAACTCATTTACAAGGGACTATCAGGTTGTAATGTTTATGTCCACTCATTAAAAGATAAAATCCAGCATTCTCCATTTCTCAATTACAACCAGACAAAGTAGGCTTCTGTTAGCAAAGTTCAGCAGGGACATTGGATTGCTGCTCTGTAGTCCTACTAACCCTTCCCTTCTCCAGTATCTACCTGTCTGAGTTCCTAGTTCCAGGCCTGAGGCTCTTGTGGGTTGGACTATGATCCTGCACTCAAAAGATACCTAAGACTGAATAGGATGGATAGGGGTTAGAAAGAACTCAGGTCCGGTGAAGCCCAATCTTAATGGGTTCATAAGTTCAGGAGGAACTCCTTTTGGCATTGTCAGTTGTGGTTTTTGCCTTCTTGATCTGGGTGTGCCAAATCTGTGGTAAAATACCATCTAACCTTTGAGGTGTAAGAGTGGAAACATCATGTAAGTCCTTTCTAAATTGATTGTTTTCTTTGACTACCACCTTCAGCCATGTAGAATCACTATAACAAGGTTCAAAGGTGTCTGTGGAGATGTTGGGGAAGTCACAAGTCCAGTCTGTCTCTCAGATAGTCAGATGAATATTGCTTATGGAGAACTGGAGGACCTAAACTATGAAAAAGAAATAGAGTATGGCTAACTGATGATCTCTGAGCCTGGAATAAAATTGGAGAGGCATTCCAAACAAATACTTTAAGCATGAATCCCTCCCTGTATTTGGATAGAAGAGGCCCAAATTAAGAAGGAAGCCCATCTACCATTCCATGGACTCTCCTGAGTGTTCTGTTGTGTGCCCATCAATGAACTTTCCTTTATTTCCATGGGACCAGAATTGTGATGTCTGCATGCACAATGAAGGTTCCATCTATTCATAAATCATTTACCGGTAATTGACAAGTTTTGGCTATGAACACTCAGCTATTGTTTGAAACTATTCCAAAAGAGTGGTAAAATTCCAGTACCTGGCAAGGTTTAGAGCATTTTCAGATTAATGAATATACCTTTTACCTAACCAGAAAAAGTATCATTGAAAACAAGCATGTACTCTTATCCTCTGCTACCAGGCCACATATCACTGATGTCAGTTTCCCACAATTGACCATATCTCTGGCCCCTCATATGTGGCCAATTCTGGGAGAATTGTCTCTGGTTACCTTTATTCTACTATAAATCTGACACATTGCATATATAAATCAGGTCAGGATATCAAGTCTAATTATAACATATTTTGTTCTGAGCAATTGAAAAGCTATTGTGTATATTAGTCAGATAGCTGGTGAAGGTTAGTTACCAGAGCCCTGCAAATATTTTCTGGCAGAGTGAACCCACACACCTATGGTCACAAAGTAGCTAAAACCATCCAGTAGATAAAAGATAGTCTTTTCAACAAATGGTGCTGGTTCAACTAGTAGCTAGGATGTAGAAGAAGGCAAATTGATCTATTCTTACCTCCTTGTACTAAGCTCAAGTCCAATTGGATCAAGGACCTCCACATAAAACCAGACACACTGAAAGAAATAGAAAAGAAACTGGGGAAGACCCTTGAGCACATGGGCACAGGGGAAAATTTGCTGAACAGAACACCAATAGCTTATGCTCTAAGATCAAGAATTGACAAATAGAACCCCATAAAATTATAAAATTACAAAGTTTCTGTATGGCAAAGGACACTGTCAATTCAGCAAAACAGCAACCAACAAATTGGGAAAAGATCATTACTACTCCTCCATCCAACAGAGGGCAGAGATTCCAGAGAGCAGAATAACCTTTCTAAAAATGGGGTACAGAGCTAAAAAAAGAATTTTCACCTGAGGAATAACAAATGGCTGAGAAGCACCTAAAGAAATGTTCAACATCCTTAGTCATCTGGGAAATGCAAATCAAAACAACACTTACATTTCACTTCAAACAAGCCAGAATGGATAAGTTAAAAATAACTCAGGAGAGAGCAGGTACTAGAGAGGTTGTGGAGAAAAAGGAACACTCCTCCACTGCTGGTGGGATTGCAGGTTGGTATAACCATTCTTGAAATCAGTATGGCAGTTCATCAGAAAACTGGGCATGATATTACTGGAGGACCCTGCTATACCTCTCCTGGGCATATACCCAGAGGATTCCCCAGCATCTAGTAATGACACATGTTCCACTATGTTCATAGCAGTCCTATTTATAATAACCAGAAGCTGGAAAGAACCCAGATGCCCCTCAACAGAGGAATGGATAAAGAAAATGTGGAGTATGTACACTATGGAATAGTACTCAGCTATTAAAAACAATGAATTCATGAAATTCTTAGGCAAAAGGGTGAAACTTGAAAATATTATCTTAAGTGAAGTAACCAAATCACAAAAGAACACACATGGTATGGCATCACTGATAATTGGGTAAAAGCCCAGAAGCTTAGAATACCCAAGACACAATTCAAGGTCCATTTACTGTGGCCTATTTGTTGATGTTGGTAGGGATGGCTACCGGGTATTACATAACCAGTCAGAGGGCTCATCCGTGGAATACTAATTCTACCTTTCTCATTGTGGCTCTTTGAACACAGTTCTTTATTTAGAGCTGGAGCCTTGTGAAACCACTCCATCCCCATGGCATGTCAGCTGCTGTTGTCATTGTTTGGTCTTATTTGAGTAGCCCTATTGTTCAGATTTCTCCCCCCCTCCCTTGGTAACAGTTTATTTTCAAGTTGGAAAAGGCATCTGTAACTGAGTGCCTCTTTGGGAGGTTGGGGGGTTCTGGCTCAGCTGTAACCCAGAGGGACAACACAGTTCCCCTTCAGCAGGGAATATTTAACTGTTCACAGTCTGTCTGGACAGAAACATCCATTTGCTTGCGTGCAGGAGGCCCTGGGAACCTGGCTTTCCTCTACAGTGGGGGTCTCTGAGACCAGAGACCTGGGGGACACACCATAGCTGCTCTACTCAGGCTGAAACTCAACATTTCTCCAAGTCTCAACACACTCTAGAAGTTTTTATCAAACAAGCACTGATATATAAAAATAGTGCAAAATCTTAACATTTATACAAATAGCTTTAAACCCCTGATTTGTAGGATTTTTTCTTTACAAGGTAATATACATTTTCAGAGTTGGCACTAAAAAATTGCCAGTTTTTTCCTCTTCTATTTCAGAAAACAACTTTCTTTTTGAATAAGTCTCTTATTCAAAGAGGGGTGATCCGGGAAAGGGGAAATCATTTGGAAAGTAAACAAAGAATATAGAAAATAAAAATATTTTAAAAAATAAATAAAAATAAAGCCAAAACCATACAGTGGAAAAAAGAAAGCACCTTCAACAAATGGTGCTGGTCTAACTGGCAGTCTATATGTAGAATAACGTAAATTGATCAGTATTTATCACCCTACACAAAACTCAAGTCCAACTGGGTCAAGGACTGCAACATAAATCTGTAAACACAGAATCTAGTAGAAGAGAAAGTGGGAAATACCTCGAGCACATTGGCATAGGAGAAAATTTTCTAAAAAGAATACCAATGGCTTAGGCTCTAAGATGAACATGGGACCTCTTGGAATTGAAAACCTTTTATAAGGCAAAGAACACTGTCAATAGGACAGCATGGCAGCTTACAGATTGGGAAAATATCTTCATTTACCCTACATTCTACAGAGGACTAATATCCAAATATATAAAGAATTCAAGAAGTTAGATTCCAAAACACCAAGTAATGTAATTACAATTGGAGTATAGAACTAAACAAAGAATTGTCAACAGAGGATTTTGAATGGCTGAGAAACACTTAAAGAAATGTTCATCATTCTTAGTCATCATGGAAATGCAAATCAAAACAACCTTGAGACTCCACCTTAAACCAATGAGCATAGCAATGATCAAAATTTAAGGGACAACACTTGCTGTTGAGGATGTTGAAAAAAGGAACACTCCTCCATTGCTGTTGGGATTACAAACTTGAACAACCACTCTGGAAATCAATTTATTGGGTACTCAGAAAACTATAAATAGTTCTACCTTAAGACCCAGCTATACCACTTCTGAGCATATACCCAAAAGATGCTCCATCATACCACAATGACATGTACTCCAGTGTATTCATTGTAGCCTTATTTGTAATAGCCAAGAAGTGGAATCAAGTCAGGTGTTCCTCATCACAAGAATGAAAACAGAAAATGTGGTTCATTTACTCAATGGAATACTATTGAGGTATTAAAAACAAGGACATCATGAAATTTGCAGGCAAATAGATGGAACTAGAAAATATCCTGAATGAGGTAACCCAGTCCCACAAAGACATGGATAATATGTACTTACTGATGAGTGGATATTAGCTAAAGAGTACAAAATATCCACAATACAACTCACAGACCCAAAGAAGTTGAACAAGAATGAAGGCCAAAGTGAGGATGCTTGAATCTCACTTAGAAGGGGAAACAAAACAGACATTGGAGGCAGAGGGAGTGAGGAACCTGGGTAGGAGAAGGGAGGGAGAGGGGAGCATAATGGAGAGTAGGTAGGGGGAGAGACAAGAAAAAAGGTAAGAAGGCCAGAGAATGAATGGAAATATGTCGATGCTGTGGGGAGAGGGGGGTTAGGTTTAGGAGTGGATGGCATTTATAGCAAGTCCCAGAGACTTGGGACTGGGGAGGCTCTCAGGGCTCAATGCAGATTACCTTAGCAGAAATGCCCAATGGTGGTTATATAGAACCTGAAGATACCAACTCCCGGACCCACAGTGGAGGCATGGGGAAACTAGCTTACCTACAGAAATTTTGACCAAAAATTGTTCCAATCTAAAAGAAATGCAGGAACAAAGATGGATCAGAGACTGAACAAATGCCTGATGAACAAATGCACCAACTTTGGATCCATTCCAAGGACAGGCACCAATACTGACACTATTACTGATATTCTGTTGTGCTCTGAGAGGATCTACCTAGAAGCTGACTGAGACTGATACAAGTATTCATGGTCAAGCACCAGCTGAACAGTTAGGAGAAGGAAATGAAGGGATGGCAACCTCACAGAAAGACCAACAGTGTCAGCTAACCTGGACAGTTGAGAACTCCCAGTGACCAAGCCACCTTCCAGAAAACATAAAGGGGCTGGGCTGAGGCCTGAGGCACTTCTATAGCAGAGGGTTGTTTTGTTTAGACTAGGGGAGAGGAGGTGCCTAATCCTACAGAGACTTGATGCCCCAGGGTGGGGGATGCCCAGTAGGGTCACCCTCTCAGAGGTGAAGAGGTGGCATGGATGGGGGAAGCACTCTGAGAGGAGAGGCTGGATGAGGGGCAGCATTTGGGATGTAAATATATAAAATAATTTACAGAACAGAAAAAGAAAAAAAAGAGCGAATTCAATTGTATCTTTTGAATTATGTGAACACTGTTTAATTAACATAAAGTCTAGCTGGATCTGGCATTAACAGATTTGATGTTTGGTGGATTGACATTGGAAAGTCATTGAACATTGTATTTAATATGTTCAGGCATGTTTAAGGCACATGTCAGTGAAAAGGAAGTGAAGTACAAATTCACATTAAATAAATGTAACAAAAATACTATTAAAAATATTCCTTTTCTCCCACATACAGAATTCTCTCTCTCTCTCTCTCTCTCTCTCTCTCTCTCTCTCTCTCTCTCTCTCTCTCTGTGTGTGTGTGTGTGTGTGTGTGTGTATGTGTGTGTATAATATTGCACATCTTAATCAAAGGTTTTCTGCAAATATGTCTTTAAAGTTAAGTAAAGCCATCATAGACAGAAGAAATTAAGCATTCACCCATGGAGCTCAACTAAGAACAGTGAAGAAAAGTCTAGTGGAGCATTTTCTCTTTTGCCTTCAAGACACACAATGCTCATCAAAGAAACATGGTATCCTTTTCCTTTTTCTTTTGCAGGCTTCTTGAACTTCTGCTTCCAGACCACCCAGAACACGTAAACATTCATACAGAGAGAGGAGAACTACCACATGCCACATGGCCTGGGTCCCCCGACTTCCTCTCTCTTCTCTCTTAGAAGGTGCGGAATATTTTCTGTGGTTTTGCCTACAGGTGCCCTGGTCTCACTCCTAGAGGGGGTGACCTTTCTGTTTCTCCTTCTCCTCTTATCTCACCACATTGTCATCATTCTGGATAGCATGGCAAAATGCAGGCAGACATGGGAGGACATTGTGGGGCAATGTGAGGGTGATGGAGCTGGGCCCCACCTAGCAGGGAAGATGACTGCCTGCTACTTTGCTGGTGCTGGGAGGAGGAGCCCGGGTGGTGACAAATGACCTCACTGTAGGGGGGAGGCGGCCCCTCCATGCACCCACCACTGCTATAGCAAGTGGCACTGATGCCCCTGAGTTACTGAGTTACTGCTGGGAGGACAGGGCCCTCCCATCACAGAGTGAGATGGTGGGGGGCAGGGGGATTTCCTGCTGCAGGTAGGGGTAGGTGGGCTGGAAGCTGCTCCACTGGACAAAGGGAATCAAAGCAAGGCAGTCAGTGGGCCGAGGCTGGGCATAGACCTGCAGCTCCTGCATTCTGCCTGACAGCTTACTCTCTGAGGGCCAGAGGCACCCTTCTGAATTCAGTCTGTCATCTCTTCCCCTGGCCTGGCTGTGTCAGCTGATGAAGGAACAGGCTGACAGCTTGTAGTGGCTCAGCAGGTACATGATCATCATCACCACCATCACCATCATCATTATGAGGATGACCAAGATCTCCATGAACTCCAACTCCTTGATCTCCATGCTGGGAACAGAGAGCCCTGGCACACACAGGAGACACTGGGCTGCCTGATGGCTGTAGTGGCAGTGGTGGTGATGCTATTGACCCCCATCAAGCAGTCATGGGAAGCAGAAGGCATGAGATGCAATGCAGAGGGTGCAGGGGGCAGCCCTGTTTGGCCTGCCAGGCTTGGGCCAGGCGAACAGAGATCAATGCGGTGTAGGCTCCATTCGCTGCCAAGGTTCCATGGGGAGCAGGGTACCCTGGCCGAAGAGAGGGAGTCCCTGGGAGGCATGCCCTGGATGTGCCACTTGCAGCATGCGGGTCACTGGTGGGTGGCCAGGGCACAGGGTTGCCAGGCTAGTTTGAGCACCAGGCATTCAGCAGATGAGCACCTCCTCCAGCTCATTAAAGACCAAGGACATCGGTTGCCTTGTTGAGATTTTGTGAGATATTTTTTTATGGCAAGTTTTTAAAAAAATATTTTTAATTGGATATATGCTTTATTTTCATTCCAAATGTTGTCCCCTTACCTGGTTTCTCCCCAGAAAATCCCCTAACACATCTCCCCTCACCCTGCTCACCAGTCTAGCAACTCCTGCTTCCCTGCCCTGGCATTCCCCTATTCTGGAGTATTTAGCCTTCTCAGGACCAAGAGCCTCTCCACCCTTGGATGTCCAATGAGGCCATCCTCACTGGATATGCATCTGCAGCTATGGGTACCTCCATGTGTACTCTTTGGTTGATAGTTTAGTCCCTGGTAGCTCCAGGGGGATACTTGGTGGCTCATATTGTTGTTCCTCCTATGGTGCTGTAAACCCCTTCAGATCCTTGGGTCCTTTCTCTAGCTCCTCCATTGGGGACCCTATTCTCAGTTCAATGGTTGACTGAGAGTATGCCCTCTGTATTTTTCGTTCAGTGGTAGAGCCTCCCAGGTGACAGTTATATCAGGCTGCAGTCACCAAACACTTGTTGGCATCCACAATAGTGTCTGGTTTTATAACTATATGGGATGAATCCCTAGGTGGGGCAGTGTCTGGATGGTCTTTCCCTCAGGCTCTGCTCCACATTTTGTCTCTGTATTTCCTCCTGTGGATATTCTGTTCTCCCTTCTAAGAAGGACCAGAGTATCCATACTTTGTTCTTCCTTCTTTCTGAGCTTCATTTGATCTGTGAGTTCTAACTTGGGTATTCCAAGCTTCTGGGTTAATATCTACTTATCAGTGACAGCATACCATGTGTGTTATTTTGTGATTGGGTTACATCACTCAGGATGCTGTTTTCTTGTTCTATCCATTTGCCTAACAATTTCATGAATTCATTGTTTTTAATGGCTGAGTAGTATTCCATTGTTTAAATGTACCACATTTTCTGTATCCATTCCTCTTTTGAGGGACATGGATGTAGCTTCCCTGTCATATCAAGAAGACATAATCTTACTGAAGACTTCCAAGTCCTCAGGCTCTTACAACATCTCTGTCCCTTTATTTGAGATATGGCATCAGTGTAAGGTATAGGGATTGTGTTGTAGATGTATCAAATGGGGCTGGGCATCCTTCAGTCAGTGGTTACCTGCATTTTGACAAGCTGTGGCTTTGTAGTATGGTTTTTGTCTGCCACAATAAGAAGCTTCTTTAATAAATGGTGAGAGCTATACTTATCTCTGGATAGAAGGATGCATATATTCAGAATACACTTAGGATCTGTATTGGTTTAGCAAAGCAGTAGTAGCATATCCCTGAATATCCTTGTGCTGACTACTCACAAACAGTTGGCTAGGATTCCAGTTGGCATTTTGCTTCTGTTGAGCTGACCTTGAGTCTAAATAGACAGTTGTTGGCTTCCACCAAGATATAAGTACCACTTTTGCACCTTTGGAGAGAACTTGCCATGTTGTAGTTCACTGACTTTACATCTAGATAGGAGTATTGACTGCTTTCCTTTCTAAACAGCTTGCTTATTTCCCCCTGGTAGTGTGACAACACTTCTTAGAGTTGAGGCTTTTGTTTCAGACAATGCTAAAGTCTTCAAGTCCTATGTTCAAAACCTGTAGAGTCTTCAACAACAGGGACTTATCTTCAGATCCTAAGAAGCAACCAGAAGACATCTTCTATTCGGGAACTGACTCTACCTACAGTGGCCTGATAAGCCTACAGTTAATCAAAATCCGGAGATCTTGAGACAGGAAGCAAGGTGGCATGGAAAGAGTGAAAGAGTCCACAGGCTGCAGTGATTGTGTTGAAAAGAGATGCTAGGAAGGCAGCTTCAGTGAAACAGCTCATTTAATGAGGGGATCAAAGGCTATTTAAACCATTGGAGAGTGTGTAAAAACTTTTTTAGTTTTTTTAATTAGATATATTCATTATTTACATTTCAAATGATATCCCCTTCATGGTTCCCCCATCCCTGAAAGTTGCCTAAGCCCTTTCACCTCCCCCTGTTCACCAGTCAACCCCCTTCCACTTCCCTGTCTAAGTATTCCCCTACACTGCTGCTTGGAGCCTTTCCAGGACAAGGATCCTCTCCTTCCTTTGTCCTGGGCATCATTTGATGTGTGAATTATGTCTTGAGTATTCCAAGCTTCTCTTCTAATAACCACTTATCAGTGATACCATGTGTGTTCTTTGTGATTGGGTTACCTCACTTTGGATGATATTTTCCAGTTCCACACATTTGCCTAAGAATTTCATGAATTCATTGTTTTTAGTAGCTTAGTAGTGTTCCATAGTGTAAATATACCACATTTTCTGTATCCATTCCTCCGTTGAGGCTCTGTTTCCAGCTTCTGGCTATTATAAATAGGGCTGCTATGAACAAAGAAGAGCATATGTCCTTATTACCTGCTGGTGAATCCTCTGGGTATATGCCCAGGTGTTATATAACGGGGTTCTCTGGTAGTATCATGCCCAGTTTTCTGAGGAACCTCCAGACTGATTTCCAGAGTGGTTGTACCAGCTTGCAATTCCACCAGCAGTGGAGGAGTGTTCCTCTTTCTGTACATGCTAGCCAGCAGCTGCTATCATGCCCAAGTTTTCTGAGGAACAGCCAGACTTATTTCTAGTGTAGCAGTAAGGGGAAAAGGTCAAGTAACATATAAAGGTCCACCTATCAGAATTACACCAGACTTCTCACCAGAGACCATGAAAGCCAGAAGAGCCTGGGCAGTTGTCATACAGACCCTAAGGGAACACAAATACCAGCCCAGACTGCTATATCCAGCAAATCTCTCAATTGCCATAGATGGAGAATCCAAAGTATTCCATGACAAAAACAAATTTACATAGTATCTTTCCACAAATCCAGCCCTGCAAAGGATAATGAATGCCAAACACCAACAAAAGGAGTGAAACAGAACACTAGAAAAAGCAAGAAATTAATCTACTTTCAACAAACCCAAAAGAAGATAACCACACAAACATAAAAATTACATCCAAAATAGCAGGAAGCAACAATCACTATTCCTTGATATCTCTTAACATCAATGGACTCAATTCCCCCAATAAAAAGACTTAGAATAACAGACTGGATATGTAAATAGGACACAACGTTTTGCTGCATACAGAAAAGACATCTCAGTGTCAAAGAAAAACACTACCTCAGAGTAAAAGGCTGGAAAACAGTTTTCTAATCAAATGGTCCCAGAAAACAAGCTGGAGTAGCCATTCTAATATCCAATAAAATAGACTTACAACCAAAAGTCATCAAAAAAAGACATGGAAGTACACTTCATACTCATCAAAGGAAAAATCTATCAAGAAGAACTCCCAATTCTGAACATCTATGCTTCAAATACAAGGGCACCCTCATTTGTAAAAGAAACTTTGCTAAAGCTTAAAGCACAGATTGTACGTCACACAATAATTGTGGGTGACTTCAACACCCCACTCTCCTCAGTGGACAGATCAGGGAAACACAAACTTAACAGAGTCGCAATGAAACTAACAGAAGTTTTGGACCAAATGGATTTAATGGGTATCTATAGAACATTTCATTCAAAATCAAAAGAATATGCATTCTTCTCAGCACCTGATGGTACCTTCTCCAAAACTGAACATATAATTTGTCTCAAAACTGACCTCAACAGATATAAAAAGCTTTCATATTAACTGTATCATTGAATAGGGCCAGTGTGCTCAGTATGCCTCATTAGCATAAGATGTAATTCCAGGTGTTCCTGGATGTGACCTTAAAAGGTAAAAGGAAGTTTAACCTGGCTACCTGGCTAAGTGACCTCCCATGGTGGGCAAAGGCAAGGCACAGAGCTACATGCATTGGAACAGGTAGGATATGGGCAGGGCGGGAGCAATCCTATTGCTGCCAATCTGAGGATGAGATGTCCAGGGCTTGGACAGGCCTCAACAGACTCTTGCTTCAGGCCTGCTTCCTTCAGCCCCAAGTGCCCTGGCCCCACAGCATCAATAGTGTATGATTCTTTGAAAGAGTCTTGGAATTTCGTGACAATTATCAGACCTTGTACTTGAATATTTATATTAGCTAACCTATGGCTCTTGATGAAGACTTGTAACCCAGTGGTATAGTGCTCTCTTGCTCTCTCTCTCTCTGTATCTCTGTCTCAGTGTGTGTGTGTTTGTGTGTGTGAGTGTGTATGTGTTACACAATTTTATGTAAATATAAAGTAATCTGAATCCTTAAGGCTATCTCAAGCACTTGAGTGTTACTTATTCCCCTGCCCTTCTGTATTGTTCATCTCTCCCTCTCAAATTAAACCTCTTCCTGTTTCTCCCATTTTCCTGTTCCTGTCTCCTATCACCTGTCTCCTATTAGCCCATGGTTTAACTTTTTTTTTTAATTTTTTTTATTCGATATAATTTATTTACATTTCAAATGATTTCCCCCTTTCTAGCCCCCCCACTCCCCGAAAGTCCCGTAAGCCCCCTTCTCTTCCCCTGTCCTCCCACCCACCCCTTCCCACTTCCACGTTCTGGTTTTGCTGAATACTGTTTCACTGAGTCTTTCCAGAACCAGGGGCCACTCCTCCTTTCTTCTTGGACCTCATTTGATGTGTGGATTATGTATTGGGTATTCCAGTTTTCTAGGTTAATATCCACTTATTAGTGAGTGCATACCATGATTCACCTTTTGAGTCTGGGTTACCTCACTGAGTATGATATTCTCTAGCTCCATCCATTTGCCTAAGAATTTCATGAATTCATTGTTTCTAATGGCTGAATAGTACTCCATTGTGTAGATATACCACATTTTTTGCATCCACTCTTCTGTTGAGTGATACCTGGGTTCTTTCCAACATCTGGCAATTACAAATAGGGCTGCTATGAACATAGTAGAACATGTATCCTTATTACATGGTGGGGAGTCTTCTGGGTATATGCCCAGGAGTGGTATAGCAGGATCTTCTGGAAATGAGGTGCCCAGTTTTCGGAGGAACCGCCAGACTGCTTTCCAGAGTGGTTGTACCAATTTGCAACCCCACCAGCAGTGGAGGAGTGTTTCTCTTTCTCCACACCCTCTCCAACACCTGCTGTCTCCTGAATTTTTAATCTTAGCCATTCTGACTGCTGTAAGATGAAATCTTAGTGTTGTTTTGATTTGCATTTCCCTACTGACTAATGAAGTTGAGCATTTTTTAAGATGCTTCTCCGCCATCCGAAGTTCTTCAGGTGAGAATTCTTTGTTTAACTCTGTACCCCATTTTTTAATAGGGTTGTTTGGTTTTCTGGAGTCTAACTTCTTGAGTTCTTTATATATATTGGATATTAGCCCTCTATCTGATGTAGGATTGTTGAAGATCTTTTCCCAATTTGTTGGTTGCCGATCTGTCCTCTTGATGGTGTCCTTTGCCTTACAGAAACTCTGTAACGTTATGGGGTCCCATTTGTCAATTCTTGCTCTTAGAGCATACACTATTGGTGTTCTGTTCAGAAACTTTCTCCCTGTACCGATGTCCTCAAGGGTCTTCCCCAGTTTCTTTTCTATTAGCTTCAGAGTGTCTGGCTTTATGTGGAGGTCCTTGATCCATTTGGAGTTGAGCTTAGTACAAGGAGACAAGGATGGATCAATTCTCATTTTGTTTCATCTGGTTACTCCAGAATAATACGAATTGAATAATAATGAGGGTTTTGCAGTATTCTACTCTCTCCAGAACACAGCTCATTTGGACAAAGGATAAAGAGAGTTACATCAGAATCAAATGACATCACACATCAAATGGACCTAATAGATGCATGTAGAATATTCTACCCAAGTACCAAAGAACATGCATTCTACTCAACAACCCAGGGCTCTTCTCTAAAATGGAGCAGATCCTGGGCTACAAAACAAATTTGAGCAAACATGAAATAACTCCATATATCCCATTGCAGCATAGTACAGTAACAGTTAAAGTAAACAGCAAACACATCTCTTGTTTGTACAAAACTCATGGCAATTAAACAACTCATTATGGAGTAATGAATTATCAAAGAAGAAATTAAGAAAAAAGTAAGTTTCCAGGAAAGCACAACATAACAAAATTTCTGGCACAAGTGAAAATCTGTTGTACAGGGGAAATTTATATCGCTTAATTTTCCACATTAAAATTTTTATTTTTTTATAAGTCTGGGATGCCAGGCCATCAAACTGTGCCACTAGTTGGCAGTGTCAATTTTCCCTACACAGTTAATCCTCTTTGGAAATGTCCTCACAGACACATCTGTAGGTTTACCTCATTAACATTCCAGGCAGTTCTTAATCCAGTCAAGTTGGAAACACAAATTAATCATTAAATGTGTATTTGGAACTGGAATATATGGCATCAGACAGACAGGAAGTCACGGTGCTAGAGCAGTAAAAGAGAAATCACAACTTCATGCTCAACCAGATGGAGGGATATAGGAAAGGCATGAGCCTCATGAGATACACACACACACACACACACACACACACACACACACGCACACACACGCACACACACACGCGCACAGGCACACAGGCATAAACATGCGCTCATGAGTACTAATTGTTTTTTTATTGAATATTATCTTCATTTCCATTGCCAGTGGTAAAACCTCTCCCGGTTTCCCCCCTCCCCAAAACCCCCAAACCCTCCTAAATCCCCTGCTTCCATGTATATGCCCCTCCACCCAGGACACTCCCACCTCCTCCCCACTCAGTTTCCCTTTGTTGGGGCCTCTGTTGAGCCTTTACCTGACCAAGGACCATTCCTCCCACTGTGCCCAACAAGGCCTTCCTCTGCCACATTTTTGGCTAGAACTATGTGTTCCCCTTGGTTGATGGTTCAGTCCCTGGGAGTCTTCGGGCGTCTGGGTGGCCGAAATCATTACTTCCCATGGGGCTGTAAGACCCTTCAGATCCTCTCAACCACCCTCCAGCTCCACCATTGGAGACCCCCATGCCCAGCCCAATAGTTGGTTGCTGGCATCTGCCTTTGTATTTGTAAGCCTCTGGCAGGGGCCCTCTGGAGACAACCATGGCATGCTCCTTTTGGTATATATTTCTTGTTGTCCTTGGTAGTGTTGGGGTTTGTTGACTGTTTATAGGATGAATCCCCAGTTAGGGCAGTCCCAGGGTGGCTTTTTCTTCGGTCTCTGCTCCACACATTGTCTCCCTTATTGCTCTCGTGAGTATTTTGAACCCTTTCCTCAAGGAACCAAAGCACCCTCACTTAAGTCCTCCTTCTTCTTGAGCTTCCTGTGCCCAGTGAATTGTAACTTGTTTATTTTGAGCTTTTGGGCTAACATCTACTAATTAGTGAGTGCATACCATGTGTATTCTTTTGTGATTAGGTTGCCTCACACAGGATGACACTTCCTACTTTCATGCATTTGCCTAAGAATTTCATGAATTCATTGTTTTTAATAGCTGCGTAGTACTCCATTATGTATATATAACACAGTTTCTGTATCCATTCCTCTGTTGAGAGACATCTGGGTTCTTTTAATCTTCTGGCTCTTGTAAATAAGGCATCTATGAACATAGTGGAGCATGTGTCCTTATTACATATAGGAACATCTTCTGGCTATATGCACAGGAGTGGTATAGCTGGGTCTGCAGGTAGTACTATCTGATTTTCTGAGGAATTGCCAAACTGATTGCAGAGTGGTTTTACCAGTCTGCAATCTCACCAACAATGGAGAAGTGTTCTTTTTCCCCACATCCTCTCCAGCATCTGCTGTCCCCTGAGTTTTTCATGTTAGCCATTCTGACTTGTGTAAGGTGGAATCTCAGTGTTGTTTTAATTTGCTTTTCCCTGATAACTAAGGATGCTGAACATTTCTTTGGGTGCTTTAGAGCCATTCATATTTCCTCCAGTAGAGAATTCCCTCTTTAGCTCTGTACCCTGCTTTTTAATAGTGTTATTTAACTCTCTGGAGGCTAACTTCTTGAGTTCTTTGTATACATTGGATATTATTGGATGTAGGGTTAGTAAAGATCTTTTCCCAATTTGTTGGTTGCCGTTTTGTCCTATTGACCGTGTCCTTTGCCTTACAGAAGCTTTGCAATTTTATGAGGTCCCATTTGTCGATTCTGGTTCTTAGAGCATAACCATTGGTGTTCTGTTCAGGAACTTGTCCTGCCTGCCGCATGCGCACTGATTCTACATCCCTTAAATGTTCCCATTTCACAACAGAAGATCTGGCTCTGCCACCCTCACCTGCAGTGAGATGGCCTGAATGCAGGGGAGATGTCCTTCTGTCCTTACCCTTTGCCATCTGAGGTAGACAGGAATGCTCCCCCAGGGACAAGAGAGCAGGACAGCTTACCCACCCCCTCACCAGCTGTGGCTCTCAGAGGATCAGGCCCAGCACATCACCTGGGCAGCACAGCAGAGCTGGGCCAGGTTGCAGAAGCAACAGTGAGCCAGCCCCAAGAGTATGAGCACAACAGCGATGACTCTGCCACTTGTCTTCTGTGAGGTGGCATGGCCACAGGAGAGATGCAGTCCCCTACCTCCCCAACCGTGTGCCAGTGAGGAGAGCTGGGCCTGGGTCCATGAAAGTGTTACAATTGTCCCTGCTCCTCACCAGTTGAAGCACTCATGACACTGGTCCCTGCACTTTGCCTAGGCAGTAGAGTAAGATGGTCCTTTGTCCCGCGCTACCGTCTCGCCAGCAAAACAATGCGGCACACTCAGGATCCTTCTGTAGAAAGCTTTAATGCATCTTGAGAGGGAGAGCATAAGCTTACAAAGCGGAGACTCCAACGGTCTGAAAACCCGTCCCTTATATAGGCTGGTAAGCCCGCCTAGGACGTGGCACTTCCTAATTGGTTGCAGCTCATCAGCCCATATTACGCCACAAGGTAGGCAGAGACCGAAGGACGTTAAATCACTTCAGGCACGCGCACTGATTTGTTCGCCACTCAGCACAAGCTGGATGCAAACGCCATCTTGTAATGGAGTTTGCAGGAGCAGCGGGCGGCTCCTCACATCTCTCTCTTTTTGTTTTATTATGCAGCAAATAGATCTCCCAGTAGAGAGGGTAGAGACAGTGGTCACACCTCCCAGCCAAAAATATTGATCAGACCATGTGCGGGAGTTATCCCTAGGCCTATTCTGGAGCCCGAGATACTCTCGACCTGTCCTCTGCCGTTTTTCTGGGAAAGGGAGACTTGGGCAGGCAACCCTTATGCGGAACGACATGTCTCTCAGAGGGATAGTGGCCCTCTGTGCGATACCTCGTTCAACAACCCTCCTTGGGTGCTATGTTGGACACTCTGCCCAGTGCAATGAACCTGAGTTCCAGGCGTGCAAGAGCTGTCCGGTCAGCGATCTATTGCTTGAGCATAGTTAACCATACGTCAGTGGAAGTCCCATGTTCCAGGGCTGCAAGCGCCTGAGCAATAACCACCTTGTCTCGCTTATTTTGGGTTCTGAGTCTGCACACCATCCATAGGAGAAACACCAGTCCGCAGCAGATGGCCATGCCAAACAATCCAACCCCCATCCATTCTTTGAAATAGGAGACGGTCGAAGAGATCCAAGATGACAGCAAGACATGTGGAGTTGATCTGGAGCACGGCCATCCTTAATTCGCGAAGCGTCTGCTCAAACTCAGAAGTCCAGTTCTGCAAAATGAACTGAAAAATGAACTGAAAAAGATTCTTAGACAAATTAGTAAAATTTTCAACAATGGCTGAGATTCCAAAATCTTTTTTTTTTGTCTAAACAATGACATGCTATTAGGGGCTTCCACCAGAACGGGCACAAAGCGTGGCATTCGGGTCACCACTGCAATGGGCCAGGGGGAGGTTGATGGCTCTATGTGTCCCAAAGCCAGCTGCTCGGTGACCAGATCAGTCACCGCAGCCAATTTCTCGGAGGTCAAAGGCCACTGAGGAACCCACACCGGGGCCTCCGTTTTCCATGGTATGGGTCGTACTGCCCCAGTGACGCTTAGAAAAAACCCAAACCCTGTCTACCTTCGTTCGGGTTGGGCGCTAAGGGCTCTGTACGTCCTTGTTCACACCGCCCCAACCCTTTTCCTCTTTCATACCCCATTTTCTTCATAATTTGGACTGCTTGTAGTGAGTATTCATTGGACAAAGTGAGTCCGAGGTCATGCATAACATCCCGTCCCCATAGGTTGACAGGTAGCAGAAGAACATAGGGAGTGAATCTCCCTTCTTGCCCTTCCGCCGACTTCCAAGTGAGGGTGAAAGAGCTGATTGTTGGATGGGCACTGTAGCCCAGCCCCTGTAATGAATGTGAGGCTTCGGTAATTGGCCAAGACCTTGGCCACCAATGGGAAGAGATGATGCTCTTATCTGCCCCAGTGTCTAGAATACCTTCAAAACTCTTGCCACTAACTTGTAGGAGCAGCTTCGGTCTATCTTGTAAGCTGACAACCAAATAGGTTGAGTCCCAACCTGAAGATCCCATCTGCTTGCTCCTGGGCTCCTGGTAGGTATTCGGAAGGAGCAGCAGTTGAGCTATTCTATCTCCTTTACTTATAGAAAATACACCTTTGGGGCTAGAGCACAGAACCTGCATCTCTGGGGTATGTTGATTATCAATTATGCCAGGGTGAACAATTAGTCCCTGCAGAGTAAGTGACCCTCGGCCCAGAAGGAGCCCTACAGTCCCTTGAGGCAGCGGTGTAGGCAATTGAACAGGTATGGGCTGTACTCCCATTTGAGGCATCAATAAGAAGTTGGAAGAGGCGTGCAAGTCCATTCTTGCGCCATCCCCAAGGGGGCTCTCTCCGGGGCTTTGATAAACCGGTTCCCATATCTTTGTGGGCCCTGGGACCAAGGGCCCGCTACCCCATTTTTTGGATCCTCATTTGTGGGGGTCTCTCTAGGAGGGAGGATATTACCTCTCAGATCCCTGACCGAGCGACACAGGTCCGCCTTATGATAGCCCTTGCCGCAGCGGGTACAGAGAGCAGGGGGAGCCCTTTGATTTCGGCAATCTCTTTTCATGTGTCTGGGCTTCCCACAGTTAAAGCAAACCCTTTTGTTGGGCCCCTTAGTGGGGCGCCTCTGGGATTGTAAAATGGCAGCCGCTAGCCCTGCATTGGTAAGGGGGCCTCCTAATTCTCTGCAGATTCTGAGCCAATCTTGCAGCCCTTTGTTCTTCCTTGGGGCAATAGCTGTGCGGCACTCCTGAGTGGCTTGTTCAAAAATGAGCTGCTCAATAAAAGGCATGGCTGTCTCAGAGTCCCCAAAAATGCGTCCTGCCACTTCTGTCATCCTAGCCACGAAGTCGGAAAAAGGCTCCTGAGTCCCCTGTATAATCTTTGTTAATTGGTTGTTCCCTTCTCCCCTCCTAGAGAGTGCCTTCCAGGCCCTGATGGCAGTACCCGAAACTTGCTGATTTGCCCCCCAGGGGAAATTAGTCTGGTTGGTCGCATAGCGCCCTGCCCTGTCAGCATGTCAAAAGTCCACTCCTGTTGTTCTGGTGTTAAAGATGCAGCATTGGCTCTAGCTTGCTCTTGAGCTGCTTCGTGCCAGAGGGCCTTCCATTCCATGTATTGGCCCATGCTGCTAAGCGTGGCTTTGGCCACTGTCTGCCAATCAGCAGGTGTCATAGAATCTCTTGCCAACCTATCCAATTGTGCTAATGTAAAGTTGGCGCAAACGCCATACTTTCTGACTGATTCTGCTAATTCTTTTATCTGATTATATTCCACAGGCGCGTATACCCGCCCGTCCTCTAGGCCTTCAAAAACAGGGAAGGCCGAGCGTAGCTTCCTTCTCACCTTATCAGGTAGGAGGGAGAAGGATCCTAGGCGGACCTCATACAGAGGGGGTGCCGAAGGGACCACCTGTGAAGCGGCTATCCCATAATGTGAATGTTTTTGGTGTCTCTTATTGCCCTGCAAATGATGATAACTCTCCTCTTCATATTTTGCCACTTCCTCATCTAGCTCAGCCTCCTCCTCAGGGTCGAGGCTTTCATCCTCTGAGCTTCCGGGGCTGTCTGAACTACTTAATTGCAAAGCTTTCAGCTCTCGGACGGGGTATAAATTAGTCCCCTTGTCCGACTTTTCAACAAATAAAGAGTCTCTAGGTTCCTTAAAATACGCTCCCTTGTCAGCAGACTTTCCGGGGGGGCCATTTTCCTTATCTCTAGGTTCCTTAGAATACGCTCCCTTGTCAGCAGACTTTCTGGGAGGGCCATTTTCCTTATTCTGGGCCCGTTTCTTCCTTCGCGCGCCTAATCTCTCACTGCGTTCAGTTTCTGACATGCTATCCTGGACTTCCTCAAGAACACTTCCTCCATTCATCTAACGAGGTCCCTACCCAGCTTGTTCCAAGAGGCCAAAGTTAGTGAGCCAGAGCAGGCATACCAAGGAGCCACCCGATCCACCTCCTTTACAAAGTTTCTGAGCGTTCGATTGGCAATCTTTATATCTCGCTGTTTCAACACTGCTTCCATAGCGGTAACAACCGACTGAGAGGAGCCCATGATGATAAAAAAGGGGGGGCGCCCGCGGCTTATCTACGTCCGCCTTACCAGCGCGAGGAAAGTGAAAGTAAAAACCTGCAAGGAAAGCGAAAGTGTAAAAACGGCGCGCAGCTCCTTTATCTACAGGAGACTGAGACGCAGACCCAGTTGCTGCCGCTTATCTACGTCGGTCTTACTGCACTTATCACCAACCTTGATGGATACAAATGTTACCACAAGTGCTCCTAGAACAATAACCAAGGCCTCAATGCTACTCCTAAAGCGGAGAAAAGCACAAGCCAAAGTCCCGAAAAGACATACCTCTCTGAACGTCCTTCCCTACAGTTCTGAATCCCTAAATTTAAGAGGTCTCCGATGGTGCTGATGATGGTCTGGTCGTATTCCCGGGTTTTCTGCACCAGTTGTCCCGCGCTACCTTCTCGCCAGCAAAAGGACGCGGCACACTCAGGATCCTTCTGTAGAAAGCTTTAATGCATCTTGAGAGGGAGAGCATAAGCTTACAAAGCGGAGACTCCAACGGTCTGAAAACCCGTCCCTTATATAGGCTGGTAAGCCTGCCTAGGACGTGGCACTTCCGAATTGGTTCCAGCTCATCAGCCCATATTGCGCCACGAGGTAGGCAGAGACCGAAGGACATTAAATCACTTCAGGCACGCGCACTGATTTGTTCGCCGCTCAGCACAAGCTGGATGCAAACGCCATCTTGTAATGGAGTTTGCAGGAGCAGCAGGCGGCTCCTCACAGTCCTTGTCTAAGGGTATTTAGTAACAGCAACAGGAAAATAAACTAAGTCCCCATGGTTTTGAACTCCTGAATTCCAGAATTGAGGATAAACATTCTGTATTGATTAAGGCATCCACTTTGTAGTACATGGTTATGGTAGCTCCACAAATAAATGTGGGACTTTTCAAATGGCTTTTCTACAAACATTTGCTGAAGTTTATTTGAGGGAATGTGGTGTCAACTACCTCTGACAGGAGATCTGTTTGTTTCCTGTAGAATGCACCAGACTTGTGTCTCTGCTGTTTGTTCAAGGGCTTTTTAATTTTTCAAAAAGATGAAGAGCTCCTGGGGAGGACTCAGTCAATTTATTTGACTAAGAACCACCCCCAAAGATGTATCCACAGGCCACCCTTGGACAATTTCTTGTTGAGACTCTCCTCCCAGATGAACCAAGGTTGGGCCCAAATGACAATGAAAGCTATCCATCACAGAGAGGAAGTTTATGGTTACAGCAAGTACTTGTTTGTCAAAGACATTTACATGCTGCTCACTATGTATTCAAAGCTGGTAGCTGTGCTTTTTGTACCAGATAGTAAGACACTTGCTCTTTTTTCAGTTTAATTAGGCTGCTGCGTCCTGCCATGTTGCTGAAGCTGGCCATGAACTCTTGCCCCAGCATCCCAAATACTAGGATAACAGTCCTACACTGCTCTGCTCAGGTAAGATGGTGCTTTAAAATAAACCAGGAACAAATTAAGAGCTTTTATATTCTGACTATTTTGATGAAAAGTATCTTCACATACATACTCTGTTTTCTCCATAATCCATAATCTTTCTGCAAATGAGTATTCAGCAACTTTATAGGTATCTGATGAGATAAGTGTGTTCAGGGTGATATGGTAATGGACTTTATGCCTGTCAGGATAAAATTAAAGAATCAGGAGCTGCTTCTACCAAAAACCAAAACAAGAAAACATTAGGTCAAACTAAAAATTGCAGTTCATAGGTTCCAAATAAAAGAAATGATAAATGATTTGATAGTTGTACATTATATTCTTGTACTGAATCTTCACAAAAGCACAAAGTTGCATGACAGTTAAAAAGCCTTGTGAACTTACCTTTGGCAACTATCCTGCTAGATAAACAAAAATGTTATCTTGGTTAAAACATATTTTCCTAAATCCAGTGTGGAAATATAAATAACATGTTTTCCCACAGTGGAAAGACAAAAGTTTATCTCAGAGACACAGGAGTGCTAGGGTTGCCTAGTGTAGTGCAGTATAGTGCAGTGTAGTATAGTGTAGTGTAGTGCAATATAATGTAGTATACTGTATTGTGTAATGTAGTGTAGTATAGTATAGTGTGGTGTAAGATAGTGTAGTGTACTGCAGTACACTCTAGTGGTAGTTGCTTCATGTGCCTGAGGTCCTGGGCTCCCTCTCCAGTACCATGCACTTGGAAAAGCAGAAAGCAAATAACAGTTGTCAGATCTTGGGGCAGATGTTGAGAGGGTGATGGTGGACTGGGAGTTGCAATCTTGGTTACCACGATTCTATAGATGAACTGTGGTGGGCAGCAATTGGTCACATATCTCAAAGTAACTGCTAAAGAGGAATTGGTGTGTTCTCAACACACACATACAAAAATAATTTGATAGGTGCCTGACTTGATGGCTGTGCCAATTTCCATCTTCTGGCAACAGCATATAATGTTTGGGGAGTGTTTATGAGAATTCAGTGATGAACAACACAAACAAGATAACCCAAAACCTGGCCCTGGGCTTTTCATTTGATTGTTTATGGTGTTTAGAAGATGTATTGTCAGACTATACCCGGGTAATTCCATTTAAACCTCCTTTATATGGGTTTGTATATTATAAAGCTTCTCCCATTGTAGGTTTCCATATGGCCTTTCAAAGGGCTTCACTCAGTTATCACACCTCCATCCTATCTTGCCTTAGTGTGGTTTTGCTTCATGCCTTGCAGCCCAGGTGTGGGAAAGCTACTGGGACAACCAAATACAGAAATGCTAGACTGTATTTACCCTAAGCCCACTGTCTGGTATTGACCTTGATGGAAATGCAGATACACTGCTTGGGGGGATGCCTTTGGTGAGGGAGGTTGAAGGTCGTGTTTCTTGATTCCCTGTAGTCCCCCTGAACCTGCAAACCACACAGAAGAGTACTGATGGAAGCATCTGGTGTCCATGGGCCTATGATGAAGAGCCTAGGGCCAGGGCCTCCCAAACTCCTGGGCATCCAGACTCTAAGGGTCTTAGGGAGTTGGCAGCAGAATTGGGTGCTGACCTGCAAAGATACTAAGGAAAGGGATTCTCAGAACCTTAGACACGACGTCACTGCTACATGTCATGGGGGAGCTGAGAATAGAGGAGGCCAGCAGACTGAGGATAATCTCTGAAGCAGGGGAATGGGGAACTCTGGCTTAGCTCAGTGGGAGCTAATCCAGGAATATGGAGGGGTCTTCTGCAGGAGACTTAAGTGGCAAGGCTCTGTGGACAAATGCTTTCTCCATGTTCCCCATAGTTGTTCTTAATGAGAGAGACAGTCTTTGGTTCTGAACTGTTTAGTGAGTGCTTATCATGGAAATGTGTGCAAACCATCTCCTCAGGTTGGATCAGTAATTAAATACCTTGTAAGGAAAGAACATCCAGGAAGGTAAGCTTATTGGCAGAACCCTACCAATTTCTAGATACCTCAGTAGCATGGAGAACTCTATTCTTAGCTAAAGGAGCCTAGGACATGTTCCTATGCAGAGATTTTGTTCATGTGACAGAGGCCTGGTAGGAAGCTGGTGAATCATTTGCTGTCTAGTCTGGCTTCCGGCACTTCCAACCCATCAGCTTTGCCAATTTCCTGATATGACCTACTGTGTCACAGCTTAGTTTGGGTTTATTGATGTGGAGAGACACCAGAACCAATGAAACTTTTCACTGGGGCTGGCTTACAGGTGCAGAGGTTCAGTCAGTTATCTTCAGGGCAGGTAGCATGGCAGCATCGAGGCAGACACAGCACTGGAGAAGAAGCTAAGAGCTCTGTATCTTGCTGTGAAGACACTCAGAAGAATGTCTTATAGGCGGGTAGGCAGAAGGTCTAAAACTCCACCCCTCCACAGTGACACACTTTGTAACAAGGCCACACTTACTTCAACAAGGACACAACACTTAAAAGTCCCACTCCAAGAGTTAAGCATTCAAACCACCACACCCCTCTACAATGTCCCACATTTAAATCTTTCTTTCCCACTGTTTCCTTTTTCTACTTTGTAAAATCGGTGTTCTACCATTTTATTGAAATATCCTTCCATAACACCTCACTAGAACATTACCTCCTATGGGTATTCCAATTTAAATACACATTTCTAAAGATTGAATGTTACCATCCACATAAGACACAACATGTGGCATTTGTCTTTCTGAGTCTGGGTTCTATCCCTCAGAATGATTATTTCTGGCTCCATCCATTTACCTGTGAAATTCATTTTTTCACATCTCAATTCCATTCTTTATATGGACCACATTCTCATTATCTTTTCATCAGTTAAATGTCATCCCTCTGGGGTCTGGGACACTATTGCTTTCCTGGCATCTGGGACTTTTTGCTTGCTAACCCCTGTTCCACTTCCTGTTCACACTGCTTTTCTTGTGTCCCACAATGTTAGGTATACTGCTTCTTCATTTTCATTGAATTATAGAAAGTGTTTCATTTCTTTCTTGATTTCTTCCCTGACCCATATATCATTGAGTATACATTTTTTTTTCTGTTTCCATGAGTATGTTGGCTTTCTGTTGTTCTTGTTTTTGAAGTCCAGTCTTAGTCCCTGGTTTTATGTTAAATGTCTGTTATTCATGCAATCTTCTTGTATCTATTATGGCTTGTTTTGCATCTAGTTATATAGTCAGTTTGGAGAAGGTTCCATGGCATGATAAAAAGAAGATGTCTTAATCAGGGTTTCTATTCTTGCACAAACATCATGACCAAGAAGCAAGTTGGGGAGGAAAGGGTTTATTGAGCTTACACTTCTATGCTGCTGTTCATCACTAAAGGAAGTCAGGACTGGAACTCAGGCAGGTCAGGAAGCAGGAGCTGATGCAGAGGCCATGGAGGGATGTGTCTTACTGGCTTCATCAGCCTGCTCTCTAATAGAACCCAAGAATACCAGGCCAGAGATGGTACCACCCACAAGGGGCCCTTCCACCTTGATCACTAATTGAGAAAATGTGCCACTGCTGGATCCTATGGAGGCATATTCCCAACTGAAACTCCTTTCTCTAGGATAACTCCAGCTTGTGTCAAGTTGACACATACAACCAGCCAGTACAGAAGGTATAATTTTTTCCCTATTGGAGGTGAAATGCATTGTGAATATCTGCCATATCCATTTGGTTCATAACTTCTGTTAGTTACACTGGGTCTTTGTTTAATTTCTATTTCAAAGGCCTGTCCCCTGGTGTGTCTGGGGAGTTGAAGTATCCCATTATTATGGGGTTTAATGTGTGTTTTGAGCTTTACCAAAGTTTCTTTTAAACTTCTGGTTGCTATATCAATTGAAGCAGAGGAATTCAGAATTGAAACTTCCTCTTGGTAGATGTTTCCTTGGATAACTGTGAAGTGTACTTTCCCATCTGTTTTGAGTACTTTTGGTTGAAAGTCTACTTTCTTGAACATTACAATGGCTTCTCCAATTTGTTTCTTGGGAGAGAGAGAGAGAGAGAGAGAGAGAGAGAGAGAGAGAGAGAGAGAGAGAGAGAGAGAGAGAGAGACTGAGGGAGGGAGGGACAGAGGAAGAGAAAGAGATGTGGGGTAGGGAGGGAGGGAGAGGGAAAAGGAAAAGGAGAGACTGAGAGAGACAGAGTGACAAAAGTGAGAGACACAGAAACAGAGAGATAGATTCAAAGACAGAGACAGGCGCTGGCATGAGCTTTTCAAACACCAAAGCACACCTCCAGTGGCATACCTTCTCCAGCAAAGACATATCCCCTACAGTTTCTAAATCAGTTCCATGAACTAAGTAGCAAGCATTCAAATATATGAGCCTTTGAGGACCATTTTTATTCAAACCACTCCATTTATGATACACAAGATTTTTAATTTATCAAGCTGAATATTTTTATTTCCTGAGATGTATTAGAGAAATACTGTTGTGTTTCAACTATTTTTGTTCCATGTGATCATCCACAGAGCAGTACATTATAACTGTAGCTAAACTTATGACTATAAAGATACAACCTGGATACTTTTTTCATCATGACTTTGGGATCCACAGAGTTTGACACACTGTCCTGGCTGGTTTTGTGTGTCAACTTGACCCAGGCTGGAGTTATCACAGAGAAAGGACCTTCAGTTATGGAAGTGCCTCTGTGAGATCCAGCTGTGGGGCATTTTCTTAATTAGTGATCAATGAGGGAGGGCCCCTTGTAGGTGGTGCCATCTGTAAGCTGGTGTTCTTGGCTTCTATAAGAGAGCAAGCTGAGCAAGCCAGGGGAAGCAAGCCAGCAAGAAACATCCTTCCATGTTCTCTGCATCAGCAACTGCTTCCTGACCTGCTAGACTTCCAGCCCTGACTTCCTTCACTGATCAATAGCAATGTGGAAGTGTAAGCTGAATAAACCCTTTCTTCTACAACTAGTTTCTGGGTTATGATGTTTATGTAGGAATAGAAACCCTGACTAAGACAACCACTACCCACATCAAAAGCACAATTCCCTGTGTAGCTCTGCCTGGCTGGGACCTAATTATGAAGCCTCAGTCACATGATACTTGAAGATGTCCACTCCCACCTGATACTTCTAGTGTTAGAGGACTATGAACCACACACGAACACAGTAGGTTCCTATGAGAGAAAAATTAGAGAATATGTTTTACTCATAATAATACATTAATTTTATTCAATACAAGCTTAAAGTGGGGAGTCAACTTTTATAGATTTTGCTAAACAGTAAATTATATACAATAACAGAAAGATAATAAATAAATACCAAAACTTCACATGAAAACAAAGAAAAGCAAATATCCAAAACAGTCAAAACTCTAACCAAAAACCAAACATTATAATTAAGATAAACGTCATTTTACTGCTGCAGATTTTAAGCAGAGTCCTAAAGCCTGTTGATGGCGGTGGAAAAATAGTGCAAAGGCAGTCAATGATGATAAGAATCTCTTCAAGATGAAAGTAGGCATACCTCATTGGGGGGCAGAGAGTTGCTGATGGAAAAGTCCTTCCAAGGCTATGCATGTGACGTGTTACAGACCATACCTCAAAAGCTGTCAAGTTCACATGACTGATCACAATGAAATAATACTTGATGACCCATCAGGATCAGCAAAAATTGACCTTCTCAGACTCTTCCTGGATGCCCAGCAGATCTTGATGTCCCTAAGCACTTCTCTGAAACCTTCCAAATATGCACCATTGTTGGACAAGAGGTTAGACAAAATAAAGGCATCATCACCTATAGGAAGGAAAAAGGAAAAAAATGCAGCCCAAGATGGCCATGGTTGCAGTGATGAGATGCAATGGTTGTACACTTGCTTTGCACACTCAGTGCTCCTGGTGAAGAGTTGTGTCTGAGGGAGATCTTGACATGGTCTGTGCCCCATTTGAGCTTTTGTTGGAATCTCTCAGACCTAGGGGAGGAAGAGGAAAAAGGCCTGCTGAGAACTTGCCATGTCAGCTCTCAAGCAACTCCAGGTTTACTTAGCAGGGCAATGCAGTAAGACCCTTCAGCTGAGGTCATGTCCTGGATCCCCAAAGTAGAAGGACAAAAGAGCACCTGGGCCTGGATGTGTTTCTCAGTTTAAAAATTTGCTTGATACTGAACTATGAACTGTACTCTGTGCTGAAGTTAAATTAAAATAGAATATTTCTCTAATATTTCATGCATATTATATATCCAGTGAAGGCATACTGGACAGAAGTGGACCAGCCTGTTCCTGCCTTTTATTCACTGTGTCTCAGGGGCTCCAAAATGAGTGGCATCTTCCAGTAGGCCCTCCATTTTCCATAGCCTGTTTGACTTTGGAACCAAAGCTATGAGCCCAGCCAACTAGTAAATCTCCATAGCCAGGATGCTGAGAAGATGCACTGAGCAGCCTAACCTTCCAGTGCACAGGCAGGATTCACTGTGCTCTTGTCCCAAGAGCAGACAAGGGACACAATGACTAAGCCAGCCTTTATGATTCTCAGACACATAGATTTGACAGATCAGCCTCCTACATTTCTCCATGTACCACAGTCCTTTGTTTTCCTACAATCTATTTCTATACCCAAATACTTTTTCCTCTACAAATCCTTGAAAATAGGAGTTTACAACATCTTGTCTCCTTATTTTCTAATAAGATAGATGGAGAGGCATGAAGTTGGGCTGCTGTATTTGATGTTTTCCTGATGCAAAATGAAATGGCAGAGGACTTTTGTCATTAAAGATGTTTTCTATTACCATTTAGGATGATTTCCTTGAAGATGTCTGCTGATCCTATAAGTATATTAAAGCTCTACTGACACAATTATATCTACACATGATTCAGGGTCCTAAGACAGAGGGTTCCAAGATCATCCTTCAGGAAATTGCAGGATGATACATATTCTGCTCTCTAAACCTACCAGCTACTTCTCAAATGACCCTGCGAGTAAAAATAAACACAGTTCTCCATGGTTATTATTGAGGAACTTTACATCATATTGCAGTTCATAAGATATAAAAACATCCCAAATGTCAGTCTAAAGGAGGCTAGTGAATTAATAGGCAATGATTTTTCTGAAATGGAGCACACTGCAGAACTATGAGGAGGAATCTGTACTGAAGAAAGAAGAGAATGTTACAGGAAGACTAGACAAAACAACTGGTGAATACATGGACTCTCAACAAAACCAACAATATACACATTTCTACAAACATGCATTTCACACACTCACACACTCATACACTCATACACACACACAAACTCTACAGAAATCATAAGTGAGCGGGAATGTTTGAAAAGACCACAATGGTGGAGGAACAGTTGAATATAAACTATAAAAACCTGATATTTCAAGTGAGACTCAGGACTCTGCTATCCATCCCTTGAGGACTGAATATGCATAGGGAACACACTTCTTAGCAGGTGTTGAGAGAATTGGAGACATTTTATTCTTGAAGTCTCACAAGTATCACACCAACTCTCAGCCTGAGTGAAGTCTTTTACATATCCCTGTTCATCCAGTCAGCTCCACGATATAAGCTCTAAGAAAGGATTCTAGCAATTCTGACAGAAAACAGGACTGGAAGATGCTATTCAGGCTCTTTCAGTGTGAACTAAGATCTAGGCAGGGTAAAGAGACCATCTTGCAATGCACTCAAATGACTCCAACAAAGAAAATGAGCTAAAGACCTGACTTTATCAATCAAAGTTCTGTTCTACTACAAGGGATGCACCCACATAGTACCTTTCTAACATAATGGCATGTAGGTGTGTAATGTTTGTTCAAACTATACATCTTAATGAACTGCAACTTTTACTTCAGAAAGAGGATCTGCTTGCCTATCCTCCATTGTCCTGTAAGAGGCTAACATCACAGAAAGTCTTGTAAATGATCAGAGAAATGAACAACTGGATGAGACATAGGAGAGTCCTGGATAAGGTTCAGGATGGTTACATGCATGGGCTTGACTGTGTTTATGGTTAAACAAGAGAGCAACCTGCCCCTGATGCTCATTCATCTTACCTGCTGCTGCTTGGTACAGGAGTCATTCAAAATCTCACTGTCTTTTATACACAAAATATTTGTGTGCTTGGTGTCTTCTTCCGGTGCAATCTGCTCCTGTAGCAGTTCTCTGTTCTCAGTCTACAACATCTTTGCTTTGTGCTTTTGATGGTTAGATTCACACAGGAGTTGGTGATTACTGATCCTGAACCAAAACCAAAACTGTCGACTCCCAGAGAGCATCCATCTTCTTCCTACTCCTCCATGTACCAACCACATTCATGGGCCCTGATCTCTACTCAGCCTCAGACTACAGTCCAGATTAGCCATGGAATATTATATATAGGAAACTCAAATGCAGAGGACAACCACATTCCAGAAGACTCAAGGGATTTCTGAAAACACTAGCACCAGTAGGTTCTCATGTATCTTCCAGAAGAGGACATGGGCCCCATGTGTACTAAGGTGTCCACAGTGTTGAAAATCTATCTGTAGTTAGAGAGGAAACCTTCAGTAGGAGAGGAGAAGACAACACAAATGTTGAAAATATTTCTATATGTTTCATGGCAACCGGAATTATAAATCTCCTTTCAGAGCCCTAGAGACTCACTGTTGGTTGATATCTTCATGATGGTGCAAACCTCTCCTATCTCAAGGATACTGAGTTGGAAAGGACAGAGGCTGGAGGGGCTCACAGACTCTTCACACTTGGTCAAAATGGGTCCAAGAGGTAAACAACCTAGTGCATTGCTTTGAAGGAGGCAGGATTCATTTTAAGAGGCAAGCAATATATAATCTGAGTCCTTACTTTGGTTCAAAGACAAGGATGGTCAAACACATTCTGTGCCTAGTGCTTGTGTCATGTCCATGTTAGTCACTCACCAGTATGAGTGATTTTCTTTAGTCAGTTCTGTGGAGTTGGACAAAGCTTCAGTGATCTCATGTGGCATTTTCTTGAGGTCAGTCATCATTTGGTGGTATTGCATCATAAGCATGAACTTCTCAAAGTTGTTCCTGTGGGAGGGCATGGCCCAAGGAGCAGATATTCCCATGAACTAAGTATACAAGGATCAAGTCAATTCAAGCTGAATTGTGGACTACCCCTGCCCATATAAGCCACATTCTTCCTCCTTGGTATTGGCTTTTCTAGGTGTTTATTAAACTTATTACTCCTGGCCTGGGGCCAGTAGATCCAGAGAGGTAAAAGAAGGGAGCTGACATGCTTTAGCTCCCTGAGAGGGCTTGAAGAAATAGACTAGCTCTCCAAAAAGTTTCCAGGAGCCTGTGCCACAGTGCTGGACCACCTTAATCCTGAGAAGACACTTCTGTTTTGGTTTAATGAATTATCAATCATTGGATCTTTTGTACATAAATTTCCAAAGGACATAATCAGTATTTACAGGGAAAAGGCTTTATAACATACAACAGGAGTTTTCAGTGTGTACCCAATGTGAACACAGAGGTCACTTGCTGTACTGCTCAAAGTGAGGCTCTGTGAACTCATCACTATCATTACCTAGAAAATGTGTCAGGCAAAATCTCAGGGCTCATCACAATACACAGACTCCTCAGATAGTAACTAGAAAACACAAACACACATACACACACATACACACACACACCCCACACCACACACACACACACACATACACACACAAACACACACACAGCACATACCACACACACACAACACACACACACAACTAAACCCAATTAGAATGCCACATAGATAAAATGATGTAGCATCATCTCAGAGTATCATGAACAAAAATGGAGAAAAGCAGTGACAACCTGCAACCAATCCAGACACAATGAGATAAAACACATGGGACCAGGCCCCTTTAGCTATTGACAGGGCCAGTTACATCCAAATTACCTCTAGGTCTACTACAATAATGATTTATCATAATCACATGGTACTTAGCATCTCCAACAAAACAACACCTGTCCATGTTTCTAAAAATGCAGGATGAGAGCTCACACACTGCTCCCCTTATCCAAGACTGTGATTCATGCCACAGGCTCTGGTATACTTTTGTGGGAATCAAAAGAGCCTGTGACAACCATGTCCCATGTGAACTTCAAGTTCTGTGTTGAACATCCAATCAGCAAAATAAATTTGTACATGAGGTCATCCTTGAGTTGTAGCCTTGTGTCATAAGAGGAAATCTGGTGATACAGAGCAGGCCCAAGAGAGTCAGCAAGGAACTGGGCACAATGACTACCTGTCGTTCAAATCTTTGTTACTGTAATGGGCCAGGATACCCCGGAGTTGTCTCTCTCATTTTGCATCTTCTGGTGATCCCTTTTGAGCTTGTCCAACATCTTCACTCCCTGCTCCTCCTCATTGATGGTGGAGGGTTGTGATGATGCCTTCCCAACAGACCCTTTAGGTAGATCTACACTAGTAAACTTGTAGAGATAAATTGACAGGGAATAAAGAAACTATGCTTAGTCCCAAACATAAGCCCAAGGAACAGGAAATTCTAGAGACACAGTGAATCCCTGAAAGAAAAGGAAATCATCTTCAAGCCGGACTCCGCAGCTATGTTCAAGCCTGCTTCAGACCACCATCACTAAACATATGCCTCGCTCACTACTGCAGTCCCCCAGCCCTGAAAGTATAAGCAGACCCAGGCAAGAAGCATTGGAGGCCATGTAAGCTCTTATCCGATACTGTAGTCCGTAATGCTTGGCATAAAAAGATTGATCATAAACACCAGCACCTAACATCTCCCACAAGTGAACTCCTGTCAGGACTTCTTAAAATTGGTGATGCAAGCTCACACTTTACTACACTAACCCATACAGTAAATCAGGCCACATCATGTTTGTACAAAACCAAAGTGTCTGAGACCTTGATCCAGGAGCAGGGGAATATCCTTCCCTGTCCTTGGTGTCACATTCTCATGTAAACTACAGGAAACTATTGAGGATGAAGGGCTTCAACACTCTATCCTGACAGCAATATTTTGCTATTCTCACGGAATTTTCCCATGGCATAATTTGCAACTCAGGATATTAAGATCTCTGGGCAAAACAACTGCAGGCTTGTCAAATCCTGGCTCTCTGCAAAACTAATCATCTGAAATTTTTGAATCTGAGTGTGCCATTGAGTAATATCAAGGATCCAGATCATAAGCCCTACTCCTGGT
Source organism: Apodemus sylvaticus (assembly GCF_947179515.1). NCBI lineage: Eukaryota > Metazoa > Chordata > Mammalia > Rodentia > Muridae > Apodemus > Apodemus sylvaticus. The sequence goes on from NC_067479.1 coordinate 83,701,688, forward strand.
TGGACCAGCTTAAGCCCACCTCTTCCAGGATGCTCCCTGACCCTTGCCTAGGACTCACTGTGCCTTCCCCATGACCATTTCTTCCTTCTTGTTTCCCAACAAGACAAAAGACCAGCCTCCTTCTGCCTCTTCTGCCTAGGCCTGATCTCTGTCTGTATTCTATTCTCCCTCCGAAATATCCTGCGCAGCATGGACAGCATGCCTGCTTCTGAACCCAGTGGGCTCTGAAGGAATGCCCCACAGGCAGCTGGTGTCACTACAACACTGGTGATGTCACAGAAGATTCTAGGGTTCTCCTGGATACAAGAGATTGTCCAGGAAAGTGACTACTGATGATGTCATGAGGAAGTACCATGGCCTACCTGCTAACTACCTTGCCCCATATTGGCCAGTTTCTGAGATACCTTTTCCAGGAGCCCCTCTTTTGACCTAGGGGAGAGCCCTTGGCACATTCTCCTTACAAAACTAGGGATTTCTCTCTGCTTCATTACAAGTCAAGCACTTTTGATGGGGAGACTTTGTTAGGGCCTTGGCATGGTCAAGGCCCATCATTGCTAGGACCTAAAGCTCTTGGATCCTTGAATGAGAGAGATTCTTCTCCATTATAAATCTGATCCTGGGGTCCATTCATGAAAAGTGCAGTCCAAGTCTCCATGTTGCCTCCTTTTCCAGAAGCCATAATCATTCTCCTGGACCTTTAATTTGATGCAAGTTCAATTGTATTTTTTTTTCTTTTTTTTTTTGTCTTTCTTTTTTTTTATTATTCGATATAATTTATTTACATTTCAAATGATTTCCCTTTTCTAGCCCCCCCACTCCCCGAAAGTCCCGTAAGCCCCCTTCTCTTCCCCTGTCCTCCCACCCACCCCTTCCCACTTTCCTGTTCTGGTTTTGCCGAATACTGTTTCACTGAGTCTTTCCAGAACCAGGGGCCACTCCTCCTTTCTTCTTGTACCTCATTTGATGTGTGGATTATGTTTTGGGTATTCCAGTTTTCTAGGTTAATATCCACTTATTAGTGAGTGCATACCATGATTCACCTTTTGAGTCTGGGTTACCTCACTTAGTATGATATTCTCTAGCTCCATCCATTTGCCTAAGAATTTCATGAATTCATTGTTTCTAATGGCTGAATAGTACTCCATTGTGTAGATATACCACATTTTTAGCATCCACTCTTCTGTTGAGGGATACCTGGGTTCTTTCCAGCATCTGGCAATTATAAATAGGGCTGCTATGAACATAGTAGAACATGTATCCTTATTACATGGTGGGGAGTCTTCTGGGTATATGCCCAGGAGTGGTATAGCAGGATCTTCTGGAAGTGAGGTGCCCAGTTTTCGGAGGAACCGCCAGACTGCTTTCCAGAGTGGTTGTACCAATTTGCAACCCCACCAGCAGTGGAGGAGTGTTCCTCTTTCTCCACACCCTCTCCAACACCTGCTGTCTCCTGAATTTTTAATCTTAGCCATTCTGACTGGTGTAAGATAAAATCTTAGGGTTGTTTTGATTTGCATTTCCCTAATGACTAATGAAGTTGAGCATTTTTTAAGATGCTTCTCCGCCATCCGAAGTTCTTCAGGTGAGAATTCTTTGTTTAACTCTGTACCCCATTTTTTAATAGGGTTGTTTGGTTTTCTGGAGTCTAACTTCTTGAGTTCTTTATATATATTGGATATTAGCCCTCTATCTGATGTAGGATTGGTGAAGATCTTTTCCCAATTTATTGGTTGCCGATCTGTCCTCTTGATGGTGTCCTTTGCCTTACAGAAACTCTGTAACCTTATGAGGTCCCATTTGTCAATTCTTGCTCTTAGAGCATACGCTATTGGTGTTCTGTTCAGAAACTTTCTCCCTGTACCGATGTCCTCAAGGGTCTTCCCCAGTTTCTTTTCTATTAGCTTCAGAGTGTCTGGCTTTATGTGGAGGTCCTTGATCCATTTGGAGTTGAGCTTAGTACAAGGAGACAAGGATGGATCAATTCGCATTCTTCTGCATGCTGACCTCCAGTTGAAAAGGCTATCTTTTTTCCATTGGATGTTTTCAGCCTCTTTGTCGAGGATCAAGTGGCCATAGGTGTGTGGGTTCATTTCTGGATCTTCAATCCTGTTCCATTGATCCTCCTGTCTGTCACTGTACCAATACCATGCAGTTTTTAACACTATTGCTCTGTAGTATTGCTTGAGGTCAGGGATACTGATTCCCCCAGATTTTCTTTTGTTGCTGAGAATAGTTTTAGCTATCCTGGGTTTTTTGTTGTTCCAGATGAATTTGATAATTGCTCTTTCTAACTCTGTGAAGAATTGAGTTGGGATTTTGATGGGTATTGCATTGAATCTGTATAGTGCTTTAGGCAAAATGGCCATTTTAACTATATTGATTCTACCGATCCATGAGCATGGGAGGTTTTCCCATTTTTTGAGGTCTTCTTCCATTTCCTTCTTCAGAGTCTTGAAGTTCTTGTCATACAGATCTTTCACATGTTTGGTAAGAGTCACCCCAAGATACTTTATACTGTTTGAGGCTATTGTGAAGGGGGTCATTTCCCTAATTTCTTTCTCAGCCTGCTTATCCTTTGAGTATAGGAAGGCCACTGATTTGCTGGAGTTTATTTTATAACCTGCCACTTTGCTGAAGTTGTTTATCAGCTGTAGGAGCTCTCTAGTGGAGTTCTTTGGGTCACTTAGGTAGACGATCATGTTGTCTGCAAATAATGATAGTTTGACTTCTTCCTTTCCAATTTGTATCCCTTTGACCTCCTTATGTTGTCGAATTGCCCGAGCTAGTACCTCAAGTACAATATTGAAAAGATAAGGAGAAAGGGGGCAGCCTTGTCTGGTCCCTGATTTTAGTGGGATTGCTTCAAGTTTCTCTCCATTTAGTTTGATGCTGGCTACCGGTTTGCTGTATATTGCTTTTACTATGTTTAGGTATGGGCCTTGAATTCCTGTTCTCTCCAAGACTTTAAGCATGAAGGGATGCTGAATTTTGTCAAATGCTTTTTCAGCATCCAATGAAATGACCATGTGGTTTTGTTCTTTGAGTTTGTTTATGTAGTGGATTGTATTGATGGATTTCCGTATATTGAACCAACCCTGCATTCCCGGGATAAAGCCTACTTGATCATGGTGGATGATCGTTTTGATGTGTTCTTGGATTCGGTTGGCAAGAATTTTATTGAGTATTTTTGCATCGATGTTCATAAGGGAAATTGGTCTGAAGTTCTCTTTCTTTGTTGGATCTTTGTGTGGCTTTGGTATCAGCGTAATTGTGGCTTCGTAGAAGGAATTGGGTAGTGTTCCTTCTGTTTCTATTTTGTGGAATAGTTTGAAGAGTATTGGTGTTAACTCTTCTTTGAAGGTCTGGTAGAATTCTGCACTGAAGCCATCTGGTCCTGTGCTTTTTTTGGTTGGAAGACTTTCTATGACTCCTTCTATTTCTTTAGGCATTATGGGACTGTTTAGATGGTCTAGTTGGTCCTGATTTAATTTTGGTATTTGGTATCTGTCAAGGAAATTGTCCATTTCCTCCAGATTCTCCAGTTGTGTTGAGTACAGGCTCTTGTAGTAGGATCTGATGATTTTTTGGATTTCCTCAGTTTCCGTTGTTATATCTCCCTTTTCATTTCTAAGTTTGTTAATTTGGATACTTTCTCTGTGCCCTTCGGTCAGTCTGGCTAAGGGTTTATCTATCTTGTTGATTTTCTCAAAGAACCAGCTCCTGGTTTTGTTGATTTTTTGTATGGTTCTCTTTGTTTCTACTTGATTGATTTCGGCCCTGAGTTTGATGATTTCCTGCCTTCTACTCCTCCTGGGCGAAATAGCTTCTTTTTGTTCTAGGGCTTTCAGGTGTGTCAATAAGCTGGTAATGTATGCTCTCTCCATTTTCTTTTTGGAGGCACTCAGGGCTATGAGTTTTCCTCTTAGCACTGCTTTCATTGTGTCCCATAGATTTGGGTATGTTGTGTTTTCATTTTCATTATGTTCTAAAAAGTCTTTAATTTCTTTCTTTATTTCTTCCTTGACCAAGGTATCATTGAGTAGAGTATTGTTCAGTTTCCACGTGTATGTGGGTTTTCTGTTGTTTCTGTTGCTATTGAAGACCACTTTTACTCCATAGTGATCAGATAGGAGGCATGGGATTAGTTCGATCTTCTTATATTTGTTGAGGTCTGTCTTGTGACCAATTATATGGTCGATTTTGGAGAAGGTACCATGAGGTGCTGAGAAAAAGGTATATTCTTTTGTTTTAGGATAGAATGTTCTATATATATCTGTTAAATCTAATTGGTCCAAAGCTTCAATTAGTTTCATTGTGTCCCTGTTTAGTTTCTGTTTTCCTGATCGGTCCATTGAGGAAAGTGCAGTGTTGAAGTCACCCACAATTATTGTGTTAGGTGCAATGTGTGCTTTTAGTTTTAATAAAGTTTATTTTACGAAAGAGGGTGCCCTTGCATTTGGGGCATAGATGTTCAGGATTGACAGTTCTTCTTTTTGTATTTTTCCTTTGACCAACAAGAAGTGTCCCTCAGGGTCTCTTTTGATGACTTTGGGTTGAAAGTCAATTTTTTCTGATATTAAAATGGCTACTCCAGCTTGTTTCCTGAGACCATTTGCTTGTAAAATTGCCTTCCAGCCTTTTACTCTAAGGTAGTGTTTGTCTTTGACCCTGAGGTGTGTTTCCTGTAAGCAGCAAAATGTAGGGTCCTGTTTACGTATCCATTCAGTTAGTCTGTGTCTTTTTATTGGGGCATTAAGTCCATTGATGTTAAGAGATATTAAGGAATAGTGATTGTTACTTCCTATCATTTTTGACGTTATTTTTTAAGTTTGAATGCTTAACTTCTTTTGGGTTTGATGAAAGGTTACTATCTTGCTTTTTCCAGGGTGAAGTTTCCCTCCTTGTATTGGTGTTGTCCTCCTATTATCCTTTTTAGGGCCAGGTTTGTGGATAGATATTGGGTAAACTTGGTTTTGTCATGAAATATCTTAGTTTCTCCATCTATGGTGATTGAGAGTTTTGCTGGATATAGTAGTTTTGGTTGGCATTTGTATTCTCTTAGAGTCTGCATGAGATCTGCCCAGGACCTTCTAGCCTTCATAGTCTCAGGTGAAAAGTCTGCTGTGATTCTGATAGGTCTTCCTTTATATGTTACTTGGCCTTTTTCTCTTACTGCCTTTAGTATTCTTTCTTTGTTTAGAACATTTGGTGTTTTGATTATTATGTGACGGGAAGTATTTCTGTTCTGGTCCAGTCTGTTTGGAGTTCTGTAGGCTTCTTGTATATTCATGGGCATCTCTCTCTTTAGGTTAGGGAAGTTTTCTTCCATAATTTTATTGAAGATATTTGCTGGCCCTTTAAGTTGTAAATCTTCACTCTCATCTATGCCTATAATCCTTAGGTTTGGTCTTCTCATTGTGTCCTGGATTTCCTGGATATTTTGGGTTACAAGCTTTTTGCATTTTGCATTTTCTTTAACTGTTGAGTCCATGGTTTCTATGGAATCTTCAGCATCTGAGATTCTTTCTTCTATCTCTTGTATTCTGTTGTTGATATTTGCATCTCTGTCCCCTGATTTCTTCCCAAGGCTTTCTATCTCCAAAGTTGTCTCCCTTTGAGTTTTCTTAGTTGTTTCTACTTCTGATTTTAGATCCTGGATGGTTTTGCTTAGCTCCTTCACTTGCATGCTTGTGTTTTCCTGTAATTCTTTAAGAGATTTTTGTGTTTCGTCTTTCATGACCTCAGCCTGTTGACCAAAGTTCTCCTGTATTTCTTTAAGAGATTTTTGCGTTTCGTCTTTCATGACCTCAGCCTGTTGACCAAAGTTCTCCTGTATTTCTTTAAGTGTTTTTTGCATTTCCTCCTTGTTGGCTTTTGTATTCTCCTGGATTTCTTTCAATGATTTTTGTGTTTCCCTTGCAAGGGCTTCTAACTTTTGATCCATTTTCTCCTGAATTTCTTTAAGTATGTCCTTCATGTGTTCCTGTACCAGCATCATGACCAGTGATTTTAAATCCAAATCTTGTTTTACTGGTGTGATGGGGTATCCCGGACATGTTGGTAGAGGAGAATTGGGTTCAGATGTTGCCATATTGCCTTGATTTCTGTTAGTGACATTCCTGCGTTTGCCTTTTGCCATCTAGTTCTCACTGGTGTTAGTTTTTCTTGTCAGTGCTGGACTCACCAGTGCAAGCTGCCCCTTCCCAGTTGGCCTCTGGTGCACAGCTTTCCTCCTGCGCTGCTTGTAGACAGGGTGCTGCTGCCCAGGCTGTTCAGATCCCAAAGCAGGCACCTGAAGGCTCCCGCTGGGGCCCGCTGGATTCACTGGAGCACACTGACTTCTCCCAGCTGGCCGCCCGGAAACCCAGCTAGCCACTTGCAGGACTTGGAGATTTGGTGCTGCCGCCCAGGCTTATCTGGGCAGCAGAACTCCCAACCGGGTTGGTGCACACAAGGCTAGCCTAGCTGCTCAGGCCCTGAGTCTAGGCAAAAGCCTGGCAGGCCAATGTCGGTGCAAAGTTCCCCTCAGTTGTGGGTGTTAATTGGGTGTGTCAGGTGGCTAGGATGGTGGCGTGCGCGAGTTCCCTGAGAGTGCTGGGAGAGTCTGCTGGGCTAACAAACTCCTGGCTGGGTCAGCACACAGATGGCCCAACGAGCAGCCCAGGGCCTGGGGGCAGTCCAGGGCCTGACCGTCTGAGACCCCTGCTATGTCCTCCTTGGGCTATGCCTGTTAGCTGGTTTGGTTTTGCCTGCTAGGTCTCTCTGGCTTCCCGTAGGCAAAATGGTGGTGGTGCGCAAACTGGCCCGGATAAACAACCTCCTGGCCGGGTTGGCACACAAATGGCCCACCTAGCAGCCCAGGGCCTGGGGGCAGTCCAGGGCCTGACCGTCTGAGACCCCTGCTATGTCCGCCTTGGGCTATGCCTGTTAGCTGGTTTGGTTTTGTCTGCTAGTCTCTCTGGCTTCCCGTAGGCAAAATGGCGGCGGTGCGCGCAGGCCTGGGCAAACAAGCTCCTGGCTGGGTCGGCACACAGATGGCCCGCCGAGCAGCCCAGGACCTGGGGGCAGTCCAGGGCCTGACCGTCTGAGACCCCTGCTATGTCCTCCTTGGGCTATGCCTGTTAGCTGGTTTGGTTTTGCCTGCTAGGTCTCTCTGGCTTCCCGTAGGCAAAATGGCGGTGGTACGCAAACGGCCCCGATAAACAACCTCCTGGCCAGGTCGGCACACAGATGGCCCACCGAGCAGTTCTGGGCCTGGGGGCAGTCCAGGGCCTGACCGTCTGAGACCCCTGCTATGTCTGCCTTGGGCTATGCCTGTTAGCTGGTTTGGTTTTGCCTGCTAGGTCTCTCTGGCTTCCCGTAGGCAAAATGGCGGTGGTGCGCGCCGACCCAGGCAAACAAGCTTCTGGCTGGGTTGGCACACAGATGGCCCGCCGAGCAGCCCAGGACCTGGGGGCAGTCCGGGGCCTGACCGTCTGAGACCCCTGCTATGTCCGCCTCGGGCTATGCCTGTTAGCCGGTTTGGTTTTGCCTGCTAGGTCTCCCTGGCTTCCCTTAGACAAAATGGTGGTGGTGCGCAAGCCGGCCCGGGAGGAAAAAAACCTCCTGGCCGGGTTTGCACCCCGGTGGACCCCCGATCAGCCCAGGGCCTGGGTGCAGGCCAACGCCCGTCGGGCTTAGACCCCTGCGATGTTGGTCTCGAGTTATATTTGCGTACCTCAGTCTGATTTCTCTGGCGACCGAGAACCAATATGGAGCCTGGTAACTGACTGGCGGGAGGCAGAGTTCTGATGTGGCTTCTGTGTGGTGAAAGGCACCGTAAATCCGCCGCTGCTTGCAGCCTGGCTGGCCAGCGATGGCCAGTGGTCATGGGCGCCGGGTCTGCCTGGACCCTGTCCGCTTGGTTCTACTGCTGATGGCCCTTCCTCTGGACCAGCCGCTGCTGCTGCTGCTGCCGCCGCTGCCGGCTGCTTCTCAATTGTATTTTTTTTATTGTGCACATGCCTTGAGAGGAGATGGTGTTTCAATATATACAGACATGTATTTTCACAAAATATATGTTTTAGGACCTCATTTTGCAATGAAAGCTCCATGTTATTAATATAGGAACTCAGGTACAAGGGAATATCAAATTACCTTCTTTAAAAGATAAAATCCCACATTCTCCCTTCCTCAGTTACAACCAGACAGAGAAGGCTTCTGTGAGCAAAGGTCAACAGGGACATTGGATTGCTGCTCTGTATAGTAAAAAGCATTTGACAAAATTCAGCATCCTTTCATGTTAATAGTCTTGGAAAGAACAGGAATTCAAGGCCCATACATAAACATAGTAAAAGCAATATACAGCAAACCGGTAGCCAACATCAAACTAAATGAAGAGAAACTTGAAGCAATCCCACTAAAATCAGGGAGTAGACAAGGCTGTCCCCTCTCTCTCCATATCTTTTCAATATAGTACTTGAAGTTCTAGCTAGAGCAATTAGACAACATAAGGAGGTCAAAACGGATACAAATTGGAAAGAAGTCAAACTATCACTATTTTCAGATTATATGAAGGTTTGGATGCTTTTAATGACAACTTATATTTCCATAGGGGTTGCGGGACTGTTTGGATAGTGTACATTATCTTTATTTAGCCTTAGCATGTGGTTTTCAGCTGGGGAGATAGCTCAGCAGGTAGGAGTCTTGGCTGCTCCCCCAGAGGTCTTGAATTCAATTCCAGGCAACACAGGGGGGCACACAACCATCTCTAAGGGGCTCTAATGCCTCCTGCTGGACTGTGGGTATATATGCAGCAGAGCACTCATCCCTTTAAAAATAATAAAACAAAATGTTCCTTCTGATCTAGATTTTCCAGAATTGTTGAGCATAGCATTTTCTTGTAAGACAGGATAAGTTTTTTATTTCCTCAGTTTCTGTTGTTATATCTTCCTTTTCATGTCTGATTTTGTTAATTTGGGTACTGTCTCTGTATCATTTAGTTGGTTTGGCTAAGGGCTTATCTATCTTGTTGATTTTTCTCAAAGAACCAGCTCTTGGTTTTTTTTTTTTTTTTTTTTTTTTTTTTTTTTTTTTTTTTTTGATTCTTTGTATCTTGCTTTTTATTTCAGTCCTGAGTTTGAGTGTTTCCTGACATATAATTCTCTTAAATATGTTTGCTTGTTTTCATTTCTAGAATTTCAGGTGTTCTTTGAAGGTCCTGGTATAAGATGTCTCCAAATCCTTTTGTTTTCTCTATCAACAACTTACTCATTTTTTCTTTAATAGGTTGTTTTATTTATTTACATTTTAAATCTCAACCTCTTACCATGTTTTCTCTCTGCAAACCCACTATCCCACCTACCTTACCCTACTTCTATAAAGGTGCATCCCCACCCACCTCCCCATTCCTGCTTCATAGCCCTTCATACCACTATATGGGGCATCAAGCGTTCACAAGACCATGGGCTTCCTCTCCATTTGATGCCAAAGAAGGCCTCTTAAGCTCTTTCCCTCTATCTTCTAACTTCTCCACTGGGCTCCCTGTGGGTTGCCAGGAAACATAGGCATCTGTATTTGTCAGGATCTAGCAGAGCATCTTAGGAGATAGCTGTATCACTCTACTGTCAGCAGGCACTTCTTGGCATCCACAGTAGTGTCTGGACTTGGTGGCTGCATGTGGCATGGATCTCCAGGTAGGGCAGTCTCTGGATGGCCTTTCCTTCATTCTCTGCTCCATTCTTTGTCCCTGCTTTTTCTTTAGACAGGAGCAATTGTATGTTACAATTTAGGAAATGGTTGGGTGGCACTTTCCCTCAACTGGGAGACCATGCCTAACCTCTGAAAATGGTCTCCATAGGTTCTCCCTCCCCTTTGCTGGGCATGTCAGCTATTGTCATCTCTCTGGGGTCCTGGGACACTATTGCTTTCCTGGCATCTGGCCCTTTTTTGTTGCTAGCCACAGTTCCCCCAGGCACTCAGTCCTGTGGATTTTCCTGTTCACATTGCTTTCCTTGTGTCCAAAAATGTTGGGTAT